>NC_092330.1:17360851-17665664 GCF_036785885.1 Coffea arabica
ATTTATCCGTTTTTGGTTGTTTTTGTAATGTTTGATGCTGGATAGGATTAAATGAAGTAAAATGGTAACTTCTTTATGAACCTGGTTTGCTGTTGGTCTTATACGTGGGTCATGTTAACAGTGGTTGAAATGTTTTCTCGGATGTTTTAGTTCAGCATGTCAAGTGAATGTTGATGCTTTCTCTGCTGCCTTTCTTTTGTTGCCTCCTTGCTAAAATTGATGTTTGGGATATGTTGTGTGGATTTGGCAGCTAAATTTGAGTTATTGTGCAATCTTTCATTTTGCGTGAGTCAGAGCTGCATTTTTGCAGCAGAGTTTACTGTAGAAGACCTCCTTAGCTGCCGAATCTTGTTTAGAAAGCTTGGTTTGAATTGCACAATGTTGCCTTGAAAATCTTTGTACAGATATCTAGTATTTTGGTTGCTTCATGGTCTAAGTGTTAGCATGTTTTATTGGATGTTCTGGTTCGATGGTTTGATGGGCTGAGGTGTTAGCATGCTGGTTTGATGTTTTTTCTTCTTCCTTTCTTGCTTGGAATGCTCTCTGTTAGATCACCTAGTGATGGATAATCATGCTTGGGGTCGACAATATGGATTCATGTGGGTGGATGGGCCAACAATGAGTTTTGTTTTTTTTCCTTTCTTTTGCTGGTTTGAAATGCGCATGGCTCAAAGCTGCCAAAGCTTGCGGCAACAATTTGCAGATTTCAGCTTTCATTTGCAGTTCAAAGTAAAGAAAGGAATGGTTCTTCTACGTAGTTACATGCATTGGAAACAAAGGGAGAATTACAGGCCAACCCCTTGGCTTCTAATTAATGTTTCCATGGCCCAAAAATCTGGAAATTTGAACTAATTTTGCCCTCTTAAGCTTAATCCTCTGTTTGCATATTTTATGTGATTTCTGGATAGATTAATGCTGTGATTTAATGCATAATCAAAGCTTAGAATTTTTTTGTTGATTTTATCATGTTGGGTACCTGTGAAAAGGTAATTTGGGTTGAGAGGTTATTTTGTTTGGGCTTAAGGAAGTGATTTAGTTTATTATGTTGATGTTTTGACTTGGGCTCAGGAAGATGGAGCCCAACATATCTGATTGGGTTTGTAAGTATGGATTTAATTTGTTTTGTTTGGGTTTCTGGTTTGGGTTTGAGAGGTGAAGCCCATCTGTTCTAATTGCACTTTGTCTGGGCTTAAAGATAGGCTGGCCTGCTTACCTCTTAGGGTTATCGGTTGGGCCAGGAAGGATTTTGGCCCAAGAAGTGAATAAAATGACCCAATAGCCTGGTCCATGAAGAAACCAGAAAACGATTTTTGCAAATCAGTCCCTGAATTTCTCCTTAACTATACTGTGGCCTTGGATGTCTTCAATTTCTTTCAATTCGGTCCTTACTTTAATTGCAAATTAGGTCCTTGAACTTTATTTTTCTTTAATTTTGACCCCAAGACTTTATTAATTTTTGCAATCAAGTCCTTTCTTCTTTTGACTTCTTAAATGTGGGTTGTTGAAATGATTTAATTGATTCAAATTCATGTTTATTTTTTATCCTTTGTGATTATTTGCCAAATAAATTGGTACCTTGACCATTTCTTTTATTTTGGAGGATAAATAAGTTGATTTCACTCCATTAGAGCTTCATTTCAAGGGCGGTATAATCTCTTTTACCCTTTTTGTTTCTCTCCTATGTGGACTAATGTGCTAATTGAAATTTGCATGTCTACTTGCTTTCCTGGCCTCTCCTTATTTCCTTTCATTTATTTCATTTACTTAAGTTATTCTTTTAATGAGGTATGTGTACACCTCTTGGCTTGTAATAGATAGGGCTTTGGCGAGCAATTTGGTCCATTCTCCCTCTTCCCCCTTTTGTTTTAGTTAGTGAATGTAATAGGTTTATTAGCTTGGTTGCATGCCTATGTGTTACGTGTTACTTGCTTTGTTAGGTTCTTGCATCTAGTCGAGCATGCTAAATGTTACGTACTACGTGTTTATGAGTATTTAGTATGTCTACTTGCTTTCCATAGTGTGGATGAATGGAATGGATGAATGTACGTCACCACACTAGTCCAACGCTAGTTGTGGCTTCTTTTATCGTTTCTACTAGTCCAACGCTAGTCGGAATTCATAGAATGGGCTAGTCCAACGCTAGACCCTTAGGGATTTTGCCTCGATAGTACATCATTTGCTTGTTCACCACATATCACGCATTTTCCTTAGTTTTATCATTTGGCATGATCCTCAAACCCCTTTTCCTCTCATTTTAGGTTTTGCATCCCATACTAGCTATAGGGTTCATTTTGCTTGAGTGTCCCCTTCCGATAAGGGAAACGAGCGAGTGTGGCTACTCGATAGCCTTAGCACGCTAGTTTTGCCTTCTAATCAAAGGGAAAATCGAAGTCGAAAAGTTAGGAGTCATTCCCATACCCGACCTGATGCATTCCTTTAGGTTCATTCATTCTCAATTTTTCACTTACTCACTTTTTCAGTTCACATTTTCTCATTACTTTTTCCTTTCCTTATTGTTCAATTTTGATTTCTACTTCACAAAATTGCACTTAATTACGATCTATATACACTTATCACTATATTTCATACACTTGCACACAAAAAACACTTGAATTTTATACAATTTCACACATGCACCTTTTTATACATTCGCACACTTGCACTTACATTTCTTGCATCTTTCATACACTTTCACACTTGCACACTTGCATTTGAATTATCATTTGCATTAATCGACCTCTATAAGGTTTTCTTTCATTGGCCGCCACAATTCATGTGGTTGGGACCAAAAACCTTACAAGAGACATCTTAGAATCTAGGGTTTTGCATTTCATGTAGCACATCCAAATGTAATAAATTCTTTGGTTAAAACAAGAAAATCTTTGATTAAATCACGCAACTAGCCTTGGCTAGGTCAAAGGGGTGCCTTGGATTTTATCCTTGCCTTCCCCTTTGTCAAATGTGACTCCCGAACCTTTTTCTTTGGTTTACATAGACTAGGAGTCGTTTAAAAAGGGTTTCTCACTACCTTTTCCTATTTTTCTTTAAAAATACATTTTTTTAGGTGACTTGGTACACCTTAACTCATTACCAAGTGGCGACTCCGTATTTAGTTTTAAAAACCCTTTTTAAACCATAATTTTTGGGTCAAATCGTCGCACTCTCAAAACCCCCATTTAGACCCATTTTCCTTTTAAATCACAATTCATTTTTCAAATCACAAATTGAATCAAAAAAACACATTTTCAAACCATTTTATTTATTTATCAAAAAAATTGGGCGCGACAATACATATACACGGTTTGCCAAATCAGAAGAGAAAACGCCCCAAAAATACACTTAGGGTTTTAATACATGAGCTATACAAAAGATATGTTCAATTAGCTCAATTTGGCAGCCATTTGTCAAGTCCAGACCAAAAGTGTTTATTTTCCTGTAAGGAAAACAAAAGGGAACAGAAAGGGGTGAGCTTGCGCTCAATGAGGTACCAAACATATAGCAGCAAAATCATGGCATTTCACATTTAACAAATCAGATACACATGCCAGATGTAAAGCAAAGGAACCAATGATTCAAATCAGAAGGATACGGGTGGCTCTCAGGAGCCAAATTTCCAGCGCAGTACTTGATCCAAACCGGTTGACTCTCCGTCAACGTATATAGAACCAAACGTCCGTAGACCCCTCTTTACACCGAATTCCGTCCACCAAACACCCCCTTTACCGGGCCCACTCACCGTAACCGAACAGAAATGGTAATACTCGAGTATACCCGGAATCAAGGGTCTCAATACCCAAAATCCCCGAACAGACTACCGTGGTTCGTTATCTAATCGTCCAGGCCCTTGCCGGCCCGACTCGAATAACTTAGCCACAGGATTGAGCTCATAGGTCATAGAAATCCGAACAGATGCAGACACAGATAACAGATTCAGATAGGCACTCAAAATTGGCATATGGACAGACAAGAGAACGAGTGTGATAAAGTACACCCTCGTCTCCAACAATTAAACAGATTGCAGAGCAAAAATCAAGTTAAACAGCAATGGAGGGGAGTGGTACACTCACCGGCTCAACTTCAAAAGTTTTCACTTCAGATTGGCCTTAGTCGCCAAGAAACCCTAAAATAATCAAAATAAACCAATTGAAGGTTTTACTTCCAGAATCGAGTAAACAGAATGCACATGTGAGGCTCGACTACTAGTCGTATGCCTCGCCAAATAATTACTAATGCAAGGGTGCAAATCATGATTTTCTTGGAAACGAAAAGGTAGCATGAAGACTTAGGCGCAAACAACCCAAAAGCCTTTCATTCTACCAAAAGGCAAATCCAACTTAAAGGAATCAAACGGCCTAGAAAATCGGGCAGCACTTCCCCTAAATTTCTTACTTTTCCAGCCATTAAGGCTTCATTATATCCTCAAATCAGTCCCAACATCTCACACAAAATTCATCTCATTTCCCAAAAGCCGTTCACTAAGCTCAAAGTGGTACAAGTACAAAAGTTAGCTAGGAAACAACCGAAATGAAAGCAAGCCCTAAAAGAGACTCGATAACGAGTCATATAGCCATACCAATTATAACCCTACTAGGGTTTCATATGCATAAATAAGTATCATAGGTAACCAGAAATTAAGAAATGGCTTTAACTTAGGCCTTAACAAAAAAAAACGTATTTGACCTCATAATGCGGTAATGACACCACTTTCACTACGGTTATCGGATGGGGGTGCAAGATGCACCGTTTCGAAGCTATGAAACAGAGCTACAACAATGTAGAAGGCCACTCAATCCAGTTCCTAACACAACTAGGTCAAATATGCCAAATACTAACCCAGAATTCCCAAAACAGGTTTGCAAAACACAGAAAACTGTAATCGGTATATCTCCGTCCACACAAGTCCAAATGCCGAAATTACAAAGGCATATGTTAGCTAAGACATTCAGCTACATTTCATCAGAAGACACCAACTTCAAAATCCAAACCAATTCCAGTCAAAAGGGCCAATTACTATCGCAGTTTTCGCATTCTGATCAAAGCAGAACAGCTACAGTAAAAACGGCATAACTCACTCTACCCTCATCCAAATGACCTGAAATTTTACAGGCACCTCAAACACATCAATACCTACAACTTTTATGTTTTGAGTAAAGTCTAATTCGGCCTCTAACCACATGATATAAAACCGGACAGAAATTGGGGATGATAGAACCCTAACTTTCACTTTTCCTTCCAAATCCAAAATTGGTTGCAATTATCTATCATTCACACCTACCATAGTCATTACCCCTCATTATCAACCATCATAAACAACCACAACACCATGATCATATTAAACCAGAAAATTCCTCAAAAAAATAAAAACTTCACCAATTCATCACAAACCAAGAAATAAATCACATAATCCATCACTTTAGCTCCCATTAGGCACAAATTAAACATCATTAAGTGTAGGAGGAAGTTCAAGTACCACTTACCTAGTAAACAAGAGAGAGATAGTGGTGGAACACCTTAGCTTCTCCAAAAACTTCACCAAGTCACTTACTAGCACCTAATGGAGTGATTTTATGGAGCAAATCTAAGTTTAATTGGTTGGAATGGAAGATTGAGATAGTTTGAAGCTTGTAAATTGAAGAAGTTTTTCTTCCTTGCCCAAGAGAGAGAATCGGCCAACAAGAGGTAAGAAAGAATGAATTTTTAGTCAATTTTTGAGATATTTAATCCATGATAAGAAAAGTCAAAAATGTCCAACAAGTGGACCAATCACATAGTGCCACTTGGCACTTCATTTAATGCCTTCCTATCACTTGGTTCCTCTCACATCAAAGCCATGTCACCCTCTACTTATCTCTTAACACCCGATAAATTTTCACCAGTATCCGAAACTTAACCTTATTGGCCGAATTTTTCCGTACTTTTCGCACTAGTGGGTCCCACGTCCAAAATATATTCTTAATTTTCTAAAATTTCTCCAATGCTAGGAAAATCATCTTAAAACTATAATTGCTCATAAAATCCACTAAGAAAATATTTCTAAGCCAGAAAATGCAGAAACATGCAATTAAGGGGAAATAAACCCTAGGAAAAATATTAGGGCAAAACGGGTTCTCACAAAGTCCATGGTGATGTTTTCCCACTTCCACTCGGGTATCTCCAAGGGTTGTAACAGACCCGATGGTTTTTGATGCTCCGCCTTCACTTGTTGGCAAATGAGACATTTCTGCACATATTGAGCGATTTCCTTCTTCATATTGTCCCACCAATAAGTTCCCTTCAGGTCTTGATACATCTTGCTGCTCCCCGGATGGATTGTATACCTGGACCTATGAGCTTCCTCCAAAATCTCCATTTTCATCGACTCTTCCTTTGGTACCACCATTCGGTTCCGATATTTCAGAAGACCCTCAGGACTCAAATTGAAGTCCGTTGTTTCTCCCTTTTCCACTTTCTCTCTCCACTTCTGTACCATCAAATCTTCTTTTTGTGCCTCTTTAATACGTTCTAGTAGAGTGGATGTCACCCTTACATTGATAAATATCACCTTATGACTCCCAAGACAGGGTTTCCACTCACACACGGATTCTAGCAAATTCCACTCCTTAATCATTAGGCCCGCTACTTGTACCTTACGACTCAAGGCATCTGCTACCACATTTGCCTTTCCCGGATGGTAATTGATCGTACAGTCATAATCTTCCAGGAATTCCATCCACCTTCGTTGCCTCATGTTCAGTTCCTTCTGGGAAAAGAGGTACCTAAGACTCTTGTGATCCGAAAACACTTCGAAGGTCACCCCATATAGGTAATGCCTCCACTTTTTCAAAGCAAACACAACTGCAGCTAATTCTAGATCGTGGGTCGGGTAGTTCTGCTCGTGAAGCTTCAATTTCCTAGAGGCAAAAGCAATCACATTCCGGTTCTGCATCAAAACGTATCCCAATCCTTCTCGCGACGCGTCTGCATATACTGCAAACCCGTCCACTCCATTTGGCAAGACCAGTACCGGAGCCATGGTCAATCTTCTCTTTAATTCCTGAAAACTTGTTTCGCATCGGCCGTTCCAAATAAACTGGCCATGCTTCTTTGTCAAGTCAGTTAAAGGTCCTGCCAGTTTGGAAAAATCCTTAATAAACCTTCGGTAATACCCAGCTAGCCCTAGAAAGCTACGAATTTCCGTGGGGGTTTCTGGCCTCTTCCAATTTGTCACGGCCTCAACCTTCGCCGGGTCCACCGAAATACCTTCGTGGGAAATCACGTGCCCTAGAAACGCTACTTTCTCCAACCAGAACTCGCATTTGCTAAACTTGGCATACAGCTGATGCTCCCTCAACGTCTGCAACACCACTCTCAAATGCTCCTCATGCTCCTCGCGTGACTTAGAGTAGACCAAAATGTCGTCAATAAACACCACGACAAATCGGTCCAGGTAGGGTTTAAAAACCCTATGCATTAAGTCCATGAAGGCGGCGGGAGCATTAGTCAGTCCGAAGGGCATAACGGCGAACTCGTAATGCCCGTATCTTGAATTGAAAGCAGTTTTCGGAATGTCCTCCTTCCTAATCAACAACTGGTAGCATCCCTGTCGGAGGTCCAACTTCGAGAAGACCACTGCTCCTTGCAGCTGGTCAAATAACTCGTCTATGTGAGGCAGTGGATACTTGTTCTTGATCGTCACGTTGTTCAGCCCCCTATAGTCAATACACATCCTCAAAGTTCCATCCTTTTTCTTCACGAATAGAACAGGAGCTCCCCAAGGAGACTCACTCTCGTGGATGAATCCCCGCTCTAAAAGGTCTTGTAATTGCAACTTAAGCTCTTTAAGTTCTGCAGGCGCCATTCGGTAAGGGGTTTTGGAGATAGGTGCGGTTCCAGGTAACAGATCTATTCGGAATTCTATCTCCCTTTCCGGAGGTAAGGCCACTAACTCATCAGGAAACACATCCGGAAATTCCCTCACTACGGCCACGTCTTCCACTTTTAACTTATCCGTAGGGGTGTTAATTAAGAAGGCCAAAAATCCTTGCGCCCCTCTACTTATCAGTTTCCTAGCTCGAATGCCCGAAATGAGCAGATGAGGCTAACCTACCCCTTATATCCAACCTTAAGGTTGCCTCGCCAGGAATGCGAAATTCAACTATTTTCGTTTTACAATCCAGTTGGGCGTTATATTTGGCTAACCAGTCCATTCCCAGAATCACGTCGTACCCCTTAATGGATAAACTAATCAAATCCCCTAAAAACCTCCTTTCACCTACCCATACGTCGCAATCCCTATAAACCATACTAGTCACCAAACGTTGACTCCCCGTAGGTGTACTAACTTCTAAGTCATATGGTAAACTAGCAGGTTTTATATCGATGCCACACATGAAATCAGGGTTAACAAACGAATGAGTGGCACCAGGATCAATTAAAACTTTGGCAAAGCGGTGGAAAATAGGGATCGTACCTTCCACCACCTCGGAAGACTCTGGGATCTGGTGAGGCTCTAAGGAATATACCCTAGCCGGAACTTTTGGTTTGGATCCGTCTCCCTTGGCCGATCCAGTATTGGTTCTCGACAGTAGTTGGCTCCCCTTTTCGTCTTGTTTCAGGACCGGACATGTAGCCAGCTGATGGTCCGCACTTCCACACCGCAGACATTTCCCCAGTTTCCTCCAGCAATTGTCCTCGGTGTGGTTTGTCTTTCCGCAGTGCCCACAGGGTCCACGAGGTGCCGAAGCCGAGCCACTCTGGGTGTTTCCCCTTTGCCCTCGCCCAACTTGGCCGCCCCTAAACGGAGTCCCTCTGCCTGGTCCAGAATGACGACCACCTCCAGTTCCTCGTCCAAACTTGGAGGGAGTGCTCTTCTCACCTTGTCCAGACGTACTCCCAGGAAATCCACGCTTCTTAGCCTGGAAGTTTCGGACCTGAAGCCGTGCACTCTCAACTCGTTGGGCTTTTTCCATAGCCTCGCTAAACGTGGTAATTTGAGCCGCCGCGAGGTCCTTCTGGATCTCAACGTTCAAGCCCTGAATGAAGCGCCTCACTCGTCTTTGCTCAGTCATGATTAATTCAGGCGCAAATTTGGACAGGCGGGTAAACTGGCTCTCATACTCCGCCACAGTCTGAGCCCCTTGCCGGAGCCGGATAAACTCGTCTTCCTTCCTCTCCTGGACTAGAGGAGGGAAAAACTTGGCATTAAACTCTCGTATAAAGTTCACCCATGTCCTCGGTGTCTGCTCTCGCTCCCATTTCTGCCTAATTACGTTCCACCAAGAACGGGCAGCTCCTTCCAGTTGAAACACGGCAAAAGTGACCTGCCGTTCGTCCGGGTAGTGTAAAGCCGCGAATATATCAACCATCTTCTCCAGCCATTTCTCGGCGACGTCAGGGTCGGGTCCCCCAATAAACTTTGGTGGGGAAAACTTTTGAAAACGCTCAAGAGCTCTATCCTCGCTCTCAACGTGGTTACCAAGATTTCCGGGGTTAGGGTTTGGGTTTTGGCCCTGTTGTTGCACTACCTGTGCAAGTAGATTGGTCATTTGCTGCATAGCAGCAGCTATTTGAACGTTGGGGTCTATCTGGGGTTCAGGATTTGGTCCAGTAGAAGCTTCCCCCGTTTCCCTAACTGGTGTGGGTTGCCTACCACGCCCACGTCCCCGTCCACTCCGTGTTCCTTCCATAAGGTATACTTGGTCTAGGCAAAAGTACTAAACCAAAGCAATAACAAAGCATATAAGTAACACTTAAGTTTTGCACAAAAACACATTTATACAGTCCAAGCATAAACACAATCACACATATATACATGCCAAACACATATATACAAGCAGTCAGTCAGGTACGGCCAAAGCACGTACGTACACAAAAGATCCACCTGAGGATAGGCCTATCAAAAGAGATTTACACATAGCTAACTCTACATCCAAAACGGTTAGCTAAGGCACTATCCCTATCCCTATATACATACAAGAGCCACCACTAGCCAAAAGAAGCCTCTAAGATCAAGGCCTAATCAGTCGCCGGGGTCTGAGACCCAGGCGATGGGGTAGACTCCTCCCCAGCCTCGGCCCCAGCATACGAGGCCTCGTCACTAGACTCCTCGAGTCCGTCGTCGCATAGGTTAAGGATCGCCTCAGCACGACCCCTGACCTTACGAGCTCGCTTAGTCTCGCGCTCGCGTGCATCTCTCAACTGATCACATAGATCATCAACTCTTTCCTCGACCTCTTGCACGTCATATTCTAGCTCTTTAATACGCGAGGCTTGCTTCTCATTGGTCGCCTTAGCCTGAGTCACCTCAGCTTCCAACGCAGCAACCACAGCTTCAAGCTTAGTATTTTCCTTAGCAAACTCCTCACGTTCCTTTGCCACCGACAAAACTAGTGTATTTGGGTAGGCAAAATTGCTACGACACCCACACTGTCGAACGCGGCTGGTCGGGCTCCAACGGACCACGGCCCCCTTCTGCCTAAGTTGATACTTAATCGGCGGCAACGTGCTACGAGGACGATCTCCTGCCGGACGGTCACTCGGGTCACCACTGGCATCCATCCTATAGCAAAGGAATAAACAACATGAATAACCTTAAAAACCATAATCAATAAAACCCTCAAGTCGAGCACTTCTATTACACCCAGGCTAATTCAAACCTAGGCTCTGATACCACCTGTGACAGCCCCACCTTCCCCTAAGGCGAACCAAAGAGGTTAGCGGACTGCCTGCCCAGCTCTCGCCAGGACTAACGGTACGGTTTACATCAATCTAAAACGTTCCTGAACATACCATTGCGCGCAAATAAGTCAAAACACAAACTAAAATAAAATAAAATAAAAACAAAAAAACCGAAGCCGAAATTTATCTAAACCATAGCCAAGCATATATATACAACGAAAATCAACATTTACAACCATAATGGCATGCCAAAACCATTCATTAAGGAGTACACATTCGATTTGCCTATCAAAAGAAAATGAACCCGTTATACATTAGGGTTTCACTTCAAGAGCTATACAAAAGACATTTACAAGCTCAGTATGGCAATTGACTATCCAGTCCATTTTCAAAAGCAATTATATCCCTGTAAGGAAAACAAATAACACGGAATGAGCCAAAGCCCAGTGGTATACCACCCAATAAGCAATCAAAGTCATATAAGAATGAACCTTCATTTAAAGTGCACAAATAAGCAATGAAGCAAAACGGTAAAAGGATACGGTCGGCTCTCAAGAGCCCATTTCCACGCTTGCAATCTTGAACCAACCTCATTGACTCTCCGTCAATGTTAAAATACCAAACCGTAGACAACTCTTTACTTCCATTCCTTCCACCCAACATACCCCAACCGGGCCCGCACTCCATTTCAGTAGCTTTTGGTAATACTCGAGTTTACCGGAACCAAGGGTCTCATTACCACAAGGTTCCCCAGTACAGTCCCCGTGGCATGATAATTTTCACGACCAAGCCCTCGCTGGCTCGATCCAATTAACTACCATACGGGGTTGAGCTCATAAATGCAGTAAAGCCATTGGATACTCGTCCAACGACATCAAATCAGTTTCCATGAATGGAATGTAGTATCTCATATATCCAGTGCAGTATTTCAGTAAAACAGTCAATAGCCATGAATAAAATCACAAGGGGTGAGGGCGATCAAGTACACCCTCACCTCAATCATTTCCAATAACCAAGTAAGCCTTCAAGGCATCAAATACACATAGCACAAAGCCACATTATAACAAGTAAGTGAGTAGTATACTCACCAAGTAAGAAAATGGTGTTTCATACACCACGGTCACCAAGACGTCGTGAGCTACCGTCACGCCCTAGAATCACGCAACAAATGCAATGAGACTCGATAACGAGTCATATAGCAATGCTAAACACAACCCCAATAGGGTTTCATATGCATAAATGAGCATAATAGCAAACCAGAAATTAGAAAATGGCCTTAGTCTTGGCCCCAAATAGAAAACTGTTTTACACTCATTATGCGGTAATGGCGTCAAATTCTCTACGGTTATCGGATGGGGGTGTAAGACCCACCGTTTCGAAGCTATGAAACAGGGCTACAACAATGTAGAAGGTCACTCAATCCAGTTCCTAGCTTAATTAGGTCGAAAATGCCAAATACTAACCCAGAATTCCTAAAACAGGTTCGCAAAACACAAAAAACTGTAATCGGTATATCTCAGTCCATACAAGTCCAAATGCCGAAATTCCAAAGGCATAAGTTAGCTACGTCATCCAACTACATTTCATCAGAAGACACCAACTTCAAAATCAAAACCAATTCCAGTCAAAATGTCCAATTACTATCGCAGTTTTCGCATTCTGATCAAAGCAGAACAGCTACAGTAAAAACGGCATAACTCACTCTACACTCATTCTAATGACCTGAAATTTTACAGGCACCTTATACACATCAATACCTACAACTTTCATGTTTTGAGCAAAGTCCAATTCGGTCTCTAACCCAGTGATCTAAAAACGGACAGAATTGGGGTTCAAGAACCCTAACTTTTCAAATTTCACACCAAATCCAAAATTGATTGCATTTAACCACAATTCACACTCACTAGAGTCATTTCCAACCATTACAATTCATCATACAAGCCCCCAACATCAAGATCATATTAAACCAGAAAAAATCCCAATAAAATAAAAACTTCACCAAAACTCTTCAAATCAAGAAATAAATCACATTTTCACACACTCATGCCACTTCTAAGCATCATATAACCATCATTAAAGGTAGTAGGGTGTTTCGAGCTTCACTTACCAAGAAACAAGAGAGAGGAAGATGTGGAGCACCTTAGTCCTTCAAACAAAGTTCACCAAACAACTTGCTAGCACTAGAAGGAAAGTTTTTATGGAGTGAAATCTTGTTTATGGCCTTGATTGAGATGATTTGCTAGTAGAAACTTGAAGATTGAAGAAGTTTTCCTTCTTGCAAGAGTGAGAGAGAGAGCCGGCCAAACAAGAGATAAAAATGGTGATTTTTTGGTGAATTTTGGATATTTAATCCCTTGGTCAAATAAGTCAAGACAATGAATAGTAATTCTTAAAAGTTCAACCAATAAGAAAATGACACGTGGCACCTTATTAAATGCATTGCTATCCTTCTTTTCTCTCTCACATCAATCACTTCACACACTCTACTTATCCCTTAACACCCGATAAATTTTACACAGTATCCGAAACTTAACCTTATTGGCCGAATTTTTCCGAACTTTTCGCACTAGTGGGTCCCACGTCCACTATTTATTCTTAATTTTCTAAAATTTCACCAATGCTAGAAAAATCATCTTAAAACTATAATTGCTCATAAAATCCACTAAGAAAATATTTTTAAGCCAGAAAATGCAAAAATTACGCAATTAAAGGGGAAATAAACCCTAGGAAAATATTAGGATTTTTACGGGTTCTCACAATTTCACAATTTGATCAAGACAGATTTTGGTTGTCTTCAAGAATCCCAACTAAAGTTCCAAGAACTTCAAGATTGTGGTTTTAAACAATCAAGAACTTCAAGAAACCCAAGTTTTGTTCAAGACAGATTTCCAGGAATTTTTTGTAAGGTTAGCCAGCTAATTTTTTTTTTTTTTTGTATGTAAACAAGAACACAAGGTAATAACTAGATAGGACTCTAAAACCCTTGCTACAAACTGATTTTTTTTTCGGATGAACAGTAACCTCGAATGATCAAATAGAACAAAAGACTGGAATTGAATGGATATAACAGGATAGAAACAAGACTCAAACAAAGAATCAAGAATAAGACACAAAAAAAAAGGCTGGACCAAACAAGGCTAACCACAGCAATTAACAACAACTAGACACAAGTTTATGACGTAACAAATCTGGAAAAATAACGCAAGAACACGAAGTAACAAATCTGGAAATTGCGGATAGCAACTTAGAACACGAAAACAGAATTTTCGACAACTTTACTCGAAAAGGAAATAAATAAAAGGATATAACGTGATACCTCTTAATTAGCTCTGATTACCAACTGATACGAACGTCGCCAACCTTGTGACGAAACCCGTAAAAGATTAGCTTCAGGATCGACAAGAGGACACCAAGTTTGAAGCGGATGACCTCAACCCGTTAATCACGTGGTTAACGAACCTTGGTATAATGGTAGAAGACGCCACAACCTAGTGCGATTCTAGATTGATAAGTCACGAACACCTAGAGAAATTCTAAGGTATTCAAGAAGCCTTGGAGAAACCAAGAAAACTCTCAAAATCTGATTTATTGATTGAATACATAAACCATTGGAAGTGTGGGCTATTTATAGCCTTACATAGAGATGAACAACTAAATGTGGAACTAGTCTAGAGTTGTGGTCTTGACTAAGACTAACAATTATAGGCTTGACCAAACCTTATGAGGTCATCCCTTAGGTAAACAACCTTATGAGGTCATCGCTTAGGTAAATAAAGCAAGGCTATGGACCATTAAACCCTTATTACAATGACTTAACTAAAACAGCAAATGTGACTAGAGAAGGGTCACACATGGTTCTCTTTGACGTGCACTACATGGATGACTTTCATTCCTTCATGCTCAAGCCCCTCAATGACCTTGGGGACAATTTCTTGGCCTTGTATCTCATGAACAAGTCCTTGGAGTTCCTCCCTCATCTTCTTAGCTCGTGCTCGAGTTACGGGGTCCTAGGGGAACTCGAATAGTTCGCAATGGTGTCTCTTGGTTCGTATCATGTACGGTGGACGGAAATGAGAAGTAAGTGGAGTTCTATGGATTGGAAATATCGACCCGGTCGACGGAGAGTCATCAGGGGAAAATATACGAATGAAATTTGCAAAGCAAGTGGAAATTAGCTCCTGAGAGCTAACATATCCTTGAATTGTTTCTGTTTACATTTCACTGAATTGTTATTTACTCGAATGTTATTGTTTTACTTATTCATTGGGTTTGATATTTGGACAACATGCTTGCATGTGTGTTCTTGGCCTCATGAGCAATTGCTCACTCCGTAGATTTGTTTTCCTTAACAGAAATGGGCATGGAGTAAGACTCGAAGGAACCCTTGGGATGTACTTTTGTATTAGAGTTTCCATGGAAATGACTAGACTTTCTGGCCGTTGTATATTTTGGGGAATTGATTTATCTTTTGGGAAACAATGTAAGAATTGGATAATTGATATATTTTGGAACCGTGGTGTAAATTTTAATGTTATTTATGGAAGCGGCTTATCTTTCTTACTTTACTTCGTGATAATGACTAGTATTGTATTAAGCTTGAATGGAGTTTGTACCGAGTCCTGGCGAGAGCTGGGCAGGCGTCCCGCGGATACCCTTTGATTCGCCTTAGGGAGAAGTGGGGGCGTCACATGTACTCACGACTTGAACGAAAGGTTTTAGGGTTGATCATGTTTTTAAGATCAACTGTTACCTTTTTACTCCAACGCCACATTGTTATTTCTTTGTACTAGTAGTTAACTTGATTAGACACACGACTTGTAGTCGAGCCTCATTTGTGCATTCCGTTTCCTGGGTTTGTGGATGGGAAAACCATAATTGTTTTACCTTGGTTGTTGTTAGGACGTGACGGTGATCAAAGCCATCCTTTGGGAGAAAACTTTTTAAGTTATCTTTGCTTGAACTGGTGAGTGTACCACTCCCCTGAATTGTTGCTTAACTTGTTTAATTGTACCTGAAATCTGTGACTTGAACGACTATAAACTTCGTTTATTCTGAATGAGATGAGGGTGTGCTTTATCACACTCGTTCTCTTGCATGTGTGATTGTTTACTGTGTGAATTTGAATCTGTTATCCGTGTCTATTCTGACGTCATTTGGAGGCTTGTATCCAACGACTCTTTTTTGACATCTGAGCTCAAATCCTGTGGCTAGTTACTCGAGTCGAGCCGGCAAGAATCTGGTCTATTAGATAACGAGCCACGGTAGTGTGTTTCTAGGAAATCTTTAGGTATTGGAGACTCTAGATTTCCGGTATACTCAAGTATTACCACCTCTGTTCTGTGTGTGGTGTTCGGGTCCGGCAAGGGGTATGTTCGGTGGACGGAATTTGTTGTCAAGTGGGATCTATGGTCATGTTTGTTTCTTCGATTGTTGACGGAGCATCAACGAGTTGGGATCAAGTACTGCAATGAGAATTTTGGCTCCTGAGAGCCACCGGTATCATTTCTATTTGAAGTGTTTGTTCATTTCCTTATTTGGTGTGCATATGTGACTGATTGAAAGTGAAGTTCCATGATTCTTGACTGCTAATATTTTTGGTACCTCATTGAGCATAAGCTCACCCCCTTCCCGTTATCTTTTGTTTTCCTTACAGGGAACAACATTTTGATCTGTGATTTGGAAGAAGGGAGTAGAGCGAGTTATAGTTATGTTTTTTATTAAGCTTCTCTGTATTAGTAAACCCTAATTTGTGCTGGATACATTAGGGATATCCGAGCTTGTATTGCTAGTTGATATGTTGAAGTTTTCAATGTATGTATATAAGTGTTTAAACATGTCTCTTCAGTTTATGTGGTTGAATTAGTACGTTTTTATGGTTCTGGTGAACTTTCTTGTATCCGTTGGGGAAATTGAGCGAGTGTGAAACTTGAACGACGAATAAAAAATTTGACCTGATTCTGATGTGGCCGCAGTTCTTTGCACTTTTCGTTGGAGCGTTTACTCATTTCGTTTAGCCTATTGTCATTTCCAATAGTTCGTATTCTCAAAATTCTTTCGCAAGTCATGTAGGGTTTACGTATGTTTCGGATGTGAGGACTCGAATTTTTCTTATTTTATTTTATTTTACTAGCTTAATTAATTATTTACTCACCCGTTTCTCTGAATATTTTATTCCAACCTCTTTATACTCAATTACATGGAACTATGACCTACAAGTATTTTAAAAGTGCCTTGATTCAAAAATTTATTTCTGAAAGCTCGTTTAGAGTGAATAGTGGATGCGCGTTTGGAGACATTAATCGATTCGAGAATACAATAAGTTTGAAAAATTGGAGACTTGTACATTAGTCTTGAAATAGGTATTTTTATGTTTAAGTACTCAAGTGTTAGTTATTTATACTATCGTTATAAGAATTTATTGAAAATTTCACTCTATCGCACATAAAACGGAATCGAGCACGAAACGCGCACGTGTGCGCGAGAGGAGAGAGTTGACTTTTTGAGACAATTTGAACCACACACTTGAGCTTCTCAAGGAAGCTTCATTTTCAGCACAACTCTCTCTCTCTCTTCACTCAAGACAGTCAACCAACAAGGAGGAAGAAACTACCAAAATTCTTCTTTATTTCATCACTCAAAACTCACCCAAATCATCTCAAAATTTACACACAACTTGCAAATCACTTGGTGATCAAGCTAAGCTAGGAAAGGAGCTTCATCTCATGGTTTTCCTTGAGCTCAAAGTGACCGAAATTTTCTGCGTAATCATCTAAGAAGGTATACAACAATCAACCTCTTAATTCTTGATTTATGAAAGTTATATTGCACTTATGAGCTCATAGATTCACATGGGTAGCTTTATATTATTGGAAATCTTGTGAGTGGGCTCTATGAAATCCCACATTGGCTTGATGAACTGATTTGATGGGATTTGATGTTTTTTATGTTGGATTAGTGCTTAATCTAGTGAAAATAAGTTGTTTTGTGAAAGATAGCTCAAAGGAAGTGAAAAGGAAATTTTTACCGTTTCTGCCCCTACCATTGCCGTGCACTTTGGTGTACTTTCTTATGGTTCAATTGACTTGTTTTTGATGTAAATGTGTAATATAGCTTGTGTATAAAGTTTCCTCAAAAATTTACGTGATTTGGATGAGTGAATGTTGAGATTTCGAAAATGTAGCAAAACTGAAATTGTGTCTCGTACTGCTCTAGTAGTGATTTTCAAACAGCTATAACTCTTTGCTCCGACATCAAAATCGAGTGTCATTTGTGGCATTTGAAACTAGACACTTCCAGTTTTCCAACGGTATAAAATGCATGCCTTGATTCCACCTGAGTGAGCCGTACCAACCTTGTAAAGTTGCCTGTTCTGTTTCTCATCTGTACTGAAAGCCCTATTTTGAGCTGTGAATTGATGCTCAATTATGAGCTAGTTGTGGACAGAATTTTAAAACAATTCCTTCTAAGAAATTGTAGCCTTATGAAGTTAGTTTTCAACGCCACCAACCACGCTCAATTCCAAGTTGAATTGAGTGAGTTGTGGCTGAATTTTGAAACTGACTTAGTGATGAAAAACCCTCTTTTTGGTTAGTTGAATGACTCTTTTTGAATTAGGACTTGTGATCTTGAAATTCTTGGTGTTAAACACCTACCAAATGTATCTTGGATATTTCTTAGATATTTGTCTTCATAAATGGACCATGTTTGAAAAGATTCTTTGGCTAAATGTTTAAAAAAAAAAGGGAAATGGAAGTACAAGGCAGTTTTGCCTTGAAAAATTGGAACTTTAGTGACTTTGTTAACCCACTTTTCGAATGGATTTTTCTATGAAAATTGACAGAGGAATAGCCCTTATTTGGTAGTATAATTCTACCAAATTTGGTGTCATTCCGAGTCCATTTCGATGCCCAACCAAAGTCCCAAAATTCGTGATTTAAACCTGGAAATTAGCCTAACAGTCTCACTTTTTCAGCAATTTTGAGCCGCTATATCTTGGTGCTCAAAAATCCAAATCTTTTTTCGCTTAAACTTTGATTGTAACTCTAATTGATTTCCAAATTTCAGAGGCTAGTTCACATTGTGTGAATTTTACCGAATTTCCAAACTTTGCTGAAAATCAACCCAAATCTGTCTTAGTATTCAAAGACAACATCTTGGACCCAAACTTTGAATGCCTTCCAATTGGAATTATGGAAAAGTCTTTTCTTGGAACTTTTAGTACTTTGGAAGTATTTTCCAACGGTACCAAATTTTCCAATTTTGGACTTTCAGAGAGTGAGTTATGATTTTCCAAAGGATACCCTAAACTTGATAAATTTAGGCCATTTTGAAAAGAATCCGCGTGGGAATAATTTCATAGAATCCGACCGTATATCCAGCTAGTTCTTGGCCGGATTGATGGTGCATTTGAAAAAAAAAATTGGGTTTCTTCACTGCCTCGAATCCGGCCAGAAATTCGGCCTGATTGTGACGTGGCATCTTCACGTCCGACTTCGATCGTTCTTATGGAAATTTATTTACATGGTTTCATACCTACTTGTTTCCATCCAATGATTTTAAAGATAAAAATCAAATTTTTACTTGAGTTTTAAACCCTACCTTTGAATCTCGATTTACGAGTAATTGAGGCTCCTTTTTGTGATATTTTCTTAGATTGTACACCGGTGCAATCTTTCTCGATAAGTAGGGGTTTTAAGCGATAGTGAGTAATAGTTGATTGTTATTTGCTCAGGCGCTCAAGGGGACCTTCAAGAGGAACTCGAAGTGGACGCCTAAACACTTGTTTGAGCACTTACTCACTTGTTTCGAATTGGTGAGTGTTCCATATAAGAGTACGTTACTGGAATAGTTTTACGACATATTTACTCCATAGTCATTATGTGTTTAACTGTTAAGTATTACCGATAATTGCTCCTATGGACTTTTCCACTATTTTAAGGCTAGTGTGTACTTTATCTCACTCAACCTACTAAAATAATAAATCTTACCGTTAACTGAGATTATTTACCGTCTACCATTTACCGTTTACTGTTCACTGTTTACCAATTTACTTGATTACCTGCTTACTTGATTACTTGACTACTTGATTATGTGATTACCGTAAATTATGTGTTCACATGAACTTTTCCACAGTTTTACGCTTGAGTGTGTACTACATCTCACTCGACCTACAAATTTGATAAATTTTTACCGTTTACCGATTTACTTGATTACTTGTGCATGTTGTAAGCTCTAAGATGAACTGAGTCCTGCCCTTGGTTACTGACCTACTCGAGCCAGGACTGGGATCGATCGGTAGGTTGGAACCCTGGGACATCATTTCGGTATACTCAAGTACTATCACTGGAGGGATAAGGTGATGGCCAGACAAACCGAGGGGATTTTGAAGTTATAAGGTGCAGTTGACCGAAATGGTTCCACTGGAACACCGTATCCTTCAATGTGTGTTTATTTTACATAATGATAACTGTTTCATGCTAATGTGCCAACGTGCGACCTTGAGCCATACCTGTGATATGCTCAAATTACTCGTACAATGATAACTGTCTCATGTTAATGTGCCAATGTGCAACCTTAAATCATACATTGGGTATGTTCAAATTACCTGATTTATTAGAACTGCTAGAGTGTCTTGGAACCTCACTGGGCTGTGTATCTCATTCCACATTTTTGTTTTCCTTAACAGGGTTCGAGACTGAAAGTGCTTGTGAATAGTCCTAGATTGTCTTCTTTTAGAGAAAACTTTAAGTTGTATTACAGCAGATGGCTGTAGTAAATATTCTTTTGGATTGTATTAAGCTTGACAGCTGACTAATTGTAAGTATGAAGTGTTTTGGAGTACTTTAAATATATATATTGAAGTATTCCTAGTTTTGAATTATGGATTGTACCGAGTCCTGGCGAGAGTTGGGTAGGAGTCCCGCCGATACCCTTGGGTTCGCCCTTGGGAGAAGTGGGGGCGTCACAGTTGGTATCAGAGCTTAGGTTTCAGATCTTTGTAGTGTATCCTATGCTTAAAAGTTTAGGATACCGGACTGTGGGATTGGTTTGAAAGTTAAGTGACCACTTGTAGGGATGAAAATCAAAACCACTTTGTGTGGTATCTGCGCGGGGTGAGCTTGGGCCAAGTAGTGTTATAGTTCTTATTATGTGGAGCTTGGGCCAAGATTTAAGTGCTCTTCTAGAGTGAAACTATTAATCATGAATGTGATAGGTATAAACCCTTTATCTTGATATTTGGGAAAAATTAGATATGTACGTTGGATAGGAATCTCGAATGTGGTGATTTACTCTTGGGATCGGCCAGCTCGAGTTGTGAATTACCTTGTTTTGGATTCTTGTACCTGAGTATCTAAGAGTTGAGGGCAATCCTAAGGACTTGATATCTCCATTTGTGGGGGTATACGAATGAACCGATAGTGATGTGTGCACAGATGGTGAGATGGATGGCGGCCTTGACTCAAGGCTTTCATAGAGACATTGAAGGTGTGAGGACTTGTAAATTCCTTATATATTTCTTGAAAATTCCCTTTTATTTGAAAATTATTTAGCAATTATTATTCTATACTATCCTACTACTCAATGACCTTAGAAAAGTGCCAATGATCATAGGAAATTAGGGTTTTCCTTTCCGATTTCAATTCGAAGTGAAATAGGATTTTTCGTGTATCCATAGAGTAATTATCCGGTACGGAGTAAGGATCAAAATTGATGGTTAAGAGTGACTTTTAGGTGAGAAATAATATGTGATTAGAAGCAATGATAAAAAGTTAGTGAATAGGAAGTAAAAACCCTAGTACGTGTGATTTAAGGAAAAACGGTGCGAACCGACGTGTACCGTGCACTACCGATTGAACACACCACTTGGTCACCACTTTCTTACCATATATGCTCATTAATATTTGAGCAAAATATCCCCTCATTCTCAGCTAGCTTTGGCCAAAAATGTTAACTAAATTGGCAAGGAAAAAGAAAAAAAAATGAGTGGAAATTGGTGATGCCACTTGTTGGCCATCTAGGGCCTTGACCAAGACCAAATTGTCTTGCCTTCTTATCACCATTTTGCTTCCTTTCTTCATCATTTCTGCTTGCTTTGGCCGAGAGAGAGGGAGAGAAAAACCAAGGGAGAGATATACCATTTCATCTTGAGTTTGAGTCTCTTAGGTGAGGAAACAAGAAACTAATCCGATTAAAACTTTCTTTGGGTGTTTAGCTAGTGGTGTGTTGGTGAAATTTTGGAAGGAAAAGCTAGGGCTGCTCTTGGTAGTAACTTTAGTAAGTTAATAATGCTGATTTACCATTTCTTACTCTTGATCTTGCTTAATTTGGCATAGCACCTTAAATTTGTGGTGGATGATACCTATTATAATGATTTGGATGGATATAGTGTATGTTCTTGAGTTACATGAGTTAGGGTTTGATGATTTTCTGCCTATACTTGCTGTATGGATAGTATATATTGTATCTAAGCTTATATAAGAGGTTGTGGTAGTGATTGAAGCAAGAAATGAAGAAAGTTTCCTTTGAAACCGTAAAATTTCTTATTTCTGGAAAATTGTAGCTCAGTTCTGTCTGGTTCCAGTTCGTGATGTTAGAGGCCGAATTAGGCTTACCATAAAACATGAAAGTTGTAGATAATGATGTTTTATAGTTTCCTACAAAATTTCAACCCAATTGGAGCAATGTAGCCTGTGAAAAGATCAAAATACCCTCACTGCCCTAGGATGCATCCAGTGATCCATTTTAGACAGTTCATCCAATTGACCATGTCTATTCACTATGATCCGTGCTGATTTAGCCATTTGACAAAACATGAAAGTTTTAGTACGTTGTCTTATATTTTCAACGCCTCCAAGAACGTCTTAAACGGACTTTGGTAGCCTGAGATATGACCATTTAAACGTAGTATGGTTAACTAGCCAGTTAGTTGGATTTTGGTTCTGTGAATTGGGAATTTGACTAGGTTACACTGGAATTTGGATTAAGTGGTCTTCATCAAAATTGTAGCCCTATGTCTTAGCTTCAAAATGGTATAAGTTGTACCTCAATCCGATAAGCGTAGCCTCGGATGTGTCCATTCCGTAAAAACCCGTCAAATCTATCTTTTGTTAAACTTCATTTCCGCACTTGTTGTTAGCTTGATTTTTGTCCTTGTATTGTCTTGAGCCTATTGAACGGCTATTGAAATGAATTTGTGTTGTGTGTAACTTTGGGTTTGATTGAGGAAAAGAATGAAGTCATAAATGACTGGAAATAGGAAAATACAAAAGGCGTGCTGCCCAAATTTACGCTCGAGAACTAGAGAAATATACTTGCGACTTGAGTAAGGGTTAAGAGTGATCACTACTTGAACCATCTAGGATATTTGCGTCTTCTTTTTTTGAGGTATATAAGTAAGGACCTAGCCGAACTTGTACCCTTAGGAAAAGCGGTAATAATCACTATAAATCCGTTTTCCTTGCACTTTCGACTCAAAAGTTAATTCCAAGTAAACATGTTACAAAATTTTTTAGTTTGAAAAGCGAGCCACTGTTTCACGACCACTCTCCAAGTGAATTTCAATTTCTTGATTTTTATTGAACGAAACGTCTAAGTTTCGAACCTTAGTCAATTTTCAAAGTTCTTAAGTCAAGTTTTTTCCGCAGATTTGGACTCCAAACCTGGAGTACAACCCAGACGCGAACACTAGAGGCACTACTTTTGGTGAGTGCTTCCAAATATCTGATTGAACTTGATATTTGTGATTTATCTTTGAGCAGTGTGATTACATGATATATAAGTGATTTGATCGGGCAAGGGTGTACTTTATCACACTTGCCCTAACGAGAATTGTTCTTGTTTATCGATTTCACTTGACTTGCTCTACATGCATATGAATGGTATCTTGCTTGGAATTCCAGAAACCCTGTGGCTAGTTAATCGAGTCGAGCCGGCAAGGGCCTGGTCGATTAGATAACGAACCCTGGGTAACTAGTAATGTCGAGTGGAGTGTTATCTCCTCAGCTAATCGATATACTCGAGTATTACCACCCGTGTTTCGTGTGGCGTGCGGGCCCGGAAAAGGGGGTTGATCGGTGGACGGAGACTGGCGTGAAGTGGGGTTTTCTTTCTGAACTAGTTATTACTTGAAAGTTGACGGAATGTCAACTACCAATCGATCAAGCTAGGATGGAGCAGAGACATAAGCCACTGTATCCTTACCTGTGAATATGATCCATATATTTCTCAACTACCTGAAGTGTTATCTCTCTAATTTGACTTGTTTGCTCGCTATTTCACTATTACACTGTTATTACTTTATTTGATGGCCAATTTGATATTTGGAACTTCACTGAGCTTTGGCTCACTCCGTTAGTTTTGTTTTCCTTACAGGGATACGAGCAAGGCGTGAGACGTGTAAAGACTAGCGTAGCCTAGTTGTTTTGACTTTTGACCTGTATTTGCGCTATTACTCGAATAGAATGTTTTGTATCTGGATTGTGTACACTTTGAACCAGTTTGGGTATATTGAGGCTTTGTATCTTGATTGTGCATCAATGTAAATTATAAGCTTGAATTGTGGATGTTATTTATGGTCCATGGATGTATGGACGTGATACGAGTGAGTGAGTCCTGGCGAGAGTTGGGCAGGCGGTCCGCCGAACCCTTTGGTACGCCTTAGGGGAAGGTGGGGTCGTCACAGAAGGCTTGAAGTTGTCTACACTTTGATTCAAGTCAATGAAGCTTAATGGAGTTGGCCGAATCGTTAGTTCTTTAGTCGTTTGTTATTAGTTGTTTGTTAGTTGGGCTTATCAAGTCATTAGTTGAATTGCTAGCTTAATTAGTAGTTTCATTTGGTTGTGCAAATTCGGCCCACTCTTGCCAAATTGTGGCCCGACTCATTTGGTTGTGCAAAGTCGGCCCACTCTCGCCAAATTGTGGCCCGAATTTCCTTTTCTAGATTAAGTAGACGGGCTGCCAATCCTTGACCAAGATGGATTAGGTCCCTAGGGTTTTAGCCTATAAAAAAGCACTTTATGTACAAGCAAAAGAGGGGTAGACATTTTATGAATAAAATTTGCTTAGAATTTCGACTTTCTTCCTTGTGAGAATTTCGAGCCTTTACTTGCTCTTGGCAAGGGTGTTTGAGCAATCTTGTGTCTTGTCCTTGATTGTTCTACCGACCTATCCACTAAAGTAGTCACCTTCAATTGGAGTCGTCGTTCTACCGCCTTCTACCAATTCATGTCGTCCGTATTGGTTCCAAGTCCCGCAATCCAAACATTGGACAACCTCGCTAGATCCTTGGGCAAGCATGTTACGTGTCTCGAAATGAGTTGATCGAGGACCGTATCAGTTGGCTTCAGAGCTTAGATGGAGGTATCTTTCGTTATATCCTTGTTTTTCTTAGTTGTGTCATTTAGACTTTGTGATTATTTCCACTGCATTATTCCAAAAAAAAAAACAAAATTCTGTCCGTGTTTGTTTCCTTGTCGTTTGAGTTGCTGTTCCAAATCTGTCTGGCATTCTTTGTTGCTTCGTTGAGAGAAAAAGAAATTTTTTGCGGCCACTAGGGTTTACTTACTCTTGTTGCCACAAGGTTGATGTACTTCGAGTTCTTTTGTGGATCAAATCTGTCCATGCATGCGTCATTGTTGTCTTGACAATCTGACCATACTTGGTGTCCTTTGTTGCATCAAATTTCTATCCAATTCGTGCATATTGTTGTTGTCTACAACCTGTCCATGTTCAACAAGGAAACAAAAGAAAGTTCTAGTAGTGGTGGCTAGGGTTTTCTTCCCTTCCAAATCTGTCCAAGTTAGCTTTGAGTCGTCCAAGCTGTTTTTCTTGTTTTCCAAATCTGATTTTGGTTAAACTTGTTGGTATTTGTGAGCCTTGAAGAGAATCTACAAGAATTTAGGGTTTCTTGAATTTTTTGGTCACAATCTTGAAGTTCTTGATAGCCTACGTGGGTGTTCTTGAAGGATCGTGAGTATCTTGATAGTTTCTTTGTGACGACCCCACTTCTCCCAAGGGCGAACCCAAGGGTATCGGCGGGCCGCCTGCCTAGCTCGCGCCAGGACTCAAAACTTAAAGTTTGAAAGAGCACTAAATACAATATATACAACCACAAAAGAGTTATAATTACATTCTCCAAAAGTATCGAGTCAAACCACCCAAAAAAAAAAACAAACATCCTAACTGTTCAACTATTACAAGCCAATCTAACTATACTAGTATACGAGCCAAAAGTCCCCGCGTCGGCCCCTGCTAAGGAAAACAAAAGGAATAGGGTAAGCTATATGCTTAGTAAGTAAACAGGGGCGAAAGCATAAATTTCACGTAACAGTTACACAGTAAGAGTAAAGCAAAAGCAGAAAAGTAACATCACATAATAAGGATACAGGTGGCTCCAAAGCCAACTCATGTGCCATGCGTGATCTCCTGCCGACACTCCGTCGACTGCAAATAATAATCCGTAGAACTTCACTTGTACACCCACCGACACCTTATCACCCTCACTGGCCAGTCACCTCACAAACTTGCCCGGGCGAACGAAATCACAAACTTGAGCTTGAGTCACAAGCTCGGGTCACAAACTTGGTCACCTTCTCGGTGAACCGGATTCACAAAATTGGTTCATAACATGAACCTACAAACTTGGTGACCTCAGACTAAGTTGGACTGCCTTCGACCAAGCCCTAACCGGCTCGAATAGTCCAACCAGGTCAAGAGTTCGCCCCAAACTCACAAACATCACAAAATTATTCAAAATCACAAACTTTGCAAACTTCACAAACTTTATTCGAAAGTCGCCCCGAGCCACAAGCTCAAGGGTTTTGGTTCCAAAAGGTTCATATACATATGCCAAGTACAATTATACATTCAAATTAGGGTTTAGGTCGAGTGCGATAAAGTACACCCTCGCCTAAGTGCCCTTTTCACATATCTCAAACACATAGCAAAGAAAACACACCAAACCGGCCTGAATACTTACTCAAAATACCAAAAGTAGTACGAAAGCAAAATCGCTTCGCGCGTTCGCTAGTAGTGGGCCCCACCCGCTCCGCCTAGCTCACCGCTGTCTGAAATAGAAGATTTTATCACAAACGGCCACTAACATGCCCAAAACAAGCAAAACGGCAAAACAACACGCGCACACGTAAATATGACAGACGGAAACGGAAACGGCAGATTTGATACTCATTTCTAGTTCACCCATAAGTTGAGCTACGAATATCGGATTAAGGCGGATGAGATGCTGTTTATCTCAACTCATATCTTTCGATGATTACAAAACAAATGGATATTTCTAATACCTCTTGTAGAAATCCTTTTCAGAAATGAACCAAACAGGTCTGAGGCTTTAAAGCAGATAAAGGAGATCAAAAAGTATGAAGATTGCTGAGGATGATGTCGGACGCACAAAAGGAAAGTATCGGACGTCCGATATCCTTTGAGCATCTTCGGACGAGTAAAGAACTCAGACTCGGACGTCCGAAGAAGACAAGCCAGAGGTTCGATGACTACTAATCATGATCGGACGCTCAACATCTGTGTATCGGACGTCCGACAAGTATTGCTGCTCTTCGGACACAACACTCTGAACGCATCGGCCGTCCGAAGGATTTCAAGAAAACTTCCAGAACTCATTGATCTCGTTCGGACGCAGAAAATCCAACCATCGGACGTCCGACAGCACCAACGGCTAGTTGACTCTTCAGCTGCTTTCTACCCGTTAACAGCATTAATTGAGGAATTCTCTGGTCTCCTATAAAAGGAACAAAGTCAACCACCTCAAGACAACTTTGTACATCAAGCTTACATCAGATTGTGAGTGATTCAAGTGCTAGAATACTCAAAAGAAACATTTGTATTCCTTGCATGTGCAATCTTCGTGAAGCTGTTTTTTCAAGTGTGATATAGCTTCTTCAATAGTGTAGCATAGTGAGGGTTTGCGAGTGTATGTAAAACTTCCTTGCTTGACCAAGTGTGTTTTGGGGCAAGAAGGAAGTGATCCCTTCCTTGTACACATAAGATTGGTTGCAAGTCTATTCAGCTTGAAGTAACTTGGTATAAAATAGAGGTGTTCAAACATCAGTTGTGTTTGAAGCTTGGTTTGGTCCTTAACTCTCATTTACTGCTTTTCTATATAAACTGCTCTTCTCCTCATCTCACTAATACCTGTGCTACTATATTATCTTGTTCATTGAGAAGCATTTTGAAGAAGAAGGGCTGTCTGTCCAAAAAGGTTGAATATTTACTAGCAGGTTTTTGAAAGCCTAATTCACCCCCCCTCTTAGGTTGTCTTCGATCCTTACAGATGCCAAATCGAAGCTTAAAGGATGAACAACAACTGTTATGAAGACATCCAGAACTGAACTGGAGGCTTCAGTCCCAAATGAACCAAACACAATCACTTACGAAATCTGGCCAATGCAGAAATGGTCAGTTTTGAGTGCTAACTGTTTTCTATGCTACACATGGTCAAAAGAGCTGAAAATTGGCAGTTAGATAGTTCATTCCAAATGGAACAACTTTCATGAAGGTCGGCAATCCAAATTCGGAACGGAAATTGGTCATCAGGACCAAAACAGATTTCTGGTCATTTTCACGGGCAGGCCTTGTTTGCTCGGCTATATCTCAGGTTTTATAAATCCGATTCATGAAATTCCAGGGCGTTAGAAAGCTCTGATATAGGGCTATAAGTTTGGTGTTTTGGTTAGAAGCCCAAACAGCTTGTAACTCAGTCAAATGTGAAGCCAAAGTTCCAGCCATAAACTTTCCAAAAACGTACCAGAATCACAAACCGTATTTGACCTCAATATGCGGTAATGGCACCAAATTCACTACGGTTATCGGATGGGGGTGTAAGACCCACCGTTTCGAAGCTATGAAACAGGGCTACAACAATGTAGAAGGTCACTCAATCCAGTTCCTAGCTTAACTAGGTCGAAAATGCCAAATACTATACCAGAATTACCAAAACAGGTTTGCAAATCACACAAAACTGTAATTACTATAACTTAGTCTATACAAGTCCAAATGCCGAAATTCCAAAGGCATATGTTATCTAAGACATCCTGCTACATTTCATCAGAAGACACCAACTTCAAAATCCAAACCAAAACCAGTCAAAATGGCCAATTACTATCGCAGTTTTCGCATTCTGTCCAAAGCAGAACAGCTACAGTAATTTCGTCATAACTCATTCTACATTAATCCAAATGACCTGAAATTTTGCAGGCATCTCAATCACATCAATACCTACAACTTTCATGTTTTGAGAAAAGTCAAATTCGGCCTATAACCCTATGATCCAAAACCGGACAGAATTGGGGATTTAAGAACCCTAGCTTTGCAATTTTCACACCAAATCCAAAATTGGTTGCATTTATCCACATTTCACATCCACTAGAGCCATTATAGTCCATTGCCAATCATCACAAACAACCACACCATCATAATCCAATTAAACCAGAAAAATCATCATAAAATGGAAAACTTCACCAAATCAATTCAAACCAAGATAAAAACCAGAAATTTCAGCACTCTTATCACTAATAAGCACAACATAAGCATCATTAGGTGTAGTAGGATGTTTCAAGCTTCACTTACCAAAAACCAAGAGAGAGGAAGATGTTGTGCACCTTAGTCCTTCAAACAAAGTTCACCAAACAACTTACTAGCACTAGAAGGAAGAATTTTATGGAGTGAAAACCAAGTTAAGCAAGTGGTTTAGTTGATTTGAGCTAGAAGTTTGCTAGAATGTTGAAGAGTTTTGTCTTTCTTCTTGCTTAGAGAGGGCCGGCCATAAGGAGGAGAAAAATGGTGAATTTTGTGAAATTTTTGGATATTTAACCTTTGGTCAAAAAAGTCAAAATTGTGAATAGTAATTCTTAAAAGGCATCCAATAAGAAGGTGACACTTGTCACCTTCATAAATGCATTCTTATCTTTCTTTTCTCTCTCACATCAATCACTTCACACACACTACTTATCTCTTAACACCCGATAAATTTTAAACAGTATCCGAAACTTAACCTTATCGGCCGAATTTTTCTGAACTTTTCGCACTAGTGGGTCCCACGTCCACTATTTACTCTTAATTTCTCAAAATCTAACCAATACTAGAAAAATCATCTAAAAACTATATTTACTCATAAAAATTATCTGGGAAATTTTCTAATAAAGAAAATGTAGAAAAAACGGGTTTTCAATTTTAACCGGAACTTAGGGTTTAAATCTTAATCCCTACTTAGGGTTTTCAAAATACTCCCAAAACCAAACGTTACCGTCCCATTAATGAATATATCAACGTAGAACGAACTGGGGCCTCACAATCTCCCCCACTTAGGACAATTTCGTCCTCGAAATTTCTATGAACGGAATCTATCAAATCTAAAGTAACCAGTAGCCTGTACCTTCCACGGTCTTAAAAGAAACGAGGCTCTTCATTCCAGTCCCTTCTCTAATTGACGGTCCAGGGTCGGTCTGGGTTAGTTGCTGAGTTCCTTTCTTTTCGTGCAATAAACCCGGGCAATTAGCAATTTGGTGCTTGGCGTTCCCACAGCGCAGACATCTCCTCCCCTTTCTCCAACAATTCACTTCAATGTGATTGGATTTTCTACAATAACCACAAATTGTCACACCACCCGCTCCACGACCCTTCTTAGCAGATGACCTACCTCGCTTACTCGGTTCTGGCCTTTGATTCTCAAGAGATGCGCTCCTTTTCTTTGCATGGAAGGTCTTCACTTGCGGCCTTGATATTTCTGTCCTTTGAGTTTTCTCTGGAACCCCCATAGAAGTAGTGCTCTGTGCCATTGCTAAGGCCTCCGCGGAAATCCCTTCGTATTTCCTTTTTAGCTCTAAGTTCTTGTGCAAGAGCTCAATTTTCTCTGAATACTCGTGCTTCCATCGCCCTTCCCAGTATGCGACTAGTTTCTTTTGGACTTCTATTTCGTCTCGAAGAACCGCAATTTCCTTATACATCTCAATCCAATGTGCCATCTCACAAAATTGCTGGAACTCAGATGGTAGCTTGTCGGGCAAAACAATGGGTCATAATCAATTCTTGGACACAAGTGGCATTCTCGGTCCATGTTTTGTTCAGCTATTGTTTCCTCCCTTTCTTCTCTTAACTCTCGGCCTCGTTTTGTTCCACAGCCATGACCATGTCCGCGACTATGTCCTCCTTCCACATATATACATATATATATATAGTTTTCCCTTCTCTCTCTTTTCTTTCCAAAAAGGTACTTTAATGAATGAATGCAGTAAATTGACTACAATAACAAAATCCAACATACCAATTACACAAATAACATATCGCACGTAACACGCCATATCAAAAGACGGACAAGCAAGTATACAAATACATATCAAGTTGGACAGATAACCATGTACACAAACACATATACTAACGTCAGGTGGTCGTAATACACGGGCGAACCAAAAGGAAAAGGTGAAGTCGTCCCAGTATCAGCCCGTCTGATCTCTCACGTCCCTTACTATCCAAACTAGATGTCCATTGACCTTTTGTGCTCATTCTAGTCAGACAAAGCCTGTTCATGTTTCCAAAATACAAATCTCAAGTACCTAGTAGCTTGCATCGCCTCAATTCTGGAGTATTCGAGCACAAGAATCCGAAATAAGATAGTTCACATCTCGAGCTGGCCAGTCCCAAGAGTAAACCATCTACAAATCGAACTTCCTACCCGACATACCTATCTATGGTCCTTAGATATCATGAGAAAGATTGAAGACCTATAACACTTCAGGGTTCATAGATTATGCTCGAACGAGCACTTAATCCTTCATACCCATTCACCACTCGGCCCAAGCACACTCCGGCGGAGACCACGCAAAGCAAGCTTTGGGTTTTATCCCTCAATTGCTTAACTTTCAAATCAAATCGAATCCCACAGTCTGGCATCCTAAACTTCAAGCCTAGGATACACTACAGGAATTTGAAGCCTAAGCTCTGATACCAACTGTGACGACCCCACTTCTCCCAAAGGCGAACCCAAGGGTATCGGCGGGCCGCCTGCCTAGCTCGCGCCAGGACTCAAAACTTAAAGTTTGAAAGAGCACTAAATACAATATATACAACCCCAAAAGAGTTATAATTACATTCTCCAAAAGTATCGAGTCAAACCACCCAAAAAAAAAAACAAACATCCTAACTGTTCAACTATTACAAGCCAATCTAACTATACTAGTATACGAGCCAAAAGTCCCCGCGTCGGCCCCTGCTAAGGAAAACAAAAGGAATGGGGTAAGCTATATGCTTAGTAAGTAAACAGGGGCGAAAGCATAAATTTCACGTAACAGTTACACAGTAAGAGTAAAGCAAAAGCAGAAAAGTAACATCACATAATAAGGATACAGGTGGCTCCAAAGCCAACTCATGTGCCATGCGTGATCTCCTGCCGACACTCCGTCGACTGCAAATAATAATCCGTAGAACTTCACTTGTACACCCACCGACACCTTATCACCCTCACTGGCCAGTCACCTCACAAACTTGCCCGGGCGAACGAAATCACAAACTTGAGCTTGAGTCACAAGCTCGGGTCACAAATTTGGTCACCTTCTCGGTGAACCGGATTCACAAAATTGGTTCATAACATGAACCTACAAACTTGGTGACCTCAGACTAAGTTGGACTGCCTTCGACCAAGCCCTAACCGGCTCGAATAGTCCAACCAGGTCAAGAGTTCGCCCCAAACTCACAAACTTCACAAAATTATTCAAAATCACAAACTTTGCAAACTTCACAAACTTTATTCGAAAGTCGCCCCGAGCCACAAGCTCAAGGGTTTTGGTTCCAAAAGGTTCATATACATATGCCAAGTACAATTATACATTCAAATTAGGGTTTAGGTCGAGTACGATAAAGTACACCCTCGCCTAAGTGCCCTTTTCACATATCTCAAACACATAGCAAAGAAAACACACCAAACCGGCCTGAATACTTACTCAAAATACCAAAAGTAGTACGAAAGCAAAATCGCTTCGCGCGTTCGCTAGTAGTGGGCCCCACCGGCTCCGCCTAGCTCACCGCTGTCTGAAATAGAAGATTTTATCACAAACGGCCACTAACATGCCCAAAACAAGCAAAACGGCAAAACAACACGCGCACACGTAAATATGACAGACGGAAACGGAAACGGCAGATTTGATACTCATTTCTAGTTCACCCATAAGTTGAGCTACGAATATCGGATTAAGGCGAATGAGATGCTGTTTATCTCAACTCATATCTTTCGATGATTACAAAACAAATGGATATTTCTAATACCTCTTGTAGAAATCCTTTTCAGAAATGAACCAAACAGGTCTGAGGCTTTAAAGCAGATAAAGGAGATCAAAAAGTATGAAGATTGCTGAGGATGATGTCGGACGCACAAAAGGAAAGTATCGGACGTCCGATATCCTTTGAGCATCTTCGGACGAGTAAAGAACTCAGACTCGGACGTCCGAAGAAGACAAGCCAGAGGTTCGATGACTACTAATCATGATCGGACGCTCAACATCTGTGTATCGGACGTCCGACAAGTATTGCTGCTCTTCGGACACAACACTCTGAACGCATCGGCCGTCCGAAGGATTTCAAGAAAACTTCCAGAACTCATTGATCTCGTTCGGACGCAAAAAATCCAACCATCGGACGTCCGACAGCACCAACGGCTAGTTGACTCTTCAGCTGCTTTCTACCCGTTAACAGCATTAATTGAGGAATTCTCTGGTCTCCTATAAAAGGAACAAAGTCAACCACCTCAAGACAACTTTGTACATCAAGCTTACATCAGATTGTGAGTGATTCAAGTGCTAGAATACTCAAAAGAAACATTTGTATTCCTTGCATGTGCAATCTTCGTGAAGCTGTTTTTTCAAGTGTGATATAGCTTCTTCAATAGTGTAGCATAGTGAGGGTTTGCGAGTGTATGTAAAACATCCTTGCTTGACCAAGTGTGTTTTGGGGCAAGAAGGAAGTGATCCCTTCCTTGTACACATAAGATTGGTTGCAAGTCTATTCAGCTTGAAGTAACTTGGTATAAAATAGAGGTGTTCAAACATCAGTTGTGTTTGAAGCTTGGTTTGGTCCTTAACTCTCATTTACTGCTTTTCTATATAAACTGCTCTTCTCCTCATCTCACTAATACCTGTGCTACTATATTATCTTGTTCATTGAGAAGCATTTTGAAGAAGAAGGGCTGTCTGTCCAAAAAGGTTGAATATTTACTAGCAGGTTTTTGAAAGCCTAATTCACCCCCCCTCTTAGGTTGTCTTCGATCCTTACAATTGGTATCAGAGCTTGGTCTCCTAGAGATTAAGCTCAAGCGGCTTGGAGTAAGATGACAACCAGTCATGCTATGTTTGTTGAGGGGCAATCTGTTACTAGGCCTCCCATGTTTACTGGTTCCAATTATGTTAGCTGGAAAGAAAGAATGATTATCTTCTTGCAATCCATTGATATTGAGCTGTGGTTTATTGTGAATGAAGGACCACATGATGCTAACTTTCTTGATGCAGAAACAGGTCTGTTGAGGCCAAAAACCAGAGCTGAGATGAATGCTCAAGATAGAATCAATCTCACATTGAATGCCAAAGCCATGAATGTTCTCTACAGTGCCTTAGACTCAAATGAGTCAATCAGAGTAAAAGGGTGTAAATCTGCCAAAGAAATGTGGGATAAGTTAAGAGAAATCCATGAGGGCAGTGACAACGTAAGAGAACAGAAGAAGTCCATTCTGGTCACCAAGTATGAATCTTTTAAGATGGAGCCTCATGAGAACATCGACAAAATGTATTGTAGATTCAATGATCTGATCAAGGATTTAGAGGTACTCGAGAAGGAATACTCTCTAGGTGAAAAGAACAGAAAAATTCTGAACGCTCTATCAAAGGATTGGGAAAGCAAAGTGACTGCTATAGAGGAAGCTAAGGATTTAAATTCCTTATCCATTGAATCTCTGATTAACTCTCTAACCTCCTACGAACTGAAACTTAAATCTAAGTTGCAGGAAGAAGAAGACACAAAAGGAAGGAAGAGTATTGCTCTAAAAACTTCACAAGATGAAGATGAAACAGCCTCACTGGATGAAAATGACTTAGAAGGTGATGATAGTGACATTGCACTCATCACAAGAGGCTTCAAAAGATTTCTCAATAAGAGAAAATTCAGGAAAGGCGGATCCAGCAACTCCTTCCAGAATCAGACTAATGACTTCAGGAATAGAGGGAAACTAGAGTTCAACAAGAAGCAGAATGATAAATGTTTTGAATGTGGCCAACCTGGACATTATGCAAATGAGTGTCCAATGAAGAAAAAGAAGGAAAACAAGTTTGAACGAAAACCAAAGTTCAACAATTTCCAGATTACCTGGAATGATTGCAACTCAGAAGGCGAAGTTGAAGAAGAAGAGGAATCTGCTCAAGTAGCTTTCATGGCCATTGGAGATGAAGAGGTGAACCAGGATTACAGTGCTAAAGGATCAAAATGGTTCATTGATAGTGGATGTTCAAGACATATGACTGGTGATGCATCACAATTTATTAAACTCAAGCAAAAAGCAAGTGGAAAGGTAACTTTTGGAGATGATAACAAAGCCAAAACTATTGGCATTGGCGATGTTGGTAAGAATGATCAAACTTTTATCCACAATGTTCTTCTTGTTGATAATTTGAGCTACAATCTGTTAAGTGTTAGCCAATTGTGTGATAGGAATCTGTTTGTAATATTCAAAAAGCTTGAATGTCTTATATTTGACTCAAAGTTCAACATTATTTTCAAAGGAAAAAGAGTTAATGATGTCTATGTTGTGTATCTTGAAAATTTTGATTCCTCATATCTCAAATGTCTCAAAGTAGCAAATGAGGATTCATGGCTGTGGCATAGAAGGTTGTGTCACTTCAATATGGACTTGCTGAAAGAAATTTCTAAAAAGGAACTTGTTAGAGGTCTTCCAAAAATCAGATTTGAAAAAGACAGAATCTGTGATGCATGCCAATTTGGAAAACAAGTCAAGGTCTCTTTTAAACCTAAGAAATGTGTTTCCACTTCAAAACTGTGAGAACTCGTAAAAACCCTAATCTTTTCCTAGGGTTTATTTCCTCTTAATTGCATGTTTTCTGCATTTTCTGGCTTAGGAAATTTTCCTGATGAATTTTTATGAGTAATTATAGTTTTTAGATGATTTTTCTAGTATTGGAGAGTTTTTGAAAAATTAAGAGTGAATAATGGACGTGGGACCCACTAGTGCGAAAAGTTCGGAAAAATTCGGCCAATAAGTTTAAGTTTCGGATACTGGTTGAAATTTATCGGGTGTTAAGAGATAAGTAGAGGATGTCATTTGGATTGCTATGAGGGGGAACAAAGAGATAGAGATTCATTAATTAGGTGACAAGTGTCACCATTTGATTGGATGGACACTATTCACTTTTTGACTTTTTTTTTTCCAAGTGATTAAATATCTTAAAATTTCACAAAAATCACCATTTCTTCTCTCTCTCATGGCCGAACCTCTTGCAAGGAAAAGGAAGAAAACTTCTCCAAGTTTCAAGCTTCAAACTAGCTCAATCTTCCATTCCAACCGATTAAACTTAGAATTGTTCCATAAAATCCCTCTAGTTGGTGCTAGTAAGTGATTTGGTGAAGTTTTTTTGAAGAGCTAAGGTGGTCTACATCTCTCCCTCTCTTGTTTACTTGGTAAGTGGTATATGAACTTCCTCCTACACTTAATGATGTTTAATTTGTGCCTAATGGGAGCTAAAGTGATGGATTATGTGATTTATTTCTTGGTTTGTGATGAATTGGTGAAGTTTTTATTTTTTTGAGGAATTTTCTGGTTTAATATGATCATGGTGTTGTGGTTGTTTATGATGGTTGATAATGAGGGGTAATGACTATGGTAGGTGTGAATGATAGATAATTGCAACCAATTTTGGATTTGGAAGGAAAAGTGAAAGTTAGGGTTCTATCATCCCCAATTTCTGTCCGGTTTTATATCATGTGGTTAGATGCCGAATTAGACTTTACTCAAAACATGAAAGTTGTAGGTATTGATGAGTTTGAAGTGCCTGCAAAATTTCAGGTCATTTGGATGAGTGTAGAGTGAGTTATGCCGTTTTTACTGTAGCTGTTCTGTTTTGATCAGAATGCGAAAACTGCGATAGTAATTGGCCCTTTTGACTGGAATTGGTTTGGATTTTGAAGTTGGTGTCTTCTGATGAAATGTAGCTGGATGTCTTAGCTACCATATGCCTTTGGAATTTCGGCATTTGGACCTATATAGACTGAATTATAGTAATTACAGTTTTGTGTGATTTGCAAACCTGTTTTGGTCATTCTGGTTTAGTATCTGGAATTTCTGACCTAGTTAAGCTAGGAACTGGATTGAGTGACCTTCTGCATTGTTGTAGCCCTGTTTCATAGCTTCGAAACGGTGGGTCTTACACCCCCATCCGATAATCGTAGTGAAATTGACGCCATTACCGCATTAGGAGGTCAAAACTGTTTTTGTTGTTGGAACAAATGAGTTACATTTCCTGATTTTCTGGTTTGTTTTAATGCTTATTTATGCATATGAAACCTTACTGGGGTTGTGGTTGGCATGGCTATATGACTCGTTATCGAGTCTCTTTTGGGGCTTGCTTTCATTTCGGTTGTTTCCTAGCTAAGTTTTGTACTTGTACTACTTTGAGCCTAGTGAACGGCTTTTGGGAAATGAGATGACTTTTGTGTGAAATGTTGGGACTGATTTGAGGATATAATGAAGCCTTAATGGCTGGAAAAGTAAGAAATTTAGGGGAAGTGCTGCCCAATTTTCTAGGCCGTTTGGTTTCTTTAAGTTGGATTGGCCTTTTTGTGGAAATGAAAGGCTTTTGGGTTGTTTGTGCCTAAGTCTTCATACTAACTTTTCGTTTTCAAGAAAATCATGTTTTTGTACCCTTGCATTAGTATGTCTCACTTGTGCATTCCGTTTATTCGATTTTAGATATGAAACCTTCAATTGGTTTATTTTGATTATTTTAGAGTTTCTTGGCGATTAAGGCCAATCTGAAGTGAAACTTTTTGAAGTTGAATTGGTGAGTGTACCACTCCCCTTCATTGCTGTTTAACTTGATTTTGCTCTGTAATCTGTTTATTTGTTCGAGACGAGGGTGTACTTTATCACACTCGTTCTCTAGTGTGATCATATGCCAATTTACTATGCAAAATTTGAATCTGTTATCTATGTCTGCATCTGTTCGGATTTCTATGACCTATGAGCTCAATCCTGTGGCTAAGTTATTCGAGTCGGGCCGGCAAGGGCCTGGACGATTAGATAACGAACCACGGTAGTCTGTTCGGGGATTTTGGGTATTGAGACCCTTGATTCCGGGTATACTCGAGTATTACCATTTTGTTCGTTTGAGGTGAGCGGGCCCGGTAAAGGGGTGTTTGGTGGACGGAATTCGGAGTAAAGAGGGGTCTACGGACGCATTGGTTCTATATACGTTGACGGAGAGTCAACCGGTTTGGATCAAGTACTGCGCTGGAAATTTGGCTCCTGAGAGCCACCCGTATCCTTCTGATTTGAATCATTGGTTTCTGTGCTTTACATCTGACATGTGTATCTGATTTGTTAAATGTGAAATGCCATGATTTTAATGCTATCTGTTTGGTACCTCATTGAGCGCAAGCTCACCCCTTTCTGTTTCTTTTGTTTTCCTTACAGGAAAATAAACCCTTTTGGTCTGGATTTGACAAATGGCTGCCAAATTGAGCTAGTTGAACATATCTTTTGTATAGCTCATGTATTAAAACCCTAAGTGTACTTTTGGGGCGTTTTCTCTTTTGATTTGGCAAACCGTGTGTATATATTAACTTTTGAAAACTTTTGTATGTCATTTTGATTTGTAAACGCTAAAGTTCAGATGTGAATGTTTGTTAGCTATTTCGGTTGGGTTCTGACGGGTCGGTTACTATTCATGGCCAACTCCGGATTTCATTTTTTTATTTTGGGTTGTTTTACCATTTTGACTTGTTTACGCTCGTTTGTAAGTTCCGGATCGCTATAGATAGTTCTGGTCTGCATCGTTAGTCCTGGCGAGAGCTGGGCAGGCAGTCCGCTCACCCCTTTGGTTCGCCTTAGGGGAAAGTGGGGCTGTTACAAGTGGTATCAGAGCCACTTCGCGTGGTCTCTGCGCGGAGTGAGACTGGGCCAAGTGGTGTTGTGGTCCTAATTTCATGAATATGTCTAAGTGCTCGTTTGAGCGTAAGTTATGAACCGGACATGTGATAAGTGTACGAATCATTATCATGGGACTCGAGGAAGCTAGGTATGTATGTCGGGTAGGAATCCTTAATAAAGATGGTTTACTCTTGGGACCGGCCGGCTCGAGTTGTGAATTATCTTAGATGGGATTCTTGCGCCCGGATACGAAAGATATGAAGGCCTAGGGTAGAAAGGATTTGGTGAACTAGAAAGGCAATTCTATGGAACTTCGTGTGGTTTGTTCGGGTGGTTAAGCGTGATCGACCTTGATTAAGATATAAATATTTGGACGAAGCCCTAGAAGGGGGACAAGGATGGATCGAAAGTGTCCTCTCGGGTGTACTCCTTAGAACAACATCAAGTCTTTGACCCCTTGGAGGACGTGGAAGGTAATAATTTACTGAACCTGGCCAGTGAAGGGGTACCGATCTGTTAGCTAAGTATAGTGCTCAATTTAATCCCGGAGTAATAAATGATAAGGAATTTCGAGGACGAAATTCTTTTAAGGGGGAGAGAGTGTGAGAACCCGTAAAAACCCTAATCTTTTCCTAGGGTTTATTTCCTCTTAATTGCATGTTTTCTGCATTTTCTGGCTTAGGAAATTTTCCTGATGAATTTTTATGAGTAATTATAGTTTTTAGATGATTTTTCTAGTATTGGAGAGTTTTTGAAAAATTAAGAGTGAATAATGGACGTGGGACCCACTAGTGCGAAAAGTTCGGAAAAATTCGGCCAATAAGTTTAAGTTTCGGATACTGGTTGAAATTTATCGGGTGTTAAGAGATAAGTAGAGGATATCATTTGGATTGCTATGAGGGGGAACAAAGAGATAGAGATTCATTAATTAGGTGACAAGTGTCACCATTTGATTGGATGGACACTATTCACTTTTTGACTTTTTTTTTTCCAAGTGATTAAATATCTTAAAATTTCACAAAAATCACCATTTCTTCTCTCTCTCATGGCCGAACCTCTTGCAAGGAAAAGGAAGAAAACTTCTCCAAGTTTCAAGCTTCAAACTAGCTCAATCTTCCATTCCAACCGATTAAACTTAGAATTGTTCCATAAAATCCCTCTAGTTGGTGCTAGTAAGTGATTTGGTGAAGTTTTTTTGAAGAGCTAAGGTGGTCTACATCTCTCCCTCTCTTGTTTACTTGGTAAGTGGTATATGAACTTCCTCCTACACTTAATGATGTTTAATTTGTGCCTAATGGGAGCTAAAGTGATGGATTATGTGATTTATTTCTTGGTTTGTGATGAATTGGTGAAGTTTTTATTTTTTTGAGGAATTTTCTGGTTTAATATGATCATGGTGTTGTGGTTGTTTATGATGGTTGATAATGAGGGGTAATGACTATGGTAGGTGTGAATGATAGATAATTGCAACCAATTTTGGATTTGGAAGGAAAAGTGAAAGTTAGGGTTCTATCATCCCCAATTTCTGTCCGGTTTTATATCATGTGGTTAGATGCCGAATTAGACTTTACTCAAAACATGAAAGTTGTAGGTATTGATGAGTTTGAAGTGCCTGCAAAATTTCAGGTCATTTGGATGAGTGTAGAGTGAGTTATGCCGTTTTTACTGTAGCTGTTCTGTTTTGATCAGAATGCGAAAACTGCGATAGTAATTGGCCCTTTTGACTGGAATTGGTTTGGATTTTGAAGTTGGTGTCTTCTGATGAAATGTAGCTGGATGTCTTAGCTACCATATGCCTTTGGAATTTCGGCATTTGGACCTATATAGACTGAATTATAGTAATTACAGTTTTGTGTGATTTGCAAACCTGTTTTGGTCATTCTGGTTTAGTATCTGGAATTTCTGACCTAGTTAAGCTAGGAACTGGATTGAGTGACCTTCTGCATTGTTGTAGCCCTGTTTCATAGCTTCGAAACGGTGGGTCTTACACCCCCATCCGATAATCGTAGTGAAATTGACGCCATTACCGCATTAGGAGGTCAAAACTGTTTTTGTTGTTGGAACAAATGAGTTACATTTCCTGATTTTCTGGTTTGTTTTAATGCTTATTTATGCATATGAAACCTTACTGGGGTTGTGGTTGGCATGGCTATATGACTCGTTATCGAGTCTCTTTTGGGGCTTGCTTTCATTTCGGTTGTTTCCTAGCTAAGTTTTGTACTTGTACTACTTTGAGCCTAGTGAACGGCTTTTGGGAAATGAGATGACTTTTGTGTGAAATGTTGGGACTGATTTGAGGATATAATGAAGCCTTAATGGCTGGAAAAGTAAGAAATTTAGGGGAAGTGCTGCCCAATTTTCTAGGCCGTTTGGTTTCTTTAAGTTGGATTGGCCTTTTTGTGGAAATGAAAGGCTTTTGGGTTGTTTGTGCCTAAGTCTTCATACTAACTTTTCGTTTTCAAGAAAATCATGTTTTTGTACCCTTGCATTAGTATGTCTCACTTGTGCATTCCGTTTATTCGATTTTAGATATGAAACCTTCAATTGGTTTATTTTGATTATTTTAGAGTTTCTTGGCGATTAAGGCCAATCTGAAGTGAAACTTTTTGAAGTTGAATTGGTGAGTGTACCACTCCCCTTCATTGCTGTTTAACTTGATTTTGCTCTGTAATCTGTTTATTTGTTCGAGACGAGGGTGTACTTTATCACACTCGTTCTCTAGTCTGATCATATGCCAATTTACTATGCAAAATTTGAATCTGTTATCTATGTCTGCATCTGTTCGGATTTCTATGACCTATGAGCTCAATCCTGTGGCTAAGTTATTCGAGTCGGGCCGGCAAGGGCCTGGACGATTAGATAACGAACCACGGTAGTCTGTTCGGGGATTTTGGGTATTGAGACCCTTGATTCCGGGTATACTCGAGTATTACCATTTTGTTCGTTTGAGGTGAGCCGGCCCGGTAAAGGGGTGTTTGGTGGACGGAATTCGGAGTAAAGAGGGGTCTACGGACGCATTGGTTCTATATACGTTGACGGAGAGTCAACCGGTTTGGATCAAGTACTGCGCTGGAAATTTGGCTCCTGAGAGCCACCCGTATCCTTCTGATTTGAATCATTGGTTTCTGTGCTTTACATCTGACATGTGTATCTGATTTGTTAAATGTGAAATGCCATGATTTTAATGCTATCTGTTTGGTACCTCATTGAGCGCAAGCTCACCCCTTTCTGTTTCTTTTGTTTTCCTTACAGGAAAATAAACCCTTTTGGTCTGGATTTGACAAATGGCTGCCAAATTGAGCTAGTTGAACATATCTTTTGTATAGCTCATGTATTAAAACCCTAAGTGTACTTTTGGGGCGTTTTCTCTTTTGATTTGGCAAACCGTGTGTATATATTAACTTTTGAAAACTTTTGTATGTCATTTTGATTTGTAAACGCTAAAGTTCAGATGTGAATGTTTGTTAGCTATTTCGGTTGGGTTCTGACGGGTCGGTTACTATTCATGGCCGACTCCGGATTTCATTTTTTTATTTTGGGTTGTTTTACCATTTTGACTTGTTTACGCTCGTTTGTAAGTTCCGGATCGCTATAGATAGTTCTGGTCTGCATCGTTAGTCCTGGCGAGAGCTGGGCAGGCAGTCCGCTCACCCCTTTGGTTCGCCTTAGGGGAAAGTGGGGCTGTTACAAAAACCACTTGAACTTCTGCACCTTGATCTATTTGGCCCTACACAGACTGCAAGCCTTGGTGGTAAGAGATATTGTTTTGTGATTGTTGATGACTTCTCTCGATATACTTGGGTAATATTCCTTGCTCATAAAGATGATGCCTTTAAGAATTTTACCTCATTATTTGCTAAAGTACAAAATCTGCTTGGCTTGAAAATTGTTAGAATTAGAAGTGATAATGGGACAGAATTTAAGTTCTGTGGTTTTCCAGAATTTTGTGATCACAATGGTATTACCCATGAATTCTCCATTGCTAGAGTTCCTCAACAGAATGGAGTTGTAGAAAGAAAAAATAGAACTCTCCAAGAGGCTGCCAGAACCATGCTTAGTGAATGCAATTTACCAAAATATTTTTGGGCTGAAGCCATAAACACAGCCTGTTATACCATGAATAGAATTCTTCTAAGACCAATTCTGAACAAAACTTCCTATGAGCTCATGTATGATAAAAAGCCAGTAGTCAGCTTCTTCAAAGTATTTGGTTGTAAATGTTTCGTGTTGAATATCAAGGAACATCTTGGAAAGTTTAACAAGAAATCTGATGAAGGAATTTTCTTGGGATATTGTGAAAACAAAAAGGGTTTCAGAGTTTATAATCGTAGAACATTGATTATAGAGGAGGCTATACACATTACTTTTGATGAATCTAATGGTGACATTTCTATGAGTTGTGGTGAAGATGATGACACAGGTATTCAAGAAGGACTAAAGAAACTAGCAATCAATAACCATGACTCTGCTTCACCAGAAACTGATTCAAAGGATAATGATGCTCAGGTCAGTCCAGCTGAAGAAGTGAATAATAGAGATACCACTACTCCTAATGATCTTCCAAGAGCCTGGAAATTTGCTCATAATCATCCCAGGGAGCTCATAATTGGTGATCCTTCTGAAAAGGTCAGGACTCGTTCCTCTAGACACCTGGTAGATAATCTTGCTTTTGTATCACATATTGAACCTAAAAATGTTGTTGATGCTTTGAATGATGAGCACTGGATTTTAGCTATGGAAGAAGAGTTAATCCAATTTGAAAGAAACAAAGTCTGGACTCTGGTTGCCAGACCACAAGGCCATCCTATCATTGGCACAAAATGGGTATTTAGAAACAAATTGAATGATAAAGGGGAGATTGTTAGAAATAAGGCTAGACTGGTGGCTAAAGGATACACTCAAGAAGAGGGAATAGACTTCGATGAGTCTTTTGCACCAGTAGCCAGGCTGGAATCCATAAGAATGTTTTTAGCATTTGCATGTTTCAAGAATTTTAAATTATTTCAAATGGATGTTAAGAGTGCCTTCTTAAATGGATTTATAGATCAAGAAGTCTATGTTGACCAACCACCTGGTTTTGAAAATGTATCTTATCCAAATCACGTGTTTAAACTCTCAAAAGCTTTATATGGATTAAAGCAATCTCCTAGAGCATGGTATGAACGTCTGAGTGGATTTCTGATTGAAAATGGTTTTAAAAGAGGCATTGTAGACACTACACTTTTTACAAAACAAAGCTCACAAGATCTTTTGATAGTGCAAATATATGTGGATGATATCATATTTGGTGCTACTAATGAAAATTTGTGCAAGGATTTTTCCATTATCATGCAAAAAGAATTTGAAATGAGCATGATGGGAGAACTGAATTTTTTCCTTGGACTCCAAGTGATTCAAACCCATGATGGAACATTTATAAATCAAACAAAATACACCATGGAGTTGCTGAAAAGATTCAGAATGGAGGATTCAAAGCCTGTTGGGACACCTATGTGCACCTCTACCAAACTAGACAAAGATGAGGAAGGTATTAAAGTTGAGGAGAAGAAGTACAGAGGTATGATTGGAAGTTTACTTTATTTAACTGCTAGTAGGCCTGACATCATGTTTGCTGTGTGTTTATGTGCTCATTTTCAATCCTGCCCAAAGGAATCACACTTGAATGCGGTAAAAAGAATCTTAAGATATCTTAAAGGAACCTTAAATTTTGGTTTGTGGTATCCAAAATGTCATGAACTTCCTTTGTGTGGATTCTCTGATGCCGACTTTGGTGGTTATAAAATAGATAGAAAAAGTACTACTGGTATATGCAACTTTCTTGGAAATTGCTTGGTCTCTTGGTTTAGTAAAAAACAAAATGCTATCTCATTGTCCACTACTGAAGCTGAATATGTTGCTGCTGGTGCTTGTTGTGCTCAACTGTTATGGATGAAAAACACATTGAATGACTTCGGTTTAGTATATGAATGTGTACCCATGTATTGTGACAACACTAGTGCAATCAATCTAACAAAAAATCCCATTCAACACTCTAGGACTAAGCACATTGATATAAAGCATCATTTTATTCGCGATCTTGTCTCAAATGGGGTAATCCGTGTTGAGTTTGTTTGTTCTAAAGAACAGATCGCTGATATCCTCACAAAAGCTCTTCCGCTAGATCAATTTGTGTCTTTAAGGACTAAATTGGGTGTTACAGAAAAAATGTTCTGAGTCTTATTTCCAGTCAATCCTTATCGGACGTCCGATGAATTGGAACGGACGTCCGACAGTGTTCTTCATCCAAGGTCCAGAAAATCCCTGGCTCGGACGGTTGTGTCGGACGCATCACTTCGTTCGGACGTCCGACACTCAAAAAAGGAGTCCTATAAGACAGTTATCCACTCTTCTCAATTCATTTTCCTTCATAAGTCTCGGACGCGACCTTTCAGTTTCTCTAAAATTTGAAATTCAAATTCCTCTCTCCTCAAACCAAGTTTCGAGAAATTGACTCAATCAACTCCATTACACCTCTCTTGCTCATTAATCATTCATAAAAGGCACTCCTAACACCCAACTACCCCAAAATTCCTAATTTACATACGAAACCCTAAAATCATATAACCCTCTCCTTGCGGCTCCTCAGTATTCATCAATTGGTTCTTACTGCACTCCCTCTTTGTACACCACACTCCTTATCCAAAAACATATCCACATTGCATCATGGTTAGAATGAGAGGAGGATCTTCTAGTGTCGGACGATCTTTTAGGCTTAGGGATGAAGATATTGAAATTTTGGAACCACCTCCTGTGGCACCCAAAAAGAAGACTATAACCCGTAGTGGTAAGGTGAAGCAGACTGCCCAAAGGAAACTGGATATCCAAACTGCTGAATCATCTGATGAACAGTTGGATGGGCAGAACTCTGAAGAGAACATTGTTGGTCGAAATGAGGAACCAGAACAGGCTGACCAGGGAGATAAAACTGTCACAAGATCCTCTGCCAAAAGAAAGAGGTCCGCTAAGAAGAAGAGCACTCCTCAATCCAAGAAAAAACAGTCTGCTGATCCCACTGATGATCAGCAGAATGAAGAGAACACTACTGGGAGTAAGAAAACTCCTGAACCTTCCACCAGGAAGTCTCCAAGGACTAGATCTGAGGCTTAAAATGTGGAAGCATCTGCCACACAAACTCCAAGCAAGAAACGCTCTGGAAAGGATCCTGTGTCTCAACCAGTTGAAGAACCCACTCCTCTTCCGAAATTCATTGATGATGAAGCCAGAGACAAATTTGAGTTGGTCTCTCAAAAAGGTTTTATCACCCAAAGACTTATCATTCCCTATGAATTCCGTAAACTTGATCTTGAATCTGTTGTCAAACTGTTTGAATTCCAAAAATGGACCCATATTCTGACCATTCCTAATGTCTTTTACCCTGACATGCTATATCAATTCTTTGCTAATCTTAGAAAGGGTAAATCACACACTGAACTCATCTCTAGGGTCAATTCTGTGGACATCATGTTAACTCCTGACATTGTGAACTCCATTTTGAAAACCAGCATTGAACCAAGTTTCAAAGGAAAAATTGCAAACTTCTTTTCATATGAGGAATTTCCTTCTGCCTATCATCACTTTTACAGTGCTAAACTCATGACTTATTTTCAATCCAAATTCAACACCCCTGCTGAGGCAAGATTGGATGATCTCAGTCCTCATAATATGATCATCTTCACTATCATCTCGAATCTGTTGGTGCCAACTGATGGCCACAGAACAGATGCAAATAAAATGGAACTCTATCTTTTCTACTGCTTTGTTGAAAAAATCCGCATTGACTTTGGATTTGTAATGTGCAAATTTCTGCTCAAAATCAGCACTGATAGTCATAGGAAGCTTTCCTATGGCAGATTTCTGACCCCCATTTTTGCTCATTTTGACATACCCTTCTCTGGCAAATCTCCAAAAGAAAGTGCATCTTCAGTTTTCTCCAAAGCTTACTTTGAAAGAAAGAATCTAAAATTTTTTGAGGGTCATTGGTGCTACAAAGAGACTGTAGCCGAGTCTAGAAGAAAAAATTTGCATGAAACCCCTGTCACTCCTAGAACTCCCCATGATCAGTCAGGGTATATATCTCCTTTCACCATTCATCCCAGAAAGTCTGCCAGTAAGTCCTTCTCTTCCAATTCTGAGGTCATCTCTCTGCTTGAAGACCTTAAACAGCATGTTATGCTTCTTGAAGATGGTCTCATGATGACCATGACCTCTGCCCAACAATCCTCCTTTCTTGAAAAAAGGAATCTTCTTGTGCCCCCTATACCTGAAACAAATGAACCTGCTCATCAGAAAGAACCAAGAACTGAGCCCACAAGGCCAACCACTGGTGATGAGACTACTCCAGCTTCTAGTTCTCAGCCCAAGGATAAAGGCAAGGCTCCAGTGACTGAGGAAGCATCTGAAGATAGTGATGAAGAAACTGAGGAAGAAGAGGATCCTGCACAGTATCGTCTGGCCAGGAGAAGGCCTGGATCATCTAAAATCACCATCTATGCACTACTAGGCCACTGCACCTTTATCTAGGATTATAGTTCGTCTCTTTGCATTGCACTTTTGTATCAAGTGCTGAACATCTGGTCTGTAATATCTAGCCATATTTTCTATTTCTAAATGTTATAATGTTTTGAATGTGTTATAGTTGGTTATGTGTTTATGCTTGAATGTTTCTAATTGATTCCAAATTGTGCTGAATATTGTTACTGTGTATACTGATACTGCTTCTGATGGGATGATATTGCTTCTAATATTGCTTCTGTATACTGTGTGATGACAAAAAAGGGAAGAATTGGAATTGGAACTGGTGGTGTAAAGCAACTAGTTAGGGGGAGTCAGTCTCAGGGGGAGTTGTGTTAAATTTACTTATGCACCTCGTTAGGGGGAGTTGCTACATTTTTTTTTGCTCCATCCAATTGTTTTGTCATCATCAAAAAGGGGGAGATTGTTTATCTCAACTCATATCTTTCGATGATTACAAAACAAATGGATATTTCTAATACCTCTTGTAGAAATCCTTTTCAGAAATGAACCAAACAGGTCTGAGGCTTTAAAGCAGATAAAGGAGATCAAAAAGTATGAAGATTGCTGAGGATGATGTCGGACGCACAAAAGGAAAGTATCGGACGTCCGATATCCTTTGAGCATCTTCGGACGAGTAAAGAACTCAGACTCGGACGTCCGAAGAAGACAAGCCAGAGGTTCGATGACTACTAATCATGATCGGACGCTCAACATCTGTGTATCGGACGTCCGACAAGTATTGCTGCTCTTCGGACACAACACTCTGAACGCATCGGCCGTCCGAAGGATTTCAAGAAAACTTCCAGAACTCATTGATCTCGTTCGGACGCAGAAAATCCAACCATCGGACGTCCGACAGCACCAACGGCTAGTTGACTCTTCAGCTGCTTTCTACCCGTTAACAGCATTAATTGAGGAATTCTCTGGTCTCCTATAAAAGGAACAAAGTCAACCACCTCAAGACAACTTTGTACATCAAGCTTACATCAGATTGTGAGTGATTCAAGTGCTAGAATACTCAAAAGAAACATTTGTATTCCTTGCATGTGCAATCCTCGTGAAGCTGTTTTTTCAAGTGTGATATAGCTTCTTCAATAGTGTAGCATAGTGAGGGTTTGCGAGTGTATGTAAAACTTCCTTGCTTGACCAAGTGTGTTTTGGGGCAAGAAGGAAGTGATCCCTTCCTTGTACACATAAGATTGGTTGCAAGTCTATTCAGCTTGAAGTAACTTGGTATAAAATAGAGGTGTTCAAACATCAGTTGTGTTTGAAACTTGGTTTGGTCCTTAACTCTCATTTACTGCTTTTCTATATAAACTGCTCTTCTCCTCATCTCACTAATACCTGTGCTACTATATTATCTTGTTCATTGAGAAGCATTTTGAAGAAGAAGGGCTGTCTGTCCAAAAAGGTTGAATATTTACTAGTAGGTTTTTGAAAGCCTAATTCACCCCCCCTCTTAGGTTGTCTTCGATCCTTACAGATGCCAAATCGAAGCTTAAAGGATGAACAACAACTGTTATGAAGACATCCAGAACTGAACTGGAGGCTTCAGTCCCAAATGAACCAAACACAATCACTTACGAAATCTGGCCAATGCAGAAATGGTCAGTTTTGAGTGCTAACTGTTTTCTATGCTACACATGGTCAAAAGAGCTGAAAATTGGCAGTTAGATAGTTCATTCCAAATGGAACAACTTTCATGAAGGTCGGCAATCCAAATTCGGAACGGAAATTGGTCATCAGGACCAAAACCGATTTCTGGTCATTTTCACGGGCAGGCCTTGTTTGCTCGGCTATATCTCAGGTTTTATAAATCCGATTCATGAAATTCCAAGGGCGTTAGAAAGCTCTGATATAGGGCTATAAGTTTGGTGTTTTGGTCAGAAGCCCAAACAGCTTGTAACTCAGTCAAATGTGAAGCCAAAGTTCCAGCCATAAACTTTCCAAAAACGTACCAGAATCACAAACCGTATTTGACCTCAATATGCGGTAATGGCACCAAATTCACTACGGTTATCGGATGGGGGTGTAAGACCCACCGTTTCGAAGCTATGAAACAGGGATACAACAATGTAGAAGGTCACTCAATCCAGTTCCTAGCTTAACTAGGTCGAAAATGCCAAATACTATACCAGAATTACCAAAACAGGTTTGCAAATCACACAAAACTGTAATTACTATAACTTAGTCTATACAAGTCCAAATGCCGAAATTCCAAAGGCATATGTTATCTAAGACATCCTGATACATTTCATCAGAAGACACCAACTTCAAAATCCAAACCAAAACCAGTCAAAATGGCCAATTACTATCGCAGTTTTCGCATTCTGTCCAAAGCAGAACAGCTACAGTAATTTCGTCATAACTCATTCTACATTAATCCAAATGACCTGAACTTTTGCAGACATCTCAATCACATCAATACCTACAACTTTCATGTTTTGAGAAAAGTCAAATTCGGCCTCTAACCCTATGATCCAAAACCGGACAGAATTGGGGATTTAAGAACCCTAGCTTTGCAATTTTCACACCAAATCCAAAATTGGTTGCATTTATCCACATTTCACATCCACTAGAGCCATTATAGTCCATTGCCAATCATCACAAACAACCACACCATCATAATCCAATTAAACCAGAAAAATCATCATAAAATGGAAAACTTCACCAAATCAATTCAAACCAAGATAAAAACCAGAAATTTCAGCACTCTTATCACTAATAAGCACAACATAAGCATCATTAGGTGTAGTAGGATGTTTCAAGCTTCACTTACCAAAAACCAAGAGAGAGGAAGATGTTGTGCACCTTAGTCCTTCAAACAAAGTTCACCAAACAACTTACTAGCACTAGAAGGAAGAATTTTATGGAGTGAAAACCAAGTTAAGCAAGTGGTTTAGTTGATTTGAGCTAGAAGTTTGCTAGAATGTTGAAGAGTTTTGTCTTTCTTCTTGCTTAGAGAGGGCCGGCCATAAGGAGGAGAAAAATGGTGAATTTTGTGAAATTTTTGGATATTTAACCTTTGGTCAAAAAAGTCAAAATTGTGAATAGTAATTCTTAAAAGGCATCCAATAAGAAGGTGACACTTGTCACCATCATAAATGCATTCTTATCTTTCTTTTCTCTCTCACATCAATCACTTCACACACACTACTTATCTCTTAACACCCGATAAATTTTAAACAGTATCCGAAACTTAACCTTATCGGCCGAATTTTTCCGAACTTTTCGCACTAGTGGGTCCCACGTCCACTATTTACTCTTAATTTCTCAAAATCTAAACAATACTAGAAAAATCATCTAAAAACTATATTTACTCATAAAAATTATCTGGGAAATTTTCTAATAAAGAAAATGTAGAAAAAACGGGTTTTCAATTTTAACCGGAACTTAGGGTTTAAATCTTAATCCCTACTTAGGGTTTTCAAAATACTCCCAAAACCAAACGTTACCGCCCCATTAATGAATATATCAACGTAGAACGAACTGGGGCCTCACATTCTTGTTATGAGTGATAGCCGAACCAAATCTGGAACTTGTTTCTTCAGCCAAGTATTGTTGTTCGTATAAGCCAAAAAAAAAATAGAAGCGAAAGAAAGGGAAGAAAGGAAGAATCGGTTGGCAAGAAAACAAAGCAAGAGAAAAAGAAAAAAAAAGGCAATTGCATTGTTTTGGAAAGAAAACAAAATCTTCTTTGAACATTCCTTCTTGCAACCGACTTGTTGGTTGCAACAAAATCTTGTGTGACTTGTTGGTGGGAACAAAATCTGATTTGCGCAAGAATTGTGTGTGAACAAAATCTGATTTGCTCAAGAATTGTGTTTGAACAAAAACTGGTTTGTGCAAGAAGTGTGTTTGAACCAAATCTGATTTGCGCAAGAGTTGTTTGTTGGAACCGAATCTGATTTGTTAATCCTTCTTGGAGTAGAATTTGGAACCTTCTAAAGGTTGTTACAAGAAGGAAAGGGATTTTTCGAAAATGTTTCCTAAACCAATCAGATTTGCGCAATCCTCCTTGGAGGGAATTTGGAAGTTTCTAAAGGTTGTTACAAGAAGGAAAGGGATTTTTCCAAAAAGGTTTCCTAAACCAATCAGATTTGCGCAATCCTTCTTGGAGGGAATTTGGAAGTTTCTAAAAGTTGTTACAAGAAGGAAAGGGATTTTTCCAAAAGGTTTCTAAACCAATCAGATTTGCGCAATCCTTCTTGGAGGGAATTTGGAAGTTTCTAAAAGTTGTTTTAAGAAGAAAAGGTTTCCAAAAACTAACTTGTTTCCAAATTCATTTAGGAAACTAGTGGACAGCTTGGATAACTCTTCTTTTTCCACTTTACCAAGTCCATTCGAATTAGGAAACTAGGAGTTTTCTTATTTCGTTTTTCCATTCTCGCATATTCCAAATCTGTCCGCCTTAGGAAATTGCCAAAACCCTTCACCATTGTGTCCAAATTGTTTCCAAATTGGTCCTTGTTCTTGATTACTCTTGTGGAAAAGTTTGGTAACAATTGTTGGATCTTTGTGCGGCATTTCTCAACTACCCAATTCGACAGGTAAAGGAATTTTGGTAAGATCATTAGAGTGCTTTGAGTGAACATACGAGGATAAGTGATACACGAGAGTAGAGTGTACATGCGTGAGCTTGTGTGTGGGAGGAAAATTCCTTTTCATTGCTAACTTTTTGCAGGTTCCCTCATACATTATGGCGAGTACAAGATGCATAAAAGCTAACTCACAACATTGTTTTCCTGATCCTCAGGGAGTCAAAGAAGTGGCATAGACGAGCAATTAGACATCGTCAAATCTCAGTTGCTTGGTTGGTTTTATACTCGTTGTGGTGTCAAAGATAAAATCTATACCTTGGCCATTGATGCGAGTTGTGAAGTTGTGACGGCCCCACCTCCCCCTAAGGCGAACCAGAGGGTTCGGCGGGTCGCCTGCCCAGCTCTCGCCGGGACTCAGTCGTTCACTATAATCCTCAAATATATTACAATACAAATCTCAAATATACATCAAATGGTCCACAAATACACATCCGTCTCCAATAATTACATGTCTCAAATGCAGCGGAAACTAATCCCAAATATACATAAAATAATTCCAAATCCAAAATTTGTACAAAGTTTAGGCCATCCATTCACGTGAATAAGCACAACAAGTCCTTCTTTCGCCACGAGCCCTGTGGAGGGGAATAAAATAGTTTTTGGGGTGAGCTAAAAGCTCAGCGAGTAACCAGAAAATCATTAATCAAATCGGTTTCACAATAGTTCATTTCAATGATGTCATATAGCAATGATGTCATAAATCAAATGATAAATCCGGAAACAACTACAACATTTGCAAAACAGTAAATATGGATTATCAATAATTCAAGAAACATTTACAATGGAAAGCGATAGTAACATTCATGAAAGGATACATTCATTCTCCTGACATTTCCTCGCTCATTTGGTCATTTATTTCATTTCATTCACCCCGTCCCTGGCTTTTGGCCAGGCTCCACCAACCTACATAGGTAATACTCGAGTATACCAAACGTTCACCCAAGTTCCTAATCGCCTGACCGAGTCCGCTTCTGGCTCAAGACGACCGGTAACAAGGGGTAATGACCAGTTCAGCCCAAAAGGCTTACATTCATGCGCAAGTAACATTTCAATCGAAAATTTCACATTTATCGAGGTCGAGTGCGATAAAGTACACACTCGCCTCGAAAACTCGTTTTGGAAATCATTATAAGCGCTTAACACGTTATCAACCAAAATACAAGTCATGAAGTCAAGAAATATAGCAAACAAGGCACACTCACATGCCAGCACGCATGATATGCAAGAAAACATTTCAAAAGTAACTTTGGAAACAGTTCAAAAGTAAATAATGTAAGAAACGGTTCATAAATAACTTTAGAAGTAGTTTGAGGTCACTCACCTCAATGGCTCAGAAATCATCCATCATGTATCATTGCCTTGCTCAAACCCATGTCTTAGATCACAAACTCAATGTAAACAAATCCTTTAAAAGTTCGGACAGCACTTCCCCTGAATTTGCTAACTTTTCCAGCCATCATGGCTTCATTATTTCCTCAGCCAGTCCCAAAGGTACACACACAACAACAAGTTCATCCAATAGTCATACAGCAAGCTCCAAGTAGTACAAAGACAAGTCAAGCTAGGAAAAGTCCGGAAATGAAAGTTAAGCTCAAAACCAGAAAAATAGGTTTTGACGTCATTTTGCGGTAATGGTACCAAAGGCACTACAATTGTCGGATGAAGGTACAAGATACAGCGTTTCGAAGCTAAGAGATGGGGGTACAATATTACAGAAGGTCACTCAACCCAGTTTCGAGTGTAACCAGGTCAAAAATGCAAGACACTACATCGGAATCACAAAAACAGATTCACCAAAATGCATTCTAGCGGAAACATCATAACTCAGGCTCTCCAAGTCCAAATCCAGAAATTCCAAAACCAGATGAAAGCTAAGAAACAGGGCTAAAGTTCATTAGAAGACCTCAACAACCAATTTGGAAGCATTCCGGACCAAAACAACCAATTACAGGCGCAATTCGTACATTCGGGTAAAACCAGAACAGCAAGGGTAATTCCATCTTTTCTCAAGCTACGCTACTCCGATTGACCTGAAATTTTGCAAGCACCTCTAAAATATCATTCCCTACAACTTTCATGAAGATCACTCAGTCCATTTCTCACCCTAACTAGGTCAAATTTTCCAAAACAACCCCAGATTTTCTAGTTCGAAGCTCACTAACGCAGTCCTGATTCATTCAGTCATAACTCAGCACACACAACTCCAAATTAGGTAATTCCAAAGCCATTTAAAAGCTAAGATACAGGGATAGAATTCTTAAGAAGACATCAATAACTAAATCAGTAGTATTCCCAGTCAAACTAACCAATTACCAAAGCTAATTTCCAGGTTCGGACAGAAACAGGGCAGCAGGGGTATTTTGGTCTTTTCACAGGGTACCGAACTTGGATTGAGATGAAATTTTTCAGGCAACTATAAAACATCATTCTCTACAACTTTCATGTTTTGTGCTCAGGCCAATTCGGCCTCTAACTGTGATGAACAGTGTCAGGCAGAATTGGGGAAATTGAAAACCCTAATTTGGAAATTTTTGCATTCAAGTGCTAATCTTCCACTAAAACATCTCATTAGCCATCACAAGTCATTAATTTAACAAAATCAAGATCAAATAAAGGATGGTTAGACATGATACCTTGAAATATCAAGAAAGGTGATGGCTTAGGGATTTTTCTTCCAAAACAACTCCACCAATAGCTTCAATCTTCCTTAGCTAGCAAGTTTTATGGAGTGATTTGCAATTTAATCGGTTAGAACTCAAGATTGGAGGAAGAAATTGAGCTGCAAGATGCTGAATTTTCTCTCTCTTTCTCTCAAAATTTCGTCCATCATGCTTACAAGAAGAAGAAATGATGAAAACAAAAGGTTTGGTCAAGATAAGAAGAAGAAATCATGGTCTTAGTCAAAGGTCCAACTTGCAATGGGTTTGTGACACTTGGCCCTTCTAGTATTTTCTTTAATCCTTTGGCTTCCAATGGTTACATCATATAACCACCCTCTAATCATTCCCTAGCACCTTGTAAAATAATAACACTTAGCACACAATTCACTTAGCCACCAAAATTATATCACACTAGCGGGTCCCACGTCCGGTATAAGCTCTTAATTTCTCAAAAACTAATCGATACTAGACAAATTATTTTAAAACTATCTTTGCTCATAAACTTTATCTGGGGAATTTTTCTAATCAAGAAAATGTAGAAAAGGCGGGCGATTAAAAAAAAATAAACCCTAAAAAATTAGAAAATTTCCGGGTTCTCAAACTCATACTTTTCGGGGCGTCACAGAAGTCAACCTTGCAAGTGCTATCATGGTTGAGAAATTAAATCTTCCAACCATTGACCATCTGCAACCATACAAGTTGATGAGCACTCATGGTGATGTTTGGGTTACTAAACACACACTTGTACCTATTCAAATCGGCAAATATGTGGATGAGGTGTTGTGTGATGTAGTCCCAATTCAAGTGACACACGTGTTGTTGGGCAAAGCATGAACGTCGAGGTGAGAAATTAAATATGACTGACATACTAATAAGTATTCCTTTTTATTTAATGGTCATCGTTTTGTACTTGTATCACTTACTTATGACCAGCTTTGTGTTATTCTAGCATACATGAAAAGTGAGTTTGAGCGTTATAGGTTGGAGAAAAAGCTAGATGAGGGAATTGAGCCTGAAGCAGTAAAATCCAAGAGAGTTTGAAAGCAATGAGATAAAAGGGTCAGCCATTGAACTAGAAAAAAAGAGATAGAAAAATCTGATGAGATGGGTGGGTAAAAGGAAGAGAAGAGAGAAAGTAGGCTGATTTTGAGCAAAAATGTGAGGGCCTATTATTTTTCTAACGAACTTACCTTTAATTTGTTCTGTGACGCCCCGAAAGAATGAGTGCGAGAACCCGAAAATTTTCTAAGCTTCTAGGGTTTTTTTTATAAATCGCCCGCCTTTTCTACATTTTCTTTCTTAGAAAATTCTCCAGATAATTTTATTGAGTAAATATAGTTTTTAGATGATTTTCCTAGTATCGGATAGCTTTGGAGAAATTAAGAGCGTATACCGGACGTGGGACCCGCTAGTGCGAAAAGTTCGGAAAAATTCGGCCAATTAGGTTAAGTTTTGGATACTGAGTTTAATTTACCGGGTGTTATGAGATATTTAGAGGTTGCCAAGTGGATTGGTGTAATAGAGACAAAAAAGTTAGGCAAGTAATTAAGGAAGGTGACATGTGTCACTTAGAGATTAATTCCTACTTTTGACTTACTATTCATACTTTTACCATTTACCATAATAACTTCAAAAATTGACCAAAATATCTTCATTTCTAAGCTTCATATGGCCGGCCACCTTCAAGCAACAAGGGAAGAAAAGCTCTCCAATTTCTTTGCTCCAAGCTTGCTCAATCTTCACTTTTAACCGTTTAATTTTAGTTTCACTCCATAAAACCTCTTCACTTAGTGTTTGTGAGTTGTTTGGTGGAGTTGTTTGGGAAGCTAAGGTAACAAGTTGCTCTCCCTCTTGTTTTACTAAGGTAAGTTGTGAAGAACCACCCTCCTCCCTTAATTGATGCTTAAATCATGCTTAGTGGTAGTATGAGATGCAAGTTTATGGGTTATTTCTTGATTTGTGGTTGAAGTGATGAAGTTTTATTATTTTGGGGATTTTTTCTATTTTAATATAAGCATGATTGTGTGGCTATCTATGATGATTAGAAATGGTATATAATGACTCTAGGAGGTGGAAAAAGTGATTAATTGCAACAAATTTTTGGGTGTGAGGACTCGCAAATTCCTTACATATTTCTCAAAAATTCCCTTTTATTTGAAAATTATTTGAAAATTATTATTTCATGTTATCCATGGTTCAATCACCCTAGAAAAGTGCCAATGACCATAGGAAATTAGGGTTCTCCTATTCGTTTTCAATTCAAGGTGAAATCGGATTTTTCGTGTAACCGAAATATAATTATCCGGTACCGAGTAAGGATCAAATTTGGTGCTTAAGAGTGACTTTTAAGTGAGAAATAATATGTGATTAGAAGCAATGATAAAAAGTTAGTGAATAGGAAGCAAAAACCCTAGTACGTGCGATTTAAGAGAAAACGCGTCACACCGACGTGTACCGTGCACTACCGTTTGAACCGACCACTTGACCGCCACTTACTTGTCACACAAGTTTATTACTAATGGAGTAAAATATCTCCTCTCTCATGATGACAGCTTGGCCGAAATTTGTGGCTAAAATGCAAGGAAGGAGAGAGAAAATTGTGTGGTGGAAATCAAGCCAAGTGTTGGCTAAACTTGTGGACAGAATTTGTTCTAACTTTCTTGTCTTCTTATAAGACCAAGTGAGCTTCATTCTTCCCCAATTTTTCTGCTGCATAGCCGAGCAAGGAGAGAGGAAAGGGAGAGCAAGAGAAAACCAAAATTTCTTCTTGATTTGCACCATCCAAGTGCAAGAAACAAATTCTAAACCGATTAAAGTGTGAATTGTGATCTTGGGAAGCTAGGGAAGCTAAAATTTTCAAGAGGAAGTGAAGTGGTACTCTTGCAAGCCTTGTTTCTTTTGAGGTATGTGCTGCTTGTACTTGCTATATGGATGATCTATGTTGTATCTAAGCTTAGATAAGTGGTTATAGTGATGATGGGAGCAAGAAATCAAGAAAGGTTCCATTAGAAATCAAAATTCCAGATTTCTGGAAAATTTTCCCCCTTTTCTGCCCGATTTTATTGCTCCATGTTAGAGGCCGAATTTGGCTTGGCACAAAACATGAAAGTTGTAGAGAATGGTATTTTATATATGCCTATAAAATTTTAGCTCAATCGGAGCAACGTAGCTTGTGAAACGACGAAAATACCCTCGCTGATCTAGGTTACTTTTCAGAATTCCGCGTGGACAGTTTAGTCTCTTTGGTTGTGTTTGTTTACTATAATCCGTTCAGATTTAGCCAATTGTCAAAACATGAAAGTTTTAGTACCCTGTATTATCTTTTCAACGCCGCCAAGAACGTCTTAAACGGACCTCGGTAGACTGGGATATGGTCATTTGAATGCAGTGCGGTTAATTGACCAACTAGTTGGATTTTGGATCTGTAAAGTGGGCATTTGACTAGATTGCACTGTAAATCTGACTAAGTCATCTTCATGAGAATTGTATACATTTGTCTTAGCTTTCATATGGCTTTGGAATTATTGGATTTGGAGTTATGTGTGCGGAGATTAGAGTGGATGAATCAAGACTACCACAGTAAACCTCGAACTAGAAAATCTGGGATCATTTTGATAAATTTGACCTAGATACAGGGCAAACTGGACTGAGTGGCCTTCTTCAACATTGTAGTCCTGTGTCTTAGCTTCGAAACGGCTTAAGTTTCATCCCAATCCGATAAGTGTAACTCCGGTTGTGACCGTTATGCATGAACCCGTCAAAGCTGTCTTTTGTCAAATTGCATTTCCGCACTTGTTATTCCTTTGATTTTGTTCTTATATTGTCTTGAGCCTATGAAATGGCTATTATGATGAGTTTGTGCTGTACATGACTTTGGAATTGGCTGAGAAAAATCATGAAGCCATAAATGGCTGGAAATTAGGTAAACACAAAGGGCATGCTGCCCAAATTTTCGCCCGAAAGCTAAGTTCTATTTGAACTTGTATAATACTATGACCGTTTTTCCATCTTAAAAACATGATCCTTCTTCAATTGGAAACTCCAAATGTTTACTTACTCTTACCAAATAAAGAGGAGTGGTTTAGGATTTTCTTGAGTATTTTGTCCACGGGTCCAAATGTCCTCGTTCCACTTTAAAGTCTCTTTTTATACGTTCTACTCATCATTCGTCGAGTTTCTTTGATTGCACCTAATTGTTTGTGATAAATGAGTGGTAATATTCTTTTCATTTAATTTTAGGTTTTCTCAGTGACTAAAGATAATATCCGGAAGGATATTTTGCACGTTGTTGTGCGTAAATAGGTGAGTGTTCTATATACCCGTGTTTTCTGTGACTACCTGATTACCTGACTATCTGTTTACTCGATTTCCAATTTATGTGATTACGTGATATTCGTGAATTACATGCTCCCATGAAATCAATTTGTATTGTTTACGTGCTAAGTGTCCACTTGATTACTTAATTATCATGAATCACATGCTATATGAAGTTGTCCATCATTGTTAGGCGAGTGTGTACTTTACCTCATTCGACCTATTCAATTGATGAATTTTACCATTTACCGTTTACCGATTTACTTGGTTACTTGTGCATGTTGTAAGCTCTAAGCTGAACTTGGGCCCCGCCTCGGTTACCGACCTACTCGAGCCAGGACTGGGCTCGGTCGGGTAGGTTGGAACCCTGGACAACCGTCGGTATACTCGAGTATTACCACTGGAGGGATAAGGTGATGGCCAGTCAACCGTGGGGATCCGGAAGTTATAAGGTGCAGAGGACCGACAAAGTTCCACCGGAACACCGTATCCTTCAGTATATGGTTACCGTGTATCATGATAATTGTTCCATGCTAAAATGCCAACATGAAATCATGTGCCATACCTTTTGATATGTTCCTTGTTTAATTACTTGTTTATTTATATAGAACCTCACTGGGCTTTTTAGCTCATACCACGTCAATTGTTTTCCTTAGCAGGGGAAGGCGAGCAAGGACGAGAGTTCTGTATAGTCTGGTTGATCTAGTTCTTTGGCCTTGTAATGGTTCTCGCCCTAGTGCTTGGCACGGGCTGGTTGTATGAGGAATGAGAACCTTGTATATTCGATGTTTGTACTTGAATGGTAAAAACTTTGAAAACTTCTGGTGTGTAGAAGTTTCTTATCTTTTACTTGAGCATCTATGTATATATTAAGTTGAAGTGGATGGGTTACTTATTGTCTATGGATGTACGCACGTGATACGAGTGACTGAGTCCTGGCGAGAGCTGGGCAGGCGGTCCGCCGAACCCTTTGGTGCGCCTTAGGGGGAGGTGGGGCCGTCACAGGTGGTATCAGAGCTTAGGCTTCAGATCTTTGTAGTGTATCCTAGGCTGATGTTTAGGATGCCAAACTGTGGGACTGGCTTGAAAGTTAAATGATTTCTTGTAGCGATGTAATTTAGAGCCACTTCACGTGGTCCCTACAAAGGAGCAAGATAGGACCAAGTGGTGTTATGGTCCTTATCATATGGATGAGAAAAAGGGTTAAGTGCTCTTCTAGAGTGAAGGGGTGGATCATAGATGTGATAGTTATAAAAACCTTTATCTTGATACTTGGAGGAATTTGATATGTATGTTGGGTAGGAATCCCGAATTTGGTGATATACTCTTGGGACCGGCCGGCTTGAGTTGTGAATTACCTTATTTCGGATTCTCGTGCCCGAGTACTCCAGAGTTGAGGCGATGCTAGCTACTAGGTACTTGAGACTTGTATTTTGGAACATGAACAGGCTTTGTCCGACTAAAATGAATATAAGAAATCTACGGACATCTAGTGACTAGGAAGTGACGTGAGAGACCGGACGGGGTCATCTTAGCTGAGTCTGGAAAATATTGTAACCCAAAGATCCTTGTGGTGAGATTGAAATCGAGCATGTTAGGGAACGAGAATCATCTAGTTCCAATTAATCTAATGAATCCCTACTTGTGATCTTTTATAGTGAGACGACGGGGGTAAAACTTAAGAGTTGCGCCTTGGGAACGAGTGTACTTGTGATAATTACTTGTTTATTTTGGCATTGACTTTGATTTGGCATGGACTTTACTTGGCCATAACTTGTTTTATGATTTAATGAACTCTAGTTTGCGTGTGCTTGCACAGTGATAATGATATATGTATATGTGATTTCTTTTCCTCTAAAGGGTGTTACTGGCACCTGTGTGTAGTTCGACTAAGGCTTAGTGTGAGATTTATATATGTGTGTATAGATTAGCCGTGGACATGGAAACTAGAGGACAACGAAAGGGACGTCAACCTAGACAACCCCGAAATGAAAGAGTAGATAATAGATCTGATATTGACCAAAATGCTGAGCCAAGTGCTGGGAGAGGAAATGACCAAATGGGACAAGTTTTAACTCGCATGACGGATATCCTGGAGCTCTTAGTAGCTCAACAAGGTCAAGGTGTTGGACAAGGAAACCAAGAAATAGGGGAGGATCGAGCTTTAGAGCGGTTTCAGAAATTCTTCCCGCCCAAATTTGCTGGAGAACCTGATCCAGAAGTGGCTGAGAATTGGTTAGAAAATATAAGAAATATATTCGATGCTTTGGATTACACCGAGGAGAGACAAGTCACCTTTGCTGTATTTCAACTTGAAGGAGCAGCACGAGCCTGGTGGAATGTTATAAGAAACAAGTGGGAAAGGGATCAAACTCCAAGGACTTGGATAAATTTTGTACGTGAATTTAATGAGAAATTTCTTCCTCCACTTGTCCAAGAAAAGAGAGAAGATGATTTTATAAAGCTTCGTCAAGGAACTTTGAGCGTAGCTGAGTATGAAACACGCTTTACGAAGTTATCTACCTATGCCCCAGAATTGGTGGCTACTGAACGGAAAAGAATAAGACGGTTTATCCAAGGATTAAATTTAGAAATCCAAGATGCCCTTGCCGCAGCACAGATCGAAACGTTTAGTGACGCTCTCGAAAAAGCGCAAAGGGTAGAAAGTATAAAATCTCAACTGAGAGCTTTTCAAGCAAGGAAAAGAAATGCATCTGATAGTACACTAGGGGAAAATGAACCACCACCCAAAGTTAGAAAAGAAATGGATGGAGTAGGACTGTTACTTCCTGCACCACTCATGATAAAGGAACCAAAAGGAACTATGTCGCGAGGGACTTCAGTGGGACAAATACGATCAAAGAAAACTTCGCAAGCAAGTCAGGTCACAATACCCCGTCCGACTTGTGGATATTGTGGAAAGACGAATCACACTGAAGAAAACTGTTGGCTAAAGGGACGAAAGTGTATGGGGTGTGGGAGTACCAACCATAAAGTTCATGACTGTCCAAGGAGATATCCACGAGAAACTACTGCTCAACAGGGAAATGGAACTGTTCCTCGACAAGTTAATGGAAGGAGGAGCCAACCAGTGGCATCTGAAAGAACGCATGACATGAACACACCACACGGTTCAGAGTTGCCTGAGATTAAAGAAGGTAATCCTTACCACTACTGGTAAACTCGTCTATGAGATATTAGAGTATTCCAAACCTTACGCGTGAAAGGATCAAAAAGATTTTGTCTTGGACTCGAGACTTAACTGAATGAGTAGATTAAAATAATACCTTGGACTTGTCCAATAAGTGTTTAGCTTGGGTTTTGACAGATTGTGGTGGTGGCCGAAATGGTTGAGAAAACTTTTGATTTTGCATCCTTCTTCTAGTCTTCTTGTTTGATTAAGGTTGGCTTGTTGCTAAGTGATAAATAGAATTGGAGTACTTTTAGTACTTGATTGTGATGAGTGATTCTTATAATGTGATTGACCTCTGAGATATTTGATCTGATTAGTATTTGATTGTGATAAGTAAGATTGAAATGATTCTTAGTACGTGATCAACTTTCGAGAACTATTTTTGATCTGATTAATGCAAGTTGAAATTTCGAGGTCGAAATTTTTTTAAGGGGAAGAGAGTGTGAGGACTCGCAAATTCCTTACATATTTCTCAAAAATTCCCTTTTATTTGAAAATTATTTGAAAATTATTATTTCATGTTATCCATGGTTCAATCACCCTAGAAAAGTGCCAATGACCATAGGAAATTAGGGTTCTCCTATTCGTTTTCAATTCAAGGTGAAATCGGATTTTTCGTGTAACCGAAGTATAATTATCCGGTACCGAGTAAGGATCAAATTTGGTGCTTAAGAGTGACTTTTAAGTGAGAAATAATATGTGATTAGAAGCAATGATAAAAAGTTAGTGAATAGGAAGCAAAAACCCTAGTACGTGCGATTTAAGAGAAAACGCGTCACACCGACGTGTACCGTGCACTACCGTTTGAACCGACCACTTGACCGCCACTTACTTGTCACACAAGTTTATTACTAATGGAGTAAAATATCTCCTCTCTCATGATGACAGCTTGGCCGAAATTTGTGGCTAAAATGCAAGGAAGGAGAGAGAAAATTGTGTGGTGGAAATCAAGCCAAGTGTTGGCTAAACTTGTGGACAGAATTTGTTCTAACTTTCTTGTCTTCTTATAAGACCAAGTGAGCTTCATTCTTCCCCAATTTTTCTGCTGCATAGCCGAGCAAGGAGAGAGGAAAGGGAGAGCAAGAGAAAACCAAAATTTCTTCTTGATTTGCACCATCCAAGTGCAAGAAACAAATTCTAAACCGATTAAAGTGTGAATTGTGATCTTGGGAAGCTAGGGAAGCTAAAATTTTCAAGAGGAAGTGAAGTGGTACTCTTGCAAGCCTTGTTTCTTTTGAGGTATGTGCTGCTTGTACTTGCTATATGGATGATCTATGTTGTATCTAAGCTTAGATAAGTGGTTATAGTGATGATGGGAGCAAGAAATCAAGAAAGGTTCCATTAGAAATCAAAATTCCAGATTTCTGGAAAATTTTCCCCCTTTTCTGCCCGATTTTATTGCTCCATGTTAGAGGCCGAATTTGGCTTGGCACAAAACATCAAAGTTGTAGAGAATTGTATTTTATATATGCCTATAAAATTTTAGCTCAATCGGAGCAACGTAGCTTGTGAAACGACGAAAATACCCTCGCTGATCTAGGTTACTTTTCAGAATTCCGCGTGGACAGTTTAGTCTCTTTGGTTGTGTTTGTTTACTATAATCCGTTCAGATTTAGCCAATTGTCAAAACATGAAAGTTTTAGTACCCTGTATTATCTTTTCAACGCCGCCAAGAACGTCTTAAACGGACCTCGGTAGACTGGGATATGGTCATTTGAATGCAGTGCGGTTAATTGACCAACTAGTTGGATTTTGGATCTGTAAAGTGGGCATTTGACTAGATTGCACTGTAAATCTGACTAAGTCATCTTCATGAGAATTGTATACATTTGTCTTATCTTTCATATGGCTTTGGAATTATTGGATTTGGAGTTATGTGTGCGGAGATTAGAGTGGATGAATCAAGACTACCACAGTAAACCTCGAACTAGAAAATCTGGGATCATTTTGATAAATTTGACCTAGATACAGGGCAAACTGGACTGAGTGGCCTTCTTCAACATTGTAGTCCTGTGTCTTAGCTTCGAAACGGCTTAAGTTTCATCCCAATCCGATAAGTGTAACTCCGGTTGTGACCGTTATGCATGAACTCGTCAAAGCTGTCTTTTGTCAAATTGCATTTCCGCACTTGTTATTCCTTTGATTTTGTTCTTATATTGTCTTGAGCCTATGAAATGGCTATTATGATGAGTTTGTGCTGTACATGACTTTGGAATTGGCTGAGAAAAATCATGAAGCCATAAATGGCTGGAAATTAGGTAAACACAAAGGGCATGCTGCCCAAATTTTCGCCCGAAAGCTAAGTTCTATTTGAACTTGTATAATACTATGACCGTTTTTCCATCTTAAAAACATGATCCTTCTTCAATTGGAAACTCCAAATGTTTACTTACTCTTACCAAATAAAGAGGAGTGGTTTAGGAATTTCTTGAGTATTTTGTCCACGGGTCCAAATGTCCTCGTTCCACTTTAAAGTCTCTTTTTATACGTTCTACTCATCATTCGTCGAGTTTCTTTGATTGCACCTAATTGTTTGTGATAAATGAGTGGTAATATTCTTTTCATTTAATTTTAGGTTTTCTCAGTGACTAAAGATAATATCCGGAAGGATATTTTGCACGTTGTTGTGCGTAAATAGGTGAGTGTTCTATATACCCGTGTTTTCTGTGACTACCTGATTACCTGACTATCTGTTTACTCGATTTCCAATTTATGTGATTACGTGATATTCGTGAATTACATGCTCCCATGAAATCAATTTGTATTGTTTACGTGCTAAGTGTCCACTTGATTACTTAAGTATCATGAATCACATGCTATATGAAGTTGTCCATCATTGTTAGGCGAGTGTGTACTTTACCTCATTCGACCTATTCAATTGATGAATTTTACCATTCACCGTTTACCGATTTACTTGGTTACTTGAGCATGTTGTAAGCTCTAAGCTGAACTTGGGCCCCGCCTCGGTTACCGACCTACTCGAGCCAGGACTGGGCTCGGTCGGGTAGGTTGGAACCCTGGACAACCGTCGGTATACTCGAGTATTACCACTGGAGGGATAAGGTGATGGCCAGTCAACCGTGGGATCCGGAAGTTATAAGGTGCAGAGGACCGACAAAGTTCCACCGGAACACCGTATCCTTCAGTATATGGTTACCGTGTACCATGATAATTGTTCCATGCTAAAATGCCAACATGAAATCATGTGCCATACCTTTTGATATGTTCCTTGTTTAATTACTTGTTTATTTATATAGAACCTCACTGGGCTTTTTAGCTCATACCACGTCAATTGTTTTCCTTAGCAGGGGAAGGCGAGCAAGGACGAGAGTTCTGTATAGTCTGGTTGATCTAGTTCTTTGGCCTTGTAATGGTTCTCGCCCTAGTGCTTGGCACGGGCTGGTTGTATGAGGAATGAGAACCTTGTATATTCGATGTTTGTACTTGAATGGTAAAAACTTTGAAAACTTCTGGTGTGCAGAAGTTTCTTATCTTTTACTTGAGCATCTATGTATATATTAAGTTGAAGTGGATGGGTTACTTATTGTCTATGGATGTACGCACGGGATACGAGTGACTGAGTCCTGGCGAGAGCTGGGCAGGCGGTCCGCCGAACCCTTTGGTGCGCCTTAGGGGGAGGTGGGGCCGTCACAGTGGGGCTGTCACAGTTGGTATCAGAGCCACTTCGCGTGTCTCTGCGCGGTGTGAGCCTGGACTAAGTGATGAGCAAGTATAAAGGACTAAGTGCTCGTTTGAGCATAAGCTATGAATTGTGAATAGTATAGGCCTTAAATCTTTCTTGTGATACGTGAGGCCAATAGATAGGTATGTCAGGGAGGAATTTCGATTGTAGATAGTTTACTCTTGGGACTGGCCAGCTCGAGAAGTGAATTATCTTATTTCGGATTCTCGTGCCCGAGTACTCCAGAGTTAAGGTGATGTTAAGTATATGAGATTTATATTTTGGGACCATGAACAGGCTTTGTCCGACTAGAATGAATATAAGAGGTCGACGGATATCTGGCTTGATTAGAAAGTGACGTGAGAGATCGAACGGGGTTATTTTAACTGGGACGATATACCACCTTCTCTTCTGATTTGCCTTTGTATTGCTACCCCATAATTTTTTATTGTGATATGTTAATACATACCCGTGTAATATTGACTGCTTTTGATTACTTGCTTGCTTTTGGCTGCTTGCTTAAAGTGATGTGTTTTCTTGGGTGTATGATATGTTATATGTGAATATGCTTATTTGCATAATTAGTGTGCTAGAAGTTAGTTACTTTCATCATCTTACTGCGCATATTCACTTAATTACCTTTTGGAAAAGAAAAGAAAAGAAAAGAGAGAGGAAAATAGTATGGAGGGAAGACGTAGTCGAGGACAAGGTTGTGGCAGTGGAACTAAACGAACCCCAGAACCAAGAGCAGAAAGGGAAACGTCAGCCGAGCAAGAACAAGGACCGAGAGTTGCAACCGGAGACCAAATGGCGGCGGCAATGCAACAAATGACGGATATCTTGGCAAGATTAGTGGATCAACAAGGCCAAATACCCGTAAGCCAACCCCGGAACCCTGAGATGGGCGAAGATAAGGCTCTTGAAAGGTTCCAGAAGTTTGCTCCTCCGAAATTCCTTGGCGGGTCTGATCCAGATGTAGCTGAACAATGGATAGAAACCATGGTTAATATCTTCACAGCCTTAAACTACACTGAGCAGAGGCAAGTGAACTTTGCAGTATTTCAATTTGAGGGACCAGCCCGATCATGGTGGAATGTAATTAGAGCAAAGTGGGAAAGAGAACAGACTATCTGGACATGGGTGAACTTCATAAGAGAATTTAACGAGAAGTACCTCCCACCTCTAGTCCAAGAAAGGAGGGAGGAGGAGTTTATTGGGTTACGTCAGGGAACGTTAAATGTGGCCGAATATGAAACAAAATTTACAAGATTATCCAAGTTTGCTTCTGAACTGGTAGCCACTGAACGGCGAAGAGTAAGACGGTTCATACAGGGATTAAATTTGGACATCCAGGAGGCGTTAGCGGCGGCGCAAGTGAATACCTTCACAGAGGCGCTTGAAAAAGCTCAAAGAATTGAGGAGGCAAAGGCACAGGTAAAGGCCTCCCAAACCCGGAAAAGAGGTACACCTAGTAGTATGAATGAGGAACCTAGTGAATTGGTGGCACCTTCTAAAGTGCCGAAAGTGCACCAGTTGTTCCCGCCACCATGGACCTTAAGGGCGGTAGATGAGAGGTCTACAAAAGGGAGCCAAGTGGGACATGGAGGAATTTTCCAAGAAAACCAAAAGATGACTTCTCTTTTGACTTGTGGCTACAGCGGAAAAGCCAATCACACTGAAAATGATTGTTGGCGGAAAGGACGGAAATGTTTGATTTGCGGAAGCAGTGAACACCAAGTTAGTAGCTGTCCGAGAAGACAGTCACGTGGAAGTAGTACTCCGCAATTGGAGGGGGCTCAATCAAAACAGGCAAATGAAAAAGGAAACCGAATGAGTGTGCCGGCAAAGGCATATGCACTAGGCAGCCAAACAGTTCTGGACTCATTTGAAGCAAATGAAGGTAAATTTCGAGGACGAAAGTTCTTAAGGAGGGGAGAGTGTGAGGACCCTACAACTTTCACAATTTCCTAGTATTTTATCTACTTTCACTTTCCCTTTTCACGAATCAAAAGAATTGCTACTTATCTCGAAGGAAGGTTTAATTTCACTCATATGAACGTGGGATTGTGTTCATTAAGTGTTTTTATGTGAGATTGTAGAGATATATGTTAGCTGGAAGTACGGATAAACGCGGCGCGTGAGTGTGGAAAAGAGAAAATGCAAAAGAAGTACCCTGAACTTTTCATGAGTTAAGGTGAGAAATTTCGAGGGCGAAATTCTTTTAAGGAGGGGAGGTTGTGACGCCCCGAAAGAATGAGTGCGAGAACCAGAAAATTTTCTAAGCTTCTAGGGTTTCTTTTATAAATTGCCCGCCTTTTCTACATTTTCTTTCTTAGAAAATTTCCCAGATAATTTTATTGAGTAAATATAGTTTTTAGATGATTTTCCTAGTATCGGATAGCTTTGGAGAAATTAAGAGCGTATACCGGACGTGGGACCCGCTAGTGCGAAAAGTTCGGAAAAATTCGGCCAATTAGGTTAAGTTTTGGATACTGAGTTTAATTTACCGGGTGTTATGAGATATTTAGAGGTTGCCAAGTGGATTGGTGTAATAGAGACAAAAAAGTTAGGCAAGTAATTAAGGAAGGTGACATGTGTCACTTAGAGATTAATTCCTACTTTTGACTTACTATTCATACTTTTACCATTTACCATAATAACTTCAAAAATTGACCAAAATATCTTCATTTCTAAGCTTCATATGGCCGGCCACCTTCAAGCAACAAGGGAAGAAAAGCTCTCCAATTTCTTTGCTCCAAGCTTGCTCAATCTTCACTTTTAACCGTTTAATTTTAGTTTTACTCTATAAAACCTCTTCACTTAGTGTTTGTGAGTTGTTTGGTGGAGTTGTTTGGGAAGCTAAGGTGACAAGTTTCTCTCCCTCTTGTTTTACTAAGGTAAGTTGTGAAGAACCACCCTCCTCCCTTAATTGATGCTTAAATCATGCTTAGTGGTAGTATGAGATGCAAGTTTATGGGTTATTTCTTGATTTGTGGTTGAAGTGATGAAGTTTTATTATTTTGGGGATTTTTTCTGTTTTAATATAAGCATGATTGTATGGCTATCTATGATGATTAGAAATGGTATATAATGACTCTAGGAGGTGGAAAAAGTGATTAATTGCAACAAATTTTTGGTTTGGAAGAAATTTCAGAAAATTAGGGTTCTTGAGGGAGCATTCTGCCTGAATTTTTAGCTCCTAGTTAGAGGCCGAATTGGCCTTGGCGTAAAACATAAAAGTTGTAGGGAATGACATTTTAGAGGTGCCTACAAAATTTCAGGTCAATCGGAGTAGTATAGAATGAGAAAAGTCGAAATTACTATTGCTGTTCTGGTTTTACCCGAATGTAAGAATTGCGCCTGTAATTGGTTGTTTTGGCTGGAATTGCTTCCGAATTGGTTGTTGAGACCTTCTGATGAAATTTAGCCCTGTTTCTTATCTTTCATCTGGTTTTGGAATTTCTGGATTTGGACTTGGAGAGCCTGAGTTATGAGGTTTCCGCTAGAATGCGTTTTGGTGAATCTGTTTTACATTTTTGACGTAGTATCTTGCATTTTTGACCTATTTGTACTCAAAATTGGGTTGAGTGACCTTCTGTGATGTTGTAGCCCTGTCTCTTAGCTTCGATACGGTGGTCTTACACTTCCATCCGATAATCGTAGTGCCGTTGGTGCTAAAACCGCATAATGACGTCAAAAACTATTTTTTTTGAATTGAAGTTCAATTCCATTTCCGGATTTTCCTGGTTTACTCTAATGCTTATACTTTCTAGTGGAACCTATTATAATGGTATTTGGAATTGGTTTATGACTTGTAAACGAGTCTTATTGTGCTTATTTGAATGGTTAGGACGTGACGGTGGTCCAAGGCACTCTTTAGGCGGAGGTGTATGAAATATCACTTGCTTGCTTGGTGAGTGTTCCTGGTTTGTTATGTTTCATGGTTATATGGCTTGTATGAATGATTGATAACATGTTAAATGTTTTCAATGATTGCTAAAAACGAGTTTTCTAGGCGAGTGTGTACTTTATCGCACTCGGCCTAAATGATTGAGATGTTTTTCAATGATTGAACGATTGAAATGTTATTTGTGCATGAATGTAAGCCTTTTGGTTGAATTGGCCACTGCCCCTTGTTACCGGTCGTCTCGAGCCAGAAGAGGGCTCGGTCGGGCGATTAGGGACCTGGGTGAACGTTTTGGTATACTCGAGTATTACCTTGAAGTCTGGTGGAGCCTGGACAATATCCGGGAAGGGGGTGAATGAATGAATGAATGAACGAATGAATGAATGAGGGTTTTACTTACTTATAAAAAAATGCATTTTCAAATGATTGAAGGTATAAGGGAACGAAAGGAGAATAGATGAACGAATGAATGAACGAATGGCTCCTTGTGAGCACGTATCCTTTTCATGAATGTGTTTATCGCTTTCTTTTGTATTTGTATTTTGAATTATTGGTAACATGTAATGAATGCATGGAACTTCTTGTTGCCTATATGTTCGGAACCTCACTGAGCTTATAGCTCACCCCGTTAGTTTTGTTTTCCTTAACAGGGGAAGGCGAGTAAGAACGAGAGCCTGTATAGACTAGCTGGGTCTAGCCCTTGGTTTTTTTCTTTTGTAATGGTTCTCGCCCTAGTGCTTGGCACGGGCTGGTTGTTTGGTGAATTGAGAACCTTTGTATATTCAACGTTTGTACTTCCTTTTGAGATAGCAATGTATATAAGTTTCATTTTAAATTTTTGATTTTGCCATATGAATTCTTGTGGTTTTATTTCGGATTTGTTTGAGTGAATGACTGAGTCCCGGCGAGAGTTGGGCAGGCAGTCCGCTAAACCCTTTGGTTCGCCTTAGGGGAAGGTGGGGCTGTCACATGTTCAGTATCTCTTCTTTTGTGCAGATTACACAAAGTCAAGTAGAGCTGGTCATGGCATGTTCCAATCCGAAGTCACTTGGACATTTTGTGAGTTTCCATGGAGTTTGTCTCCTAGGAGCTAAATCTCTTTGGTATCAATCCATGGAACAATGTCCATTCAAGCCTGTCCGCGCCATTGGAGGATTCATTCGAGCTCATCATAAAAGGGAAATTCCAGATTCTACTTCTTGTTCTCTACCTATGGTTCATTCATCATTTTTGGCTTATTTTGAGCATGTTACTAGTCCTAAATCGCGTCGTTCCTATGTAGATTTTGATGAGGAGTGTAGAGAACCCGCACTAGATTCTCAAGTTAAATCAAGTGGTGGAAGGCACATTGAAGTGTCAAAGGGAGTTTTCACATTTAAATCTTGTTCTACACCTTCTTACCATTTAGCTAATGATGTCCCATTGCTTCTCTATCCAATTTCTGGTTCGAAACAAGCTGAAACTTATTTCATTTTTGTAGGTAGTAAAGCTGTCCGAAAATTTTCAGCTTTGACCAAAGAGTTGCAACCTGATTTCATGCTTGTTCCAGCTGCATGTTGCGAAGAAGGGCCGAACTATACCACCTTGTACAACCCGATTCAGGGTTTCTCTAGCTTCAATGAGCATCATTATGAAGAACCTTATCTTGTGCACGTGACTAGGAAGCTATTGCATAGTTTTATACCTGTGACTACTAACTATGTGATTTATTGTGTAGGTAACAATATGCCAATCCATGGCCGACGGCTGATTAGAGAGCTTTGGATTGTTACCTGGAATTTTCACGAGTCTTACACAAGCTCTTTCCTATCTTGGCACATGCCCTTGTTTGAGAGCCTCATGAAGCTGACCAAACGGCATTTAACTTGGCTCGTGACCTATCATTTGTTCACAACATAGCTGATCTCCAAGCGCACTGTCGATTTGAGGTGTCATACTGGTAACTCTTGTTAGTATCATTCATCTCCATCCAGATTTGAGGACAAATCCTTCTCAAGAGAAGGGGACTGATGTGTGCACGGATGGCGAGATGGATGGCGGCCTTGACTCAAGGCTTTCATAGAAACATTGAAGGCTTGAAGTTGTCTACACTTTGATTCAAGTCAATGAAGCTTAATGGAGTTGGCTGAGTCGTTAGTTCTTTAGTCGTTTATTATTAGTTGTTTCTTAGTTGGGCTTATCTAGTCATTAGTTGAATTGCTAGCTTAATTAGTAGTTTCATTTGGTTGTGCAAATTATGCCCACTCTTGCCAAATTGTGGCCCGACTCATTTGGTTGTGCAAAGTCGGCCCACTCTCGCCAAATTGTGGCCCGAATTTCCTTTTCTAGATTAAGTAGATGGGCTGCCAATCCTTGACCAAGATGCATTAGGTCCCCAGGGTTTTAGCCTATAAAAAGGCACCTTATGTACAAGTAAAAGGGGGGTAGACATTTTATGAATAAAATCTGCTTAGAATTTCGACTTTCTTCCTTGTGAGAATTTTGAGCCTTTACTTGCTCTTGGCAAGGGTGTTTGAGCAATCTTGCTTCTTGTCCTTGATTGTTCTACCGACCTATCCACTGAAGTAATCACCTTCAATTGGAGTCATCGCTCTACCGCCTTCTACCAATTCGTGTCGTCCGTATTGGTTCTAGGTCCCGCAATCCAAACGTTAGACAACCTCGTTAGATCCTTGGGCAAGCATGCTATGTGTCTCGAAACGAGTTGATCGAGGACCGTATCAAATAGTTCACATGAATAGTTACAGGAAACCAATAATCTTTTGGCTAAGATAGCACTATAATTAAGAGTGGCAGGTGGAGAAGATCGTAGCCCAGAAAATCCTGATGTTGGGATTGAAGTTGAACATGTTAGGGAACAGAAATAATCTAGTTCCAATTAATCTAGTGAAGCACTACTTGTGACCTTTTGCAGTGGGATTATGGGAGTAGAACTTAAGAGTTTGTGTCTTGGAGATGAATGTACTTTTGATAACCACTTGACTTAGTATGAACTTTATTGGACTGTAACTTGTGTTATGATTTAATGAGCTCGAGTTTATGTTTGATTAGGATGGTAATAATGTTAATTATGTAAGTGATTTCATTTTTCTTTAAAGTTGTTACTGGTATGTGTGGAGTTCAACTATGGCTTAGTGTAAGGTTTATGCATATGCATATAGATTAGCTGTGAACATGGAAACTAGAGGACAACGGAAGGGACGTCAACTTAGACAACCCCAAAATCAAAGAATAAATAATGGGTCTGATATTGATCAAAATGCCCAGCCAAGGGCTGGGAGAGGAGATGACCAAATGGGATTAGTTTTAACTCGCATGACGGATATACTAGAGCTCTTACTAGCTCAACAGGGCCAAGGGGTTGGACAAGGAAACCAACGTGGAAACCAAGAGATAGGGGAGCATCGACCTTTGGAACGGTTTCAGAAATTCTTCCCGCCCAAATTTTCTGGAGGGCCTGACCCAGAAGTGGCTGAGAATTGGTTAGAGAATATAAGGAATATATTCAATGCCTTAGATTACACGGAGGAAAGACAAGTCACCTTTGCTATATTTCAACTTGAAGGAGCGGGCCCGAGCCTGGTGGAATGTTATAAGAAACAAGTGGGAAAGAGATCAAACTCCAAGAACTTGGATAAACTTTGTATGAGAGTTTAATGAGAAATTTCTCCCTCCACTTGTTCAAGAAAAGAGAGAAGACGATTTTATAAAGTTTCGACAAGGAACTTTGAGTGTGGCTGAGTACGAAACACGATTCACGAAATTATCTACATATGCTCCAGAATTGGTGGCTACGGAACGGAAGAGAATAAGACGGTTTATCCAAGGATTAAATTTAGAAATCCAAGATGCCCTTGCCGCAGCACAAATTGAAACATTTAGTGATGCTCTCGAGAAAGCGCAAAGGGTAGAGAACACAAAATCCCAACTGAGAGCCTTTCAAGCGAAGAAAAGAGATGTATCTAATAGTACACTAAGAGAACTTGGACCACCACCTAAAGTTAGAAAAGAAATGGATGGAGTGAGACTATAACTTCCTTCACTACTTATGATAAAAGAAACAAAAGGAACTATGTCACGAGGAGTTCCAGTAGGACAGATACGATCAAAGGAAACCTCGCAAGCAAGTCAAGTCACATCGCCTCGTCCGACTTGTGTGTAGACACCAAATTTTTGGTGTAATTTCATTTACTGTTTATTTTTAGTTTTTTTATTTATTTGTCATGTTAGTTTTATTCGATTTTTTAGTTTTTAGTTTCGATTTTTTAGTTTTTATTTTTTAAGTTTTTATCATAGAATTTGTTGAAAAAATGGAAAAAAGAAAAGAAAAAGCATTCAAAAAATATGATTTAGTCGTTTGTAATCTAAATTCAATGCTTTCTTGAAAGTGAAAAAAAAAAGTGAAAAATGATGAAAAATGAAAAATGAAAGAAAAAGATTGAAAATGGCAATTTTGTTGTTTTAGTTTGTTTATTTTGATGTATTTGTAATTAAAATTTTTGTTTTTATTATTATTTAGTTTTACTTTTATTTTTGTTAAATTATTAAGTTGAAAAAAAAAAGAGGTTTTGTGGCATGCAAGCTGCGTTTTGTCGCAGCTTGCAAGGAAAGGTTGGGCAGCCCCTTGGCTGCAAATTATAGAAGAAAGGACTGGGTTTTAGGGTTGAGGAGTCCCATATAAATAGAAAAGAGAACAGCAGCCGCAGAGGGGGGAGCATACGGGAATAGATAGGTGAAGGCAGGAAAATTCTAAAAAAAAAAAAGAAAAACAGAAGGAACGGCTGAAAGGAGAGGCTAGATACGGCTAGGGCAAAAGAAAAAAGGGGGAGGAAGCCGAGAGAGATAGGGTTGGGAATGAGGAGAGACGTGACGGCTGAGAGAGACGGCTAAAAAGAGGGTTGAGAGGAGAAAGGGGCGGCGGGATAGCTAAGTGAAGCAAGGTGAAAAGGGAAAAGGAAGCGGAAAGTGACGACGGAGGAACGAAGCAACACCAGCAAAGGAGGAAGGTTTCGAAGGGGTATTTGGCTGAAACCGAAGGGAGAAAACAAGGATAAGCGGCTGCCGGACAGAAGGAAAATGGCAAAAACCAGGAAAGGACGATTCTACTGAGCAAAGATTTCATCTTCTGAATCAAGCTTTGATCAAAAGCTAAAGGTGATGTTTTTTCTACTCTGGAGCCATTTATAAACTGTTGACTATGATAGAATGCTGAAAGTTTTTGTCTTTACGCTTGTGTCGTTTCCCTTTATGAACCCTGTCTGCGAAATCTGGTTGGGATGGATGAATCCATGAGTATTGGCTGGATTTTAGGGACAGCCGTTAGAGTTTTCTCTGTAGGATTGTATGATGAGTTTCATGAAGCTGTCCGTCTAATGTTTATGAACGATCTTTATGCGTTTGAATGAACAAAAACCAGAAAATTGCAATAAGCTTTCAGCATTATAGTTTTCGTTGGGTCTGGTTCCTTAATGTTTCCCTGGTTGCCGTTTCTTTTACGGTTTTGCAATGTTGGTGATGGGTTTTAGCAATGAAAGGCTTAGATATCATGGTTTTCTTGGTTTGGAAATGGGTTAGAATTTCTGGTTTTCGATTCTGCATGCTTGAGTAACCAGTTCACGCTACATTTTTGCATTGTGAGTCCGAGAGCGTTTGTTGGATGCCTCCTCTCTTCTTCACGTCACTTTCTCTCATTGCTGGCCTTGGGGCAAATGGGGAACTGCATTGAATCATTTCTTGGGTAGGTCTGTGTTTTGAAGAGCTTCGTGAGGAGCGTACAGTCAAAAGCCTTTGGCCATGAAATTGGGAGAGCATGAATCATGCATTCTGCGTTCATTCTAGGATTTGGGGTTTGTATTCTTGGAGATTTGGGTTGAAGTTTTAGAAATGTTTATATGGTGTCATTTTATTTTTCCCTCTCCCCTTTGTTCCAAAGTCCAACATACGGATAAGGTTCTGGTTTGGGGTCTTGGTATTTGTTGCATGAGTTTGCTAAAATCTAGAGGCACCAGAAATTGCAGACGCTTCATCAGTTGCATGTCTACATTTCTGCCTAGCTCCTTTAGCTAGTATTTGTTTGCATTAAACTTCAGCATTTGATTGAAGTTTGATTAATCATGTCAATTTCCAGCTTCCTAAGGTATAAAGAGCTCGCTGCCTATTCTTTCTTTGTTGCTGTCCACTTGCTGCGATAATGTTGTTCCGTGCCTTTTGTTGCATTGAAAGCAAGTAGATCAGGTGGTGGCTTGTTGTCTTGTGCGAATTACATTCAGTTTGGGCTGTCAAATGTGTAGAGTTTGTTTGAGTTCTCACACACGAATATATCTATGCTGAAATTTTAAAAATAAAAGCTGCTGCACTTTTCTTGTTGTTTCCTCTCCGCTCACCGAGTTTTGTACATAAAGTGCTGTTTAATCTTATGTTGAAGGAAGAAAATGAAATGTTTTGGTGTTGAGTCTGCAGTCTTTGAATCCAAGGAAACATAAACTAGCTTGAATGTTGGCCAAGTAAGATAGATCTCCCTAAAAATCCTGAATAGTGGGAGAGTTTTGTTTTGTTTCTTGAATGAAGCTAAGGTCGGCAGTTTGCTTCTAATTCCAGATTTCTTTCCTTCCTTTGTATACATGAAATGGCATTTTGAGATTGAGTTTACGACATTTTAGTGGGTGCTAGGAGGTTGGACCCTTTTCTTTGTTAAGTTTTTTGTTTGCCGCATAAGGTTGCTCAAGTTTCCAAAGCTTGGGTTGGCTGTCGAAAATCTCCTCTTGTTGCAAAAATGTTTTGTAAGTTTTTGCATGAACTTGTTTGAGTTGTTCAAATTTGCATGTATGCTGTCCGGCTTTTGGTGCCTAAATCTACAAGTTTTCATGATGCAAAGTGAGAGGATTGTGAGATTGTTTGCTTGGATTTAATTGTGTTTGAAAGCTGTTTTTGGCGAAGTGCTGATTGCAGAAGCCTTGTCTAAATAAACTTGCAGAAGTTTAAGCTTTTACGTATGCATGCATGAAAGCTTTCAAAAAATTACACTTTGGCCCCCCAAGTCTCCCCTTGTCCTACTATGGCCCAATCAATTGAATGATTTCCTCAATTTGGTCCTTGGTAGCTTTTAATTTCACAACTTCATTGCTTGTTTGTTTCAATTGAATACCATGCTTTGTTTCAATTGCACTTAATTCATGACTTTAAGGGCTTTATGACCAAGTGAGCTTGTGTTTGCCAATTTTCTTTAATTTTCCCCAAATAAATTGGTACCTTGACCATTTCTTTTATTTTGGAGGATAAATAAGTGATTTCACTCCATTTAGGGCATCAATTCAAGGGGGCGGTATAATTTCTTTTATCCCTCTTTGTGTCTCTCCTATGTGATCCAACGTGCTAAGTGAGAATTGCATGTCTACTTTGCTTTCCTAGCCTTTCCTTAATTCCTTTCATTTATGTCATTTACTTTCATTTTCATTAAGTTATTCTTTAATGGGGTATGTGTACACCTCTTGGCTTGTAATAGATAGGGCTTGGAGGAGCATTCGATGAAGACCTATTGAAGACGTGTGCCTAGCTAGCAAATGTAATAGTTCCATTAGTTTGGTTGCTTGCTATATGTTATGTGTTATTTGCTTTAATTAGGTTCTTGCATTTAGTCGAGCATGCTAAGTGTTATGTGCTATGTGTTTATAGGTGATTGACATGTCTACTCGCTTTCCATAGCCATGAATGAATGTGATGGATGAATGTACATTTCCACTAGTCCAACGCTAGTAGGAATTCATAGAATGGGCTAGTCCAACGCTAGACCCTTAGGGATTTCTCTCGTTGAGTCCATACTTGCATGTTTCACTTCATTTCATGCATTTTTCTTAATTTTATCATTTGGCATGCTCCTCGAACCCCTTTCCCCTCATTTTAGGATTTTTTGCACCTCATGCTAGTTATAGGATACATTTGCTTGAGAGTCCCCTTTCGATAAGGGAAACGAGCGAGTTTGGCTACAAAATAGCCTTAGCACGCTAGTTCTCCTTTCTAATCAAAGGGAAAATTAAAGTCACAAAGTTAGGACTCCCCGTTCCCGTTTTGATTGCATTCCTCTAGGGTTCATGCATTTCATTTATTCACTATTCTATACACTTCTACTTTATATTCTATCCCTTTTTCCACATTCTCACTTCACACTACTTTTGGACGTTTTCACTTAACTTTTCACACTTTATACCATATCACTAGCACACATGCACTTTACGTTATTTTCACATCATCATTCTTTACTCACCTTATCTTGTACATCCATGTGCACACTTCCACTTACACACTCTTGTTTTTATCACTTTTTCACTTCACACAAGCTCACATTTTCACATGGCATGCATTCATTTCACTCATTTTTACGTCATTTAGGATTATATGTGACCTCTCCAAAGGAACATTATTGGGCTTCACAATTAATGTGATTGGCACCACTCAACCTTTGAAGAGAAATTTCCCCCATCTCCCCCTAGGTCTAGGGTTTGCATTCATGTAGCACATCCAAATGTAATAAATTCTTTGGTTAAAACAAGAAAATTTTTGATTAAATCACGCAACTAGCCTTGGCTAGGTCGAAGGGGTGCCTTGGATTTGTATCCTTGCCTTCCCCTTCGTCAAATGTGACTCCCGAACCTTTTTCGCTGGTTTACGTGGACTAGGAGTCGTTTAAAAGGGGTTTCTTACTATTTTTCCTATTTTTTCTTTAAAAATTCATTTTTAGGTGACTTGGTACACCTTAACTCATTACCAAGTGGTGACTCCAATTTTTTATTTCAAAAAACCCTTTTTAAACTATAATTTTGGGTCAAATCGTCGCATTCTCAAATCCCCATTTAGACCCACTTTTCTTTTAAATCACAATTCATTTTCCAATCACAAATTGAATCAAAAAATACATTTTTTAAAACCATTTATTTATTTATCAAAAAATGGGGCGCGACAGTTGGCGACTCCACTGGGGAATTTCGAGAGTCCGAGCAAATTTGATTTAATCAACCTTTTTCTTTTTTTAACCTTTTCATATATCACATTTGGGTGTTTTAGGGTTGCATTTTTTCCTTTTTTAGGATTTTGCATTTCAAGCGTGTCCAACTACTCCCTCGCTCGCGAATGTATGATTGGTTGATTGGATGTATGTTTACTTGCTTTATCTCGCGCTTGCATTGCATTTGGGGGGGTGTGTGTCACCTTTAGAGCCTCGCGTGGTTCTCAACCCTTTCCCTCAAAATAGGGAGCACTTCATACGTGCACGTTTATTTATTGTTATCCCATTTTATTTTATTTTCGTGAGCGTTTCCCACACCGCCTTGTAGGATTAGGATCGATCGCCTTGGGTAGGCGGATGGTGTGCGGCCCATAGCGCTACCTAAGGGATCACTCGAGCCACCGATCGAAGGCCTTGGGAGTGATGACCCTTTGCCTTTAGGTCTGAAGGCTTGGGAACCGAAGCCTTATTGAGACTAGTTGCATTAGTGAGCCCCAGTCTCATGCATCCATGTTAGAATTTTCCTAGGTTAGAGTCGGCCTCACCCTCTTTTAAGCACATTAGGCACAAGGGAAGGGGTTCCACCCCTTTACTTGTTTTATTGTATTTCTTTTCTTAAATTGCTCCCAATATGTTATGTGTACTATCAATTGCACTAACCGTTCTTTTGTTTTCGTGGTTTGCATTCATGTGCCTTAGTAAGAGGCCTCTTTGGCACTCTTTTAGTGACCTACCCATTAGATAACTCACATGTTTAAATTTCAGTCATTGCACTTAATTTTCAATAAATACATTTCATTTTAGACCTTTTTCCCCCCGATGCATTATTCATATCCTTTAGGCCATATTTGTCACATATTTACATCGCTTTAATAAATGGCATCATGCATTAAACCTTAGAAAGGGAATGCCATTTAGGGGATCCTGTGTTAGGAATAAAACCACCTTGTGTCTCGGATACTTAATCCAAGGAGACTTGCACGTTTACATTTTTGTATCATCCAAAAGGGTTAGTGCACAAGGTAAGGTGGGATCCGATCATTTTCATAAAGCGATCCTTGGAATATGAGCATCTAATAATCACTTTTTGGCCATTTTATCAAAATTGGTAAAATTCCCTTGCGCAAAGGACATTAATTTGAAGAAATTCACAAATAATTCCTCCTATTGAGACGATAAATAAATTGAGGCCAAAATTTGATTTTTAGAAGGTCATAGACTAATGCACCTCAATAATTTTGAAATAACCAATGGCCGGACGATTCAACCAATCCATTTTGCCGATTCATTCGATAAATCGTTAATTCATTTGACCAATTTACCCTTTTTAGGGTCATTTGACCAATTTACCCTTTTTAGGGTCATCTAGTCAATTTTGAATAAATCGTCAATTCATTTGACCAATTTACCATTTTTAGGGTCATTTGACCAATTTACCCCTTTTAGGGTCATCTGGTCAATTTTGAATAAATCGTCAATTCATTTGACCAATTTACCCTTTTTAGGGTCATTTGACCAATCTACCCTTTTTAGGGTCATCCGGTCGATTTTGAATAAATCGTCAATTCATTTGACCAATTTACCCTTTTTAGGGTCATTTGACCAATTTACCCTTTTTAGGGTCATTCGGCCAATTTTTGAATAAATCACTAATTCAATTTCATTCATTTGACCAATTTACCCTTTTAGGGCGATCTGGTCAATTTTGAATAAATTCTCGATTTCATTCAATTCATTTGATCAAGTTCCTTTTTAGGATGATCCGATCCATTTTTTAATAAAATTTTCAATTTCATTCGATCAAGTTTCTTTTTTTAGGATGATCCGGTCAATTTTGAGTAAGTTTTTAAATTTTACTCAATTCATTTGACCCGTTTCCCTTTTTAGGGTAATGCGGTCGATTTTAAATAAATTTCATTCAACCCGTTTGACCAATTAGAGTTTCAATGTCGAATTCCAAATTGGGAAATCTAGTCGATTTTTTTTTAAAAAACCATCCATTGCATCCAGCCATTTGATCAGTTGGAGTTGTGACCCGTGCTTCACTGAAAAATTTGTCAACGAATTCCGATCTCTTCGATAGGAAGTTTGTCAAGGTCAAACCCGTGCGTTTTTGCAAATTCTTGTATCGATCAAAAGTGATCAATCCATTCGGACGTTGATCTCATTTTTACAAATGTCTCTCGTCACTCCAATTGACCAAATTTTTCAAAGAATTATTTTTCACTCAATGAGTTGATCAGATCCATCAGGTATGGTATAGTGCCTATCCTAGAGGATTGCATTTTCATGCTAGGCCTACCCTTGGCACAAAAAGGGTCCCCCCATAGGACATGCATACCGATTTTATATTCTTTCTTACTAACTCAGGGTATTTTTCTTTTGTTTCCCCCCTCCCTTGCATTCATAAAAATGTTTCAATAAGGCGAAAACATTCTTCTATATCTGATAATTTTGATCCAATGAAGCTTGAAGATTACAAGTATTACTTGATTTTTGGGCAGACATTGCCACGAAAACATAAATGATTTATCTGGAAGCTCTACGCTAAAACCTCTGAGAGATGTTGTAATTGTCTTCCAAAGGGAAATTCTGTTTATTTGATTTGTTAATACATTTTGTTCCAAAAGAAAAGGAGATGAAAAGTGTATATGAGGAGCCCTTTACAAGTTTCTCTTTTCTCATTTGTATCATAATTGAATGAGGAATTTTGTTTCAAACTGTTTCAGCAATAAAATTTTTGGACAATTATTGTTTTGTGTATATTTATGTACATTTCATCCTTTATTCTTACTCATTGGAGATTTCATGATGAATTTTGAGAAATAAAACCAAATTGAGATTTTTTCAACCTCCAGCCTGAAAATTCACAAGTGTATGCTTCCTAAAATCCTTACACTAGATTGGTGATCCGAGTTATACAATAAAAGTGCTCAAAAATTGAAAAGAGGTCACTCAAAAGGCCCCATAAGATATCTTTTCTCCTTTACTTAACCCCAAAATAAAATCAGTCACATTGATTGATAAATTGCAAATTGGAGCAACTTTTTGCTTGCAAATGCCCATTGGTTTAACCAGATTCAATTCACATCTAAGTGAAAGCAAAATTGTGCATTATTCTTGTTTGTTTTGAAAATTTGGAATGATACTTTGAGCATTCGTTTCTCTACCTATACACATTTTATCATTTGCTCTCCCATTTGAGCCTTTGAAAGAATAATTTCGTTTCAAATAGGAGCCCTAATGATCACTACCCTATATTGGAAAATTTTCAAAAAGGGGGAATGGATTTTCAAGGACCATTTCATTATTTTGGTTGTCATGAGGTGTAAGAAAGAATGATACTTTGGCCATCATTTCTACAACCTAAACACTGATCATCCCTTGCATCCTCATTTGAGCTAAAAATTGGTGGTTCTTTTCGAGTGCACATATGATCGCACCCCACATTGGGGATTTTTGAAAATGAAAAAGAGAGAAGGGGAAAAGCAAAAATGCTAGAATAAGGAGGGAACCACAAATTGGGGAAATTTAATTCCACTTGGGTTCCAATTTTCGAAAAGAAAGAAAAGGAAGAGATTTGTCCGCACAGACCGCCTATGTTTCACAAATATGGATGAACAATGGTCTTCCTCAGACAGTTAATTCAGATACATGCAAAAAATTTCCCATTAACGAAAGTTTCCTTTCAGAGTTATTGTAAGGGACGGAGCAAAAGTCAGGCCCTCTTCTTTTCCAATCAAACATTCTATCCCTAGTTATCCCTTTTGAGCCATCAGAATAAATTATTTCGTTTGGCAACCCCTGAGAATCGCAAACCCCAAACTGGGGGCAAGTTTGAATTGAAAAGGAAAAAAGTTTCAAGAAGTGAAAAGTGACAATGCAACAAAATCAAAAGGAAAAGAGAAAAGAGAACCTCAGTTCAAAAAATAAACTGGAGCAAATTTTGTGAAAGTTCAAAAATGGTAGAAAGCCAAAAAATCAAAAGAAGAAAGAAAATGAAAGAGAAAAGCCTCAATTGAGCATAAACTGAGGCAAATTCTGATTTAACCCTAAAATAGGGTTGGTGCAACAATGCAATCTCAGATTCTTCAAACCATTTTTAAAATCTGCCTTCAAGCCTTAACTTTTCTAAAACACCATACCTGACCCCATTACAAAAATCGAAAGTCCTGACGTCTGTTCTTTGTAATGGCCCTGTCAAGAAAATTTCTGATGCCGGAAAATTTTAGCTGTATTTCTGAATTGCTTGAGTATGAGGTTGACGCTACTCACCATGTGAAAACCCATTAGCTCGAGGGGAAAGAAAAGAAGCGAAAGAAAAGCAAGAAAAGAAAATGCAGAAAAATTCGACACTGAAGTCCCTGGGGAATGATGAGAAAATCCAAACAAAGTCTGAAATCTTTTGAGTTCAAAATAGGGGCAATTTTGGAAAAATGCGATCTGTGCTGCAATGTCCTTGAAAGTCTTATCTTTCAACTATCGTTTCAAGCCACATTACAAGCTAATAAAGTCCATAGTTGACTTATTCTTTCATGACAGTCCAAAGTGAGGATTATGCTCGTAAGAAAATCCATCAATCATTCGTGATCATGGGAGTATAACCAGTTTTCACAGGTTTAGCTATCGCTTCTGCCCATTTTGTTGCAAGCCTATAAAGCTTGTATGTTGACTAAGTTTTCTTGAAAACAAGGGTGACAAACTATTTTGCTTTCACAAGGACGTGATATCGAATGAGCACAAAATGAGACAAATCTTGACCTCCCATTTTCCTTTAGCCATTTCCAAATAAAAAATAAAGTCACTTGATTGGTCCTGACAGATGAGCTAACCAGAAAGTGGTGACCTGTTATCTTAAGCACCGATGCTAAAAGTGAGGAAGAAATCTTCTTGAATTTGGTGTTATTCTAAGGAATTCATCATGAAATTTTTGCATGAGTTCAAACTCGACGTTAAGTGTCTTCACATTGTATATATGACTATTTTCTAAATTTTAGAAGTGCTGTTTCATTTTGTTCAAATAAATGGGGAATCATCTAAACAAATTGTTGCAATCAAGGGAGCCCACACTGGGGCAAAATTTTATTTGTGAGATTTCATGAAATAAGCCCACACTGGGGCAAAAAATTTTGTAATACATTTGAGAATATCAAAACCAATCACGTTGCTCTTTTCAAATAAGAAATTTGAATGCATGTCATACTTTGGTAAGCCCTCTGTGCAGGTATTTATGGCTGAAATCGACGAAAAGCATCCAGTGAGGTGGAAGTCCGATATCGGAAAAGAAAAGGAAGAAAAAGGAAAAAGGACCCGACACGGGGGCAAATTATTTTTGGCAAGATTCTCTCAGGGAAAATCAGATTGGGTCTTATCCCACTGAACATCACAGCATCCCGTTGGGCCTGAGTTTCGTGCCGCCAACATTCCAAATATCAAGTTCGGCCTGGATTTTGTGCCGCCAACGTTCCAAACATCAAGTTGGCCCTGGATTTCGTGCCGCCTATCTCACAAACATCAAGTTGGGCTTGGATTTCGTGCCGCCAACATTCTAAAAATCACGTTGGGCTTGGACTTGGTGCCACCAACATTCCAAACATCCTGTTGGGCCTGGATTTCGTGCCGCCAACCTCACAAGGATCACGTTGGGCATGGATTTCGTGTCGCCAACATTCCAAAAATCACGTTGGGCTTGGACTTGGTGCCACGAATATTCCAAACATCCTGTTGGGCCTGGGTTTCGTGCCGCCAACATCCTAAAAATCACGTTGGGCCTGAGTTTCGTGCCGCCAACATCACAGCATCCCGTTGGGCCTGAATTTCATGCCGCCAACATTCCAAATATCAAGTTGGGCCTGGACTTGGTGCCGTCAACATCTCAAACATCCCGTTGGGCCTGAGTTTCGTGCCGCCAACATCTCAAACATCCCGTTGGGCCTGAGTTTCGTGCCGCCAACGTTCCAAAGATCAAGTTGGGCCTGGATTTCGTGCCGCCAACATTCCAAAGATCAAGTTGGGTCTGAGTTTTGTGCCGCCAACATCCTAAAGATCCCGTTGGGCCTGGATTGTATGCCGCCAACATGTCGATTGGGCTTGGATTCTGTGCAACTGAGGCAGGCTCGGGTTTAATCCCACTGACGAATTCATCGTACTGGGGCAAATTTTGAAAAGATTCTCTCAAAAGATCAAAAAAATAAAAAAAGCAAAAAATAAAAAAAAATCAAAAATCAAAAATCAAATCAAGTTCATCACGGCAGGCTCGGGTTTGATCCCACTGTCCGATTGTCAAGACATTTCGTTTTCTGCCACTAGCCGTGGGTCAGTCCCACTAGTGCGCATTTCATTTTCGTTAGCCACTAGCCGTGGGTCAGTCCCACTAGTGTGCATTTCATTTTCATTAGCCACTAGCCGTGGGTCAGTCCCACTAGTGAGCATTTCCCTTTATTCCGCCACTAGCCGTGGGTCAGTCCCACTAGTGAGCATTTCCTTTTATTTTGCCACTAGCCGTGGATCAGTCCCACTAGTGAGCATTTCCTTTCGTCCGCCACTAGCCGTGGGTCAGTCCCACTAGTGAGCACTTCCTTTTATTCCGCCACTAGCCGTGGGTCAGTCCCATTAGTGAGCATTTCCTTTTAATCTGCCACTAGCCGTGGGTCAGTCCCACTAGTGTGCATTTCATTTTCATTAACCACTAGTGAGCACTCCCCGATTTTAAATTTTCTGTTTGGGTCTATCCTATTTACAGTTTTGTCTGGGTCTATCCCATTTAAATTTTTGTCTGGGTCTATCCCATTTAAATTTCTGTTCGGGTCTATCCCGTGGGTCTATCCCATTTACACTTCTGTTCGGGTCTATCCCATTTACATTTCTATTCGGGTCTATCCCGTGGGTCCATCCCATTTACATTTCTATTCGGGTTTATCCCGTGGGTCTATCCCATTTACATTTCTATTCGGGTCTATCCCGTGGGTCCATCCCATTTACATTTCTGTCCGGATCTATCCCGTGGGTCTATCCCATTTACACTTCTATTCGGGTCTATCCCGTGGGTCTATCCCATTTACATTTCTGTTCGGATCTATCCCGTTTGCATTTTTGTTCGGATCTATCCCGTGGGTCTATCCCATTTACATTTTTGTTCGGGTCTATCCCATTTACATTTCTGTTCGGGTCTATCCCGTGGGTCTATCCCATTTACATTTCTGTCTGGGTCTATCCCATTCAAATTTCTATTCGGGTCAGTCCCGTTTTAATTTTCTGTTCGGGCCAGTCCCATTTTCTGTTCGGGTCAGTCCCGTTCTAGAATTCTTGTTCGTTGGAATCACTTTGCAGCCGAATAATGCAAGTAAGTATTTGGTGTCTACTTCTTTGTCTCAAGTTTTTCCAAAGCTCAGACAAAGAGGGGCAAACTGTAGATACCAAATTTTTGGTGTAATTTCATTTACTGTTTATTTTTAGTTTTTTTTATTTATTTGTCATGTTAGTTTTATTCGATTTTTTAGTTTTAGTTTCGATTTTTTAGTTTTTAGTTTTTAAGTTTTTATCATAGAATTTGTTGAAAAAACGGAAAAAAGAAAAGAAAAAGCATTCAAAAAATATGATTTAGTCGTTTGTAATCTAAATTCAATGCTTTCTTGAAAGTGAAAAAAAAAGAAAAAAAAAGTGAAAAATGATGAAAAATGAAAAATGAAAGAAAAAGATTGAAAATGGCAATTTTGTTGTTTTAGTTTGTTTATTTTGATGTATTTGTAATTAAAATTGTTGTTTTTATTATTATTTAGTTTTACTTTTATTTTTGTTAAATTATTAAGTTGAAAAAAAAAAGAGGTTTTGTGGCATGCAAGCTGCGTTTTGTCGCAGCTTGCAAGGAAAGGCTGGGCAGCCCCTTGGCTGCAAATTATAGAAGAAAGGACTGGGTTTTAGGGTTGAGGAGTCCCATATAAATAGAAAAGATAACAGTAGCCGCAGAGGGGGGAGCATACGGGAATAGATAGGTGAAGGCAGGAAAATTCTAAAAAAAAAAAGAAAAACAGAAGGAACGGCTGAAAGGAGAGGCTAGATACGGCTAGGGCAAAAGAAAAAAGGGGGAGGAAGCCGAGAGAGATAGGGTTGGGAATGAGGAGAGACGTGACGGCTGAGAGAGACGGCTAAAAAGAGGGTTGAGAGGAGAAAGGGGCGGCGGGATAGCTAAGTGAAGCAAGGTGAAAAGGGAAAAGGAAGCGGAAAGTGACGACGGAGGAACGAAGCAACACCAGCAAAGGAGGAAGGTTTCGAAGGGGGTATTTGGCTGAAACCGAAGGGAGAAAACAAGGATAAGCGGCTGCCGGACAGAAGGAAAATGGCAAAAACCAGGAAAGGACGATTCTACTGAGCAAAGATTTCATCTTCTGAATCAAGCTTTGATCAAAAGCTAAAGGTGATGTTTTTTCTACTCTGGAGCCATTTATAAACTGTTGACTATGATAGAATGCTGAAAGTTTTTGTCTTTACGCTTGTGTCGTTTCCCTTTATGAACCCTGTCTGCGAAATCTGGTTGGGATGGATGAATCCATGAGTATTGGCTGGATTTTAGGGACAGCCGTTAGAGTTTTCTCTGTAGGATTGTATGATGAGTTTCATGAAGCTGTCCATCTAATGTTTATGAACGATCTTTATGCGTTTGAATGAACAAAAACCAGAAAATTGCAATAAGCTTTCAGCATTATAGTTTTCGTTGGGTCTGGTTCCTTAATGTTTCCCTGGTTGCCGTTTCTTTTACGGTTTTACAATGTTGGTGATGGGTTTTAGCAATGAAAGGCTTAGATATCATGGTTTTCTTGGTTTGGAAATGGGTTAGAATTTCTGGTTTTCGATTCTGCATGCTTGAGTAACCAGTTCACGCTACATTTTTGCATTGTGAGTCCGAGAGCGTTTGTTGGATGCCTCCTCTCTTCTTCACGTCACTTTCTCTCATTGCTGGCCTTGGGGCAAATGGGGAACTGCATTGAATCATTTCTTGGGTAGGTCTGTGTTTTGAAGAGCTTCGTGAGGAGCGTACAGTCAAAAGCCTTTGGCCATGAAATTGGGAGAGCATGAATCATGCATTCTGCGTTCATTCTAGGATTTGGGGTTTGTATTCTTGGAGATTTGGGTTGAAGTTTTAGAAATGTTTATATGGTGTCATTTTATTTTTCCCTCTCCCCTTTGTTCCAAAGTCCAACATACGGATAAGGTTCTGGTTTGGGGTCTTGGTATTTGTTGCATGAGTTTGCTAAAATCTAGAGGCACCAGAAATTGCAGACGCTTCATCAGTTGCATGTCTACATTTCTGCCTAGCTCCTTTATCTAGTATTTGTTTGCATTAAACTTCAGCATTTGATTGAAGTTTGATTAATCATGTCAATTTCCAGCTTCCTAAGGTATAAAGAGCTCACTGCCTATTCTTTCTTTGTTGCTGTCCACTTGCTGCGATAATGTTGTTCCGTGCCTTTTGTTGCATTGTAAAGCAAGTAGATCAGGTGGTGGCTTGTTGTCTTGTGCGAATTACATTCAGTTTGGGCTGTCAAATGTGTAGAGTTTGTTTGAGTTCTCACACACGAATATATCTATGCTGAAATTTTAAAAATAAAAGCTGCTGCACTTTTCTTGTTGTTTCCTCTCTGCTCACCGAGTTTTGTACATAAAGTGCTGTTTAATCTTATGTTGAAGGAAGAAAATGAAATGTTTTGGTGTTGAGTCTGCAGTCTTTGAATCCAAGGAAACATAAACTAGCTTGAATGTTGGCCAAGTAAGATAGATCTCCCTAAAAATCCTGAATAGTGGGAGAGTTTTGTTTTGTTTCTTGAATGAAGCTAACGTCGGCAGTTTGCTTCTAATTCCAGATTTCTTTCCTTCCTTTGTATACATGAAATGGCATTTTGAGATTGAGTTTACGACATTTTAGTGGGTGCTAGGAGGTTGGACCCTTTTCTTTGTTAAGTTTTTTGTTTGCCGCATAAGGTTGCTCAAGTTTCCAAAGCTTGGGTTGGCTGTCGAAAATCTCCTCTTGTTGCAGAAATGTTTTGTAAGTTTTTGCATGAACTTGTTTGAGTTGTTCAAATTTGCATGTCTGCTGTCCGACTTTTGGTGCCTAAATCTACAAGTTTTCATGATGCAAAGTGAGAGGATTGTGTGATTGTTTGCTTGGATTTAATTGTGTTTGAAAGCTGTTTTTGGCGAAGTGCTGATTGCAGAAGCCTTGTCTAAATAAACTTGCAGAAGTTTAAGCTTTTACGTATGCATGCATGAAAGCTTTCAAAAAATTACACTTTGGCCCCCCAAGTCTCCCCTTGTCCTACTATGGCCCAATCAATTGAATGATTTCCTCAATTTGGTCCTTGGTAGCTTTTAATTTCACAACTTCATTGCTTGTTTGTTTCAATTGAATACCATGCTTTGTTTCAATTGCACTTAATTCATGACTTTAAGGGCTTTATGACCAAGTGAGCTTGTGTTTGCCAATTTTCTTTAATTTTCCCCAAATAAATTGGTACCTTGACCATTTCTTTTATTTTGGAGGATAAATAAGTGATTTCACTCCATTTAGGGCATCAATTCAAGGGGGCGGTATAATTTCTTTTATCCCTCTTTGTGTCTCTCCTATGTGATCCAACGTGCTAAGTGAGAATTGCATGTCTACTTTGCTTTCCTAGCCTTTCCTTAATTCCTTTCATTTATGTCATTTACTTTCATTTTCATTAAGTTATTCTTTAATGGGGTATGTGTACACCTCTTGGCTTGTAATAGATAGGGCTTGGAGGAGCATTCGATGAAGACCTATTGAAGACGTGTGCCTAGCTAGCAAATGTAATAGTTCCATTAGTTTGGTTGCTTGCTATATGTTATGTGTTATTTGCTTTAATTAGGTTCTTGCATTTAGTCGAGCATGCTAAGTGTTATGTGCTATGTGTTTATAGGTGATTGACATGTCTACTCGCTTTCCATAGCCATGAATGAATGTGATGGATGAATGTACGTTTCCACTAGTCCAACGCTAGTAGGAATTCATAGAATGGGCTAGTCCAACGCTAGACCCTTAGGGATTTCTCTCGTTGAGTCCATACTTGCATGTTTCACTTCATTTCATGCATTTTTCTTAGTTTTATCATTTGGCATGCTCCTCGAACCCCTTTCCCCTCATTTTAGGATTTTTTGCACCTCATGCTAGTTATAGGATACATTTGCTTGAGAGTCCCCTTTCGGTAAGGGAAACGAGCGAGTTTGGCTACAAAATAGCCTTAGCACGCTAGTTCTCCTTTCTAATCAAAGGGAAAATTAAAGTCACAAAGTTAGGACTCCCCGTTCCCGTTTTGATTGCATTCCTCTAGGGTTCATGCATTTCATTTATTCACTATTCTATACACTTCTACTTTATATTCTATCCCTTTTTCCACATTCTCACTTCACACTACTTTTGGACGTTTTCACTTAACTTTTCACACTTTATACCATATCACTAGCACACATGCACTTTACGTTATTTTCACATCATCATTCTTTACTCACCTTATCTTGTACATCCATGTGCACACTTCCACTTACACACTCTTGTTTTTATCACTTTTTCACTTCACACAAACTCACATTTTCACATGGCATGCATTCATTTCACTCATTTTTATGTCATTTAGGATTATATGTGACCTCTCCAAAGGATCATTATTGGGCTTCACAATTAATGTGATTGGCACCACTCAACCTTTGAAGAGAAATTTCTCCCATCTCCCCCTAGGTCTAGGGTTTGCATTCATGTAGCACATCCAAATGTAATAAATTCTTTGGTTAAAACAAGAAAATCTTTGATTAAATCACGCAACTAGCCTTGGCTAGGTCGAAGGGGTGCCTTGGATTTGTATCCTTGCCTTCCCCTTCGTCAAATGTGACTCCCGAACCTTTTTCGCTGGTTTACGTGGACTAGGAGTCGTTTAAAAGGGGTTTCTTACTACTTTTTCCTATTTTTTCTTTAAAAATTCATTTTTAGGTGACTTGGTACACCTTAACTCATTACCAAGTGGCGACTCCAATTTTTTATTTCAAAAAACCCTTTTTAAACTATAATTTTGGGTCAAATCGTCGCATTCTCAAATCCCCATTTAGACCCACTTTTCTTTTAAATCACAATTCATTTTCCAATCACAAATTGAATCAAAAAATACATTTTTTAAAACCATTTATTTATTTATCAAAAAATGGGGCGCGGCATTGTGGATATTGTGGAAAGAAGAATCATATAGAAGAAAACTGTTGGCTAAAGGAGCGAAAGTGCATGGGATGTGAGAGCACCAACCATAAAATTCACGACTGTCCAAACAAGTATCTACAAGAAACCACTACTCAACAAGGAAATGGAACTATTTCTCGACAAGTCAATGGAAGAAGAAACCGACCAGTGGCATCTGCAAGAGCATATGAAACGATCACACAACAAGGTTCATGGTTATCTGAGATTACAGAAGGTATGAATTTCGAGGACGAAATTCTTTTTAAGGAGGGAAGGTTGTGAGGACTCGAATTTTTCTTATTTTATTTTATTTTACTGGCTTAATTAATTATTTACTCACCCGTTTTCTCTGAATATTTTATTCCAACCTCTTTATACTCAATTATATGGAACTATGACCTACAAGTATTTTAAAAGTGCCTTGATTCGAAAATTTATTTCTGAAAACTCGTTTAGAGTGAATAGTGGATGCGCGTTTGGAGACAATAATCGATTCGAGAATACAATAAGCTTGAAAAATTGGAGACTTGTCCATTAGCCTTGAAATAGGTATTTTTATGTTTAAGTACTCAAGTGTTAGTTAGTTATACTATCGTTATAAGAATTTATTGGAAATTTCACTCTATCGCGCATAAAACGGAAGTACGCGTTTTTGCACGCGCGATGAATTGAGAGACTTTAGACCTTTATTTTTAGGCTATTAAGAATGAATAATAATATTATGAATGGAATTGCATTATAGGTTTAGTGCACAAGTGAAACAAACTTGAAAGAAATCAAGCACGAAACGCGCGCGTGTGCGCGCGAGGAGAGAGTTGACTTTTGAGACAATTTGAACCACACACTGATGTGTGCACGGACCTCAGCCCACGTAATGACCCAGTCCGGGTTCCATTGGGCCCAGTCACACGTGCACGGGCCAAACTCTTCAAAGAATCCCTCCAAGCCGTTGTTCGCATTGTCCAAGACCAGCATGGAGTCCATAGAGATATTGAAGGCTTGGAAGGAGACAATCAAATCATCTACACCATGATCCAAGCCCATGAAGAGTCAAGTGGGCCTCCAAGAGAGTTGGCCGAGTAGGGCCTTAGGCCTTAGTGTTTAATAGAGTTGGATTAGTTATTTTTAGTAGAGCATGGGCTGGCCCATCTTGACACCAAGATGGCCGAATGTGTTCCTTAGGGTTTTAGTAACCTTTAGCCTATAAAAGGCTAGCTTTGTAAGGTTTTGAGGTAGACATTTTATCAATAAAGTTTGATTATTTTCGATTCTTCTTATTAAGAGAGATTCGAGCCTTTTACTTGCTTTGGCAAGGGTTATTGAGCAATCTTGCGTCTTGTCCTTGATTGTTCTACCGACCTATCCACTTGAGTAATCACCTCGATTGGAGTCGTCATTCTACTACCTTCAACAGATTCATGTCGTCCGTGTTGGTTTTAGGACTCGCAATCCAAACGTTGGACAACCTCGCTAGATCCTTGGACAAACGTGCTACATGTCTCGAAACAAGTTGATCGAGGACCGTATCGCACACTTAAGCTTCTCAAGGAATTTTCATTTTCAGCACAACTCTCTCTCTCACTTCACTCAAGACAGCCAACCAAAAAGGAGGAAGAAACCACCAAAATTCTTCTTTATTTCATCACCCAAATCATCTCAAAATTTACACACAACTTGCAAATCACTTGGTGATCAAGCTAAGCTAGGAAAGGAGCTTCATCTCACAGTTTTTCTTGAGCTTAAAGTGACCGACATTTTCTGCCTTAATCATCTAAAAAGGTATACAATGATCAACCTCTTAATTCTTGATTTATGAAAGTTATATTGCACTTATGAGCTCAGAGATTCACATGAGTAGCTTTATATTATTGAAAATCTTGTGAGTGCGCTCTATGAAATCCCACATTGGCTTGATGAACTGATTGATGGGATTTGATGTTATTTTATGTTGGATTAGTGCTTAATCTAGTGAAAATAAGTTGTTTTGTGGAAGATAGTTCAAAGGAAGTGAAAAGGAAATTTTTACCATTTTTGCCCCTGCCATTGCCGTGCACTTTGGCGTACTTTCTTGTGGTCCAATTGACTTGTTTTTGATGTAAATGTGTAATATAGGTTGTGTATAAAGTTTTCTCAAAAATTTACGTGATTTGGATGAATGAATGTTGAGATTTCGAAAATGTAGCAAAACTGGAATTGTGTCCCGTACTGCTCTAGCAGTGATTTTCAAACAGCTATAACTCTTTGCTCTGACGTCAAAATCGAGTGTCGTTTGTGGCATTTGAAACTAGACACTTCCACTTTCCCAAAGGTATAAAATGCATGCCTTGATTCCACCTGAGTGAGCCGTACCAACCTTGTAAAGTTGCCTATTCTGTTTCTTGTCTGTACTGGAAGCCCTGTTTTGAGCTGCCACTTAATGCTCAATTATGAGCTAGTTATGGACAGAATTTTAAAACAATTACTTCTGATAAATTGTAGCCTTATGAAGTTAGTTTTCAATGCCACCAACCACGCTCAATTCCAAGTTGAATTGAGTGAGTTGTGGCTGAATTTTGAAACTGACTTAGTGATGAAAAACCCTCTTTTTGGTTAGTTGAATGACTCTTTTTGAATTAGGACTTGTGATCTTGAAATTCTTGGTGTTAAACACCTACCAAATGTATCTTGGATATTTCTTAGATATTTTTCTTCATAAATGGACCATGTTTGAAAAGATTCTTTGGCCAAATGTTTAAAAAAAAAAGGGAAATGGAAGTACAAGGCAGTTTTGCCTTGAAAAATTGGAACTTTAGTGACTTTGTTAACCCACTTTTCGAATGGATTTTTCTATGAAAATTGACAGAGGAATAGCCCTTATTTGGTAGTATAATTCTACCAAATTTGGTGTCATTCCGAGTCCATTTCGATGCCCAACCAAAGTTCCAAAATTCGTGATTTAAACCTGGAAATTAGCCTAACAGTCTCACTTTTTCAGCAACTTTGAGCCGGTATATCTTGGTGCTCAAAACTCCGAATCTTGTTCTGCTTAAACTTTGGTTGTAACTCTAATTGAGTTCCAAATTTTAGAGGCTAGTTCACATTGTGTGAATTTTGCCGAATTTCCAAACTTTGCCGAAAATCAATCCAAATCTATCTTGGTATTCAAAGATAACATCTTGGACCCAAAATTTGAATGTCTTCCAATTGGAATTATGGAAAAGTGTTTTCTTTGAACTTTTAGTACTTTGGAAGTAGTTTCCAATGGTACCAAAATTTCCAATTTTGGATTTTCAGAGAGTGAGTTATGATTTTTCAAAGGATACCCTAAACTTGATAATTTTCGGCCGTTTTGAAAAGAATCAACGCAGGAATAATTTCATAGAATCTGACCATATATCTGGCCAGTTCTTGGCCGGATTGATGGTGAGATTTGAAAAAAAATTGGGTTTCTTCACTGCCTCGAATTTGGCCAGAAATCCAGCCGGATATCCGGCCAGTTCTTGGCCGGATTGTGACGTGGCATCTTCACGTCCGACTTCGATCGTTCGTCTGAAAATTTATTTACATGGTTTCATACCTACTTGTTTCCATCCAATGATTTTACTTGAGTTTTAAACCCCACCTTTGAACCTCGATTTACGAGTAATTGAGGCTCATTTTTGTGATATTTTCTTAGATTGTACATGGGTACAATTTTTCTCGATAAGTAGGGGTTTTAAGCAATAGTGTATAATAGTTGATTGTTATGATGTGTGCACGGATCTCAGCCCACGTAATGACCCAGTCTGAGTCCCATTGGGCCCAGTCACACGTGCACAAGCCAAGCTCTTCAAAGAATCCCTCCAAGGCCTTGTTCGAATGGTCCAAAACCAACATGGAGTCCATAGAGATATTGAAGGCCTAGAAGGAGACAAGCAAGTCATCTATACCATGATCCAAGCCCATGAAGAGTCAAGTGGGCCTCCAAGTGAGTTGGCCAAATAGGGCTTTAGGTCTTAGTGATTACTTAGAGTTAGATTAGTCGCTTTAATAGAGCGTGGGCTGGCCCATCTTGACACCAAGATGGCTGACTGCTTCCCTTAGGGTTTTTAGTAACCTTTAGCCTATAAATAGGCTTGCTTTGTAAGATTTTAGGTAGACGTTTTATCAATAAAGTTTGATTATTTTTTATTCTTCTTATTGAGAGAGATTCGAGCCTTCTACTTGCTTTCGCAAGGGTTATTCAGTAATCTTGCGTCTTGTCCTTGATTGCTCTACCGACCTATCCACTTGAGTAACCATCTCGATTGGAGGCGTCGATCTACCGTTTTAAACCAACTCGTGTCATCCGTGTTGATTTAAGGTCCCGCAATCCAAGCATTGGACAACCTCGCTAGATCCTTAGGCAAACGTGCTACGTGTCTCGAAAGAAGTTGATCGAGGACCGTATCAGTTGGCTTTAGAGCCAGGTTGGAGGTATCTTCCGTTATATCCGTAGTTTTTATCTTAGTTTTCTTTGTTTCCGCTGGCTTGTTTACAAAAAAAAAAACACAAATCTGTCCGTTCCTTTTGTCGTTTGTTTTGTTGTTGAGTCGTGTCCAACCTGTCCGTTTGGTGTCCCCATTTATCAAAAAAAAATTCTGTCTGTGTAGTCTTTGTTCATTGTCACATCGTGTGTTTAACAAAAATTTTGTCCGCGTTTTGTTCCTTTGTTTTCCGTGTCAAAGCTGGTTCCTTTATGTCAAAATTCTGACCGTAGTTACATTATCGAATTCTGGCCATAAGTGTGTTCCATTCTGTCCAAAGTTGCTGTCCGTGGTTGTGACGCCCCCGCTTCTCCCAAGGGCGAACCCTAGGGTATCGGCGGGACGCCTGCCTAGCTCGCGCCAGGACTCGAAACACAAAACTAATAAAACTATATTAAACCAAAGGAGAACTGTTTATAATATATACAACCACCAAAAGTTCTATTTACATCTTCAAAAGTATCGAGTCAAACCATTCTAATATACTATAACCACAACCAGCAGAAGATAGACCCTAAGGAGGGTCCTTATACAAACCACCAAAACAAAAACAAACATATTATATGTCCAACTATTACAATCAAACCTAACTATACTAGTGTATGTGCCAAAAGTCCCCGCGTCGGCCCCTGCTAAGGAAAACAAAAGGAAAGGGGTAAACTATATGCTTAGTAAGTAAACAGGGGCGAAAGCAAAAATTTCACGTAACAACAGTTACACAGTAAGAGTAAAGCAAAAGCAGAAAAGTAACATCACATAATAAGGATACAGGTGGCTCCAAAGCCAATTCATGTGCCATGTATGATCTCCTGCCGACACTCCGTCGACTACAATTAATGGTCCGTAGAACTTCACTTGTACTCCCACCGTACACCTTATCACCCTCTCTGGCCAGACACCTCACAAACTTGCTCGAGCGAACGAAATTGAGCTTGGTTCACAAGCTCGGGTCACAAACTTGGTCCACATAATCGGTGAACCGGATTCACAAACTTGGTGACCTCAACCAGGTTGGACTGACTTCGACAAAGCCCTAACCCGCTCGAATAGTCTATCTAGGTCATGAGATCGGGCCCCAAACTCACAAACTTCACAAAATTTATTCAAAAGTCACCCCGAGCCACAAGCTCAAGGGGTTTAGTTCCAAAATGATTCATTTACATATGTCATGTACAAATATGTGCGCAAACTAGGGTTTATGATGCGATTGAGCACGAGACCCAGAGTGTACAAGTAGACCCTGTGAAGGTGCCCCTAGGCCCGGTGACACGAGCACGAGCTAAGAGATTCAAGGAGTCCCTCCAAGCCTTGGTACGTGCCATCCAAATCCAAGAGAAACCGGCCATTGAAGGAATTGAGTTGGAATATCCTTGCACGACTACTAAAATGCTGCTTACAATTGAAGATGCAAGTGTTCAAGCTCCAAATAGGGGGCCAAGCTGCAGTTAAGTACCCTCGCTGAGCCGTACGGGGATCACAAGGCCAGATGAAGGCTGTACCCTTAAGATCTATAGTTAGTTGGGCTAGCTTTCGGTCAAGTGGAGGCCCAAGGGCCTGGCCGAACTTTCCTTGTTATCTTTCCAGTTTATTAGGTCTTAGTCACGGCTATTAATAGCCTCAAGCCGCATGTTACATTCAGTTTTTGAGAGTATTGAATAAAATTTCCAGAATTTCGTCCATTCCTTGTGGCAAATTCCCTTAGCTTGTGAAAGCTAAGTTGAACATCCTAGAGTTGATCCTAGGCTGTTCTTGACTTATCAATCAAGCACACATACTTGATTGTGGCGTCCTCTACCGTTAAATCTGTTCTTGAGTGGTCCAAGTTCAGGTTCAACTCCATCCAATCTTCATCGTGTTCCTCTAGATCCGAAGTTGCTTCCGCGTCTCGCATCAGCTGGCATCAGAGCTGGTTAGAGGTATCACGAATATCCTTTTTTTATTGTTTTTAGATCTGTTTTAGTCTTCTAAATTCGTAGCTCAAGTGCTCGGGTTTGTCAAGTCCTAAATCTGTCTTGGTTGTTTCCTTGTCAAAAATCTGTCTTTGTTGTTTAGTTGTTGTCCGAAATTTTCTGTCCAGTTTTGTCTTGTGTTTATGTTCTGTTTAAATCCAAAAAAAAAAAAAACTATTGTGATGCATACCTTATTGTCATTCCCTTGAGTCGTTGCTGGAATTAATTTGCTGGGATGCCGAACCTGTTTGCACTTGTTTCTTGAACCTTTGTGTTGTTGCTTTGCAAAACTCGAATATCAAAACCTTATTGGGGAAGTCTTGAGCTTCTTGGATCAAAGAGGTTAATCTTGGCAGTCTTGAAACCTGAAATAAACCTTCAACCGTGTTCTTGTTTTCATGGAACTTTGATCTTGAAACCAAATCTGTCCAAGTTGCTTACGTTAATTGCTGTGAAATTCTGGTCTAAACTAGCTGGATATTGTGTGAAAACACCCCAACAGAAGTCAAAAAAAATAATTCTAAGAATGACGGCTCTAGTTTCCAATTTTTGACCAGCCTTCAAGTTTTACCAAATCTGATTCAAACTTGGACTTCCAAATCTGAACAACCTCCAATTCTTGACCAGCCTTCAAGTTTTACCAAATCTGATTCAAACTTGGACTTCCAAATCTGAACAGCCCTAGTCTTGGTCAACCTTCAAGCCACCAAATCTGATTCAAACTTGGACTTCCGAATCTGAACAACCTCCAATTCTTGATAGCCTACAAGTTTACCAAATTTGGCGCAAAATCTGACTTCCAAATCTGACCAGCCCCAAAATTTCGAATTTGAACCACTTGGGACTCCCAAATCTAACCAAACTCCAAGGTTTCCAATCCTTGGCAACCCCAAGTGTCCAAATCAGATCAAACTTTCCAATTTCCGAATCTTGAATTCTTGAATTTTCCTAAAACCGTTGGAGCAAATGTGACACCCGATTGGGCTGAGTTTTAGGTAGTAGAGTGCCCATTATTTGAGCAGCCTAAGGCCACCCAAAATACTCCAAAACCCTTACCAAAAAGACCACGGACCAGCAGCTCAACAAATTCCAGAAAATTGGGTTTCGGGTAGAGTTTTCTAGGATTTTCAAAATTTCAGCATTCAAGTTAATTGTCTTACTTTCTTTTGCGTCGTTAGTTATTGTCCAGCTATATTCTAAGTCTTGAGTCGTGTCTAGGTCTTTAGTCATTCAACTCCATTTTATGGCTACTAGCTTGTGTGTCACCTGTTGACTAGTCAAGAACGTACATTGCGGTGACGCCTAGTTTGTTCAACTCAAGCAACAAGCAAGCCAAGGAATTGCTTGGTAAGATTATTAGAGAGTGATACACTTGAGTGAAACACGAGTGTGAGTGACCTATACATCGTATTAAAAAAAAAAAAGAGAGAGGAACTCGTTTTGTTTATTTGTTTTGCAGGTGGACTAAATATGTCTAGTGGAGTTGGTGAACAAACCATGGACATCAAATTATAGTTGGAAGCCATGATGAGGGAGTTCAAACGATTGCTTAAGAATGAAATTGAGCCATTGCATGATCGAATTGATCAGTTGGAGAACTCGAGACCTCCACCTATCCCGAGTAAGGGCAAAGAATCGGCATACTCAAACGATGAAGAGGAAGCATTTGAGGGAAGGTACCAAAATGATCAAAGGTTCCAACGTCGAGGAGACGACACCATTAAAGGTGTCAAACTCAAGATTCCCTCATTCCAAGGCAAGTCGGATCCCGAGGCGTACTTGGAATGGGAACGAAAAATTGAGTTAGTCTATGAATGCCACACCTATACGGAGGAGCAAAAGGTGAAACTAGCAGCCGTAGAATTCACTGAATACGCCTCCATTTGGTGGGACCAACTTAGACTAAGCCGAAGGAGAAATCGTGAGAGACCTGTGGAAACTTGGGAGGAAATGAGGAGTCTGATGAGAAAAAGATTCGTTCCGAGCTACTATAGCCGAGATCTACACCGTCGGCTACAAGCTCTCAACCAAGGGTCCATGTCAGTTGAGGATTATTACAAGGAGATGGAAATGGCCATCATGAAGGCGGATTTGAGTGAAGATGGAGAGGCCACTATGGCTCGTTTTCTACATGGATTGAGGCCCGAGATTGCCGAAGTAGTGGAACTCCAACACTACCTCGACATGAATGAAATGCTCGAGAAGGCGGTTACAATTGAACGGCGCCTCAAGAGGAGGGGTACTGCACGACAAAGCACTACTTATCAAGCTGGAAATTGGCGCACTTCTCAACCAAAAAGGGAGGAGAAGGCCGCAGCTCCTTCTTACCCTCCAAGGCCGAATGGTCTCCCTTCCAAGGCAGCGCCCAAGCCTGACTTTAAGGCTAATAATGCAGCTTCCCAACCACGTGGTCGAGACACCAAGTGCTTTAAGTGTCAAGGATTTGGCCACATCGCTTCTCAATGCCCCAGCCAAAGGACCATGCTGATGTTGCCAAATGGGGAAATTGTATCAGATGAGGAAGAGGAGTACGAGGGGATGCCACCTCTAGAAGAGGAAGAGAATGAATCGAGTGAGGAGATACCTACGCATGAGGAGATTGGATGCCTAGTGGTTCGAAAGGTCCTCACTACCCGCGCCAAAGAGGAGGAAATGGAGATACAACGGGACAACCTTTTCTACACAAGGTGTCATATCAAGGATAAGGTGTGTAGTGTTGTTATTGATAGTGGGAGTTGTGCCAATGTCGCTAGTCTACTCATGGTAGAAATGCTAGGGCTCCAAGTTATCAGACATCCAAGACCTTATCGCCTTCAATGGTTGAACAATGAAGGGGAAGTACGTGTGTTTAGACAAGTAAAAGTACCATTCCGAATTGGCAAGTATGAAGACGAGGTTACTTGTGATGTCGTGCCAATGCAAGCAAGTCACCTCATTCTTGGACGGCCTTGGCAATATGATCGCGATGTCGAATTCAAGGGAAGAGCTAATAAATATGTCTTTACTCATTGCAATAGAAAGGTGACACTTGTACCTCTCACCCCAAAACAAGTGTATGAAGATCAAATGAGGCTGCAAAAGGAGTATGAGCTAGAACTTGAGAGGAAAAAGCGAGAGAAAAGTGAGGAAGAAAAAGGAGAGAGTAGGGCCGAACCCCTAGGGAAGAAAAAGGCAACAAGTGGGTCGGCTATGAGAGAAGAAAATAAGGGAAAGCTAAGTTTGCTAGCAAAAGCCAAAGATATAAGGCGAGCTTTGTCTTCCAACCAACTCTTACTTATGCTTGTGTGCAAGGAAGAGTTGGTCACTTCATCCATACCCACTGACTCCTTGCCTTCTACTATTTTACCTCTCTTGCAGGAATTTGAGGACATATTTCCTGAGGATGTACCTGATGGACTACCACCATTAAGGGGAATCGAGCACCAAATCGATCTCATTCCTGGAGCACCATTGCCTAACAAACCAGCCTATAGAATGGGTCCTGAGGAAACAAAGGAATTGCAAAGGCAAGTGGAGGAATTGCTAAGGAAAGGTTGGGCTAGAGAAAGTGTAAGTCCATGCGCTGTACCAGTGATTCTCGTGCCAAAGAAAGATGGAGCGTGGAGAATGTGCACCGACTGTCGAGCAGTCAATGCAATCACGGTAAAATATCGTCACCCTATCCCTAGGTTAGATGATATGTTAGATGAATTGCATGGTGCCATTATATTTACTAAAATTGATTTGAAAAGTGGTTACCACCAAATAAGAATGAAAGAGGGAGATGAGTGGAAAACCGCTTTCAAAACTAAACATGGTCTATACGAGTGGTTAGTAATGCCATTTGGTTTAACTAATGCAACTAGTACCTTCATGCGTTTAATGAACCATGTTTTGAGACCTTTTCTTGGGAAATTTGTAGTGGTTTACTTTGATGATATTCTGATTTATAGCAGAAGCTTAGAGGAACACCTTGAGCACCTCAAAGCCATCTTTGAAGTACTTCGAAGGGAAAGGCTATATGCCAACCTTAAGAAGTGCACATTTTGCACTGATCGTGTTGTGTTTCTAGGATATGTTGTAAGTGCGCAGGGCATTCATGTAGATGAAGAGAAGATTAAGTCCATCCAAGAGTGGCCAACACCTACCTCAGTAAGTGATGTGCGCAGCTTTCATGGATTAGCAAGCTTCTACCGTCGTTTTGTGAAGGATTTTAGCACCATCGTTGCACCTCTTACCGCAGTCATAAAGAAGAACGAGAAGTTCTTTTGGGGGGAAGCCCAAGATAAGGCTTTCCAATTGCTGAAACACAAACTCACACATGCACCACTCCTTGCAATACCTAACTTTGATCTCACTTTTGAAGTGGAATGTGATGCATCAGGTGTAGGAGTAGGAGCCGTACTCATGCAAGGAGGGAGACCGATTGCCTACTTTAGTGAGAAATTAAATGGCGCGGTCCTCAACTATTCAACTTATGACAAGGAGATGTTTGCCCTTGTACGTGCTTTGGAGACATGGCAACACTACCTACGTGCCCGGGAATTCGTCATCAAAACTGACCATGAGTCTCTCAAGCACCTAAAAGGACAACAAAAGCTGAGCAAACGACATGCCCGATGGGTAGCCTTCATTGAGTCTTTTCCATACGTCATCAAATACAAAACAGGTAAATCTAATGTCGTAGCTGACGCTTTATCTCGTAGACACATTTTGCTCACTGCTTTAGATGCTAAACTCCTAGGCTTTGAACTCATGAAGGAGTTGTATAAGAATGACTTGGATTTTGCGAACGCTTATGCGAATTGGGGAAAATCTGACTTTCAAAAATTCTTCGTACATGATGGGACGCGGAAGCAACTTCAGATCTAGAGGAACACGATGAAGATTGGATGGAGTTGAACCTGAACTTGGACCACTCAAGAACAGATTTAACGGTAGAGGACGCCACAATCAAGTATGTGTGCTTGATTGATAAGTCAAGAACAGCCTAGGATCAACTCTAGGATGTTCAACTTAGCTTTCACAAGCTAAGGGAATTTGCCACAAGGAATGGACGAAATTCTGGAAATTTTATTCAATACTCTCAAAAACTGAATGTAACATGCGGCTTGAGGCTATTAATAGCCGTGACTAAGACCTAATAAACTGGAAAGATAACAAGGAAAGTTCGGCCAGGCCCTTGGGCCTCCACTTGACCGAAAGCTAGCCCAACTAACTATAGATCTTAAGGGTACAGCCTTCATCTGGCCTTGTGATCCCCGTACGGCTCAGCGAGGGTACTTAACTGCAGCTTGGCCCCCTATTTGGAGCTTGAACACTTGCATCTTCAATTGTAAGCAGCATTTTAGTAGTCGTGCAAGGATATTCCAACTCAATTCCTTTAATGGCCGGTTTCTCTTGGATTTGGATGGCACGTACCAAGGCTTGGAGGGACTCCTTGAATCTCTTAGCTCGTGCTCGTGTCACTGGGCCTAGGGGCACCTTCACAGGGTCTACTTGTACACTTTGGGTCTCGTGCTCAATCGCATCATTCCCCTCCTCTTGAAAAGGATTTGCCCTCAAATCGTACGCGTCCCCTGCAATAAATGGATTTAGATCAGCAACATTGAATGTAGCACTAACATTGTACTCACCAGGCAGATCTAAGCGGTATGCATTGTCGTTGATGCGCTCAATGACTTGAAAAGGCCCATCTCCTCTTGGTGACAGCTTGCTTTTCCGTTGGTTTGGAAATCTCTCCTTGCGCAAATGTAACCAGACCCAATCACCTGGTTCAAAGACAAGCTTGCGCCTGTGCTTATTAGCTTGTTGGACATATTGGGCCGTCTTCCTCTCGATATTGGTACGAACCTTGTCATGGAATGATCTCACGAACTCAGCTTTCTTCTTGCCATCTAAGTTCATATGCTCAGAAGAAGGTAATGGCAACAAATCTAAGGGAGTTAAGGGGTTCAAACCATACACAACTTCAAAAGGCGAGAATTGTGTAGCACTATGCACAGCCCTATTGTATGCAAACTCAACATGAGGTAGACACTCCTCCCATGACTTGATATTTTTCTTTATGATTGCACGTAGGAGTGTGGATAGAGTCCTATTGACTACCTCAGTTTGTCCGTCCGTTTGAGGATGACTAGAGGTAGAGAACAACAGTTTGGTTCCCAACCGACCCCATAAAGATTTCCAAAAATAGCTCAAAAACTTGACATCTCTATCAGATACTATAGTCCTAGGTATGCCATGCAAACGAACAACCTCTTTAAAGAATAAATCAGCAATGTGTAAAGCATCATCCGTCTTATGACATGCAATAAAGTGAGCCATTTTGGAGAACCTATCTACCACAACAAATATAGAGTCATGGCCACGCTTTGAACGAGGTAACCCAAGCACGAAATCCATGGAAATGTCAACCCAAGGTTGGTGAGGTATGGGTAAAGGAGCATACAAACCGTTTGGGTTGACCCGAGACTTAGCTTTGTGGCACACGCCACATCTTTCAACAATCCTCTCCACGTCCTTGCGCATGGGAGGCCAATGGAAGTGTTCCTGTAATACAGCTAATGTCTTGGTGACACCAAAGTGTCCCATTAGTCCATCAGGTACATCCTCAGGAAATATGTCCTCAAATTCCTGCAAGAGAGGTAAAATAGTAGAAGGCAAGGAGTCAGTGGATATGGATGAAGTGACCAACTCTTCTTTGCACACAAGCATAAGTAAGAGTTGGTTGGAAGACAAAGCTCACCTTACATCTTTGGCTTTTGCTAGCAAACTTAGCTTCCCCTTATTTTCTTCTCTCATAGCCGACCCACTTGTTGCCTTTTTCTTCCCTAGGGGTTCGGCCCTACTCTCTCCTTTTTCTTCCTCACTTTTCTCTCGCTTTTTCCTCTCAAGTTCTAGCTCATACTCCTTTTGCAGCCTCATTTGATCTTCATACACTTGTTTTGGGGTGAGAGGTACAAGTGTCACCTTTCTATTGCAACGAGTAAAGACATATTTATTAGCTCTTCCCTTGAATTCGACATCGCGATCATATTGCCAAGGCCGTCCAAGAATGAGGTGACTTGCTTGCATTGGCACGACATCACAAGTAACCTCGTCTTCATACTTGCCAATTCGGAATGGTACTTTTACTTGTCTAAACACACGTACTTCCCCTTCATTGTTCAACCATTGAAGGCGATAAGGTCTTGGATGTTTGATAACTTGGAGCCCTAGCATTTCTACCATGAGTAGACTAGCGACATTGGCACAACTCCCACTATCAATAACAACACTACACACCTTATCCTTGATATGACACCTTGTGTAGAAAAGGTTGTCCCGTTGTACCTCCATTTCCTCCTCTTTGGCGCGGGTAGTGAGGACCTTTCGAACCACTAGGCATCCAATCTCCTCATGCGTAGGTATCTCCTCACTCGATTCATTCTCTTCCTCTTCTAGAGGTGGCATCTCCTCGTACTCCTCTTCCTCATCTGATACAATTTCCCCATTTGGCAACATCAGCATGGTCCTTTGGCTGGGGCATTGAGAAGCGATGTGGCCAAATCCTTGACACTTAAAGCACTTGGTGTCTCGACCACGTGGTTGGGAAGCTGCATTATTAGCCTTAAAGTCAGGCTTGGGCATCGCCTTGGAAGGGAGGCCATTTGGCCTTGGAGGGTAAGAAGGAGCTGCGGTCTTCTCCTCCCTTTTTGGTTGAGAAGTGCGCCAATTTCCAACTTGATAAGTAGTGCTTTGTCGTGCAGTACCCCTCCTCTTGAGGCGCCGTTCAATGGTAACCGCCTTCTCGAGCATTTCATTCATGTCGAGGTAGTGTTGGAGTTCCACTACTTCAGCAATCTCGGGCCTCAATCCATGTAGAAAACGAGCCATAGTGGCCTCTCCATCTTCACGCAAATCTGCCTTCATGATGGCCATTTCCATCTCCTTGTAATAATCCTCAACTGACATGGACCCTTGGTTGAGAGCTTGTAGCCGACGGTGTAGATCTCGACTATAGTAGCTCGGAACAAACCTTTTTCTCATCAGACTCCTCATTTCCTCCCAAGTTTCCACAGGTCTCTCACGATTTCTCCTTCGGCTTAGTCTAAGTTGGTCCCACCAAATTGAGGCGTAGTCAGTGAATTCTACGGCTGCTAGTTTCACCTTTTGCTCCTCCGTATAGGTGTGGCATTCATAGACTAACTCAATTTTCCGTTCCCATTCCAAGTACGCCTCGGGGTCCGACTTGCCTTGGAATGAGGGAATCTTGAGTTTGACACCTTTAATGGTGTCATCTCCTCGACGTTGGAACCTTTGATCATTTTGGTGCCTCCCCTCAAACGCTTCCTCTTCATCGTTTGAGTATGCCGATTCTTTGCCCTTACTCGGGGTAGGTGGAGGTCTCGAGTTCTCCAACTGATCAATTCGATCATGCAATGGCTCAATTTCATTCTTAAGCAATCGTTTGAACTCCCTCATCATGGCTTCCAACTGTAGTTTGATGTCCATGGTTTGTTCACCAACTCCACTAGACATATTTAGTCCACCTGCAAAACAAATAAACAAAACGAGTTCCTCTCTCTTTTTTTTTCTTTTTTTTTTAATACGATGTATAGGTCACTCACACTCGTGTTTCACTCAAGTGTATCACTCTCTAATAATCTTACCAAGCAATTCCTTGGCTTGCTTGTTGCTTGAGTTGAACAAACTAGGCGTCACCGCAATGTACGTTCTTGACTAGTCAACAGGTGACACACAAGCTAGTAGCAATAAAATGGAGTTGAATGACTGAAGACCTAGACACGACTCAAGACTTAGAATATAGTTGGACAATAACTAACGACGCAAAAGAAAGTAAGACAATTAACTTGAATGCTGAAATTTTGAAAATCCTAGAAAACTCTACCCGAAACCCAATTTCCTGGAATTTGTTGAGCTGCTGGTCCGTGGTCTTTTTGGTAAGGGTTTTGGAGTATTTTGGGTGGCCTTATGCTGCTCAAATAATGGGCAATCTACTACCTAAAAGTCAGCCCAATTGGGTGTCACAATTGCTCCAACAGTTTTAGGGAAATTCAAGAATTCAAGATTCGGAAATTGGAAAGTGTGATCTGATTTGGACACTTGGGGTTGTCAAGGATTGGAAACCTTGGAGTTTGGTCAGATTTGGGAGTCCCAAGTGGTTCAAATTCGAAATTTTGGGGCTGGTCAGATTTTGCAGTCAGATTTTGCACCAAATTTGGTAAATTTGTAGGCTGTCAAGAATTGGAGGTTGTTCAGATTCGGAAGTCCAAGTTTGAATCAGATTTGGTGGCTTGAAGGTTGACCAAGACTAGGGCTGTTCAGATTTGGAAGTCCAAGTTTGAATCAGATTTGGTAAAACTTGAAGGCTGGTCCAGAATTGGAGGTTGTTCAGATTTGGAAGTCCAAGTTTGAATCAGATTTGGTAAAACTTGAAGGCTGGTCAAAAATTGGAAACTAGAGCCGTCATTCTTAGAATTTTTTTTTGACTTCTGTTGGGGTGTTTTCACACAATATCCAGCTAGTTTAGACCAGAATTTCACAGCAATTAACGTAAACAACTTGGACAGATTTGGTTTCAAGATCAAAGTTCCATGAAAACAAGAACACGGTTGAAGGTTTATTTCAGGTTTCAAGACTGCCAAAATTAACCTCTTTGATCCAAGAAGCTCAAGACTTCCCCAATAAGGTTTTGATGTTCGAGTTTTGCAAAGCAACAACACAAAGGTTCAAGAAACAAGTGCAAACAGATTCGGTATCCCAGCAAATTAATTCCAGCAACGACTCAAGGGAATGTCAATAAGGTATGCATCACAATAGATTTTTTTTTTTTGGATTTAAACAGAACATAAACACAAGACAAAACTGGACAGAAAATTTCGGACAACAACTAAACAACAAAGACAGATTTCTGACAAGGAAACAACCAAGACAGATTTCAGACTTGACAAACCCGAGCACTTGAGCTACGAATTTAGAAGACTAAAACAGATCTAAAAACAATAAAAAAGGATATTCGTGATACCTCTAACCAGCTCTGATGCCAGCTGATGCGAGACGCGGAAGCAACTTCGGATCTAGAGGAACACGATGAAGATTGGATGGAGTTGAACCTGAACTTGGACCACTCAAGAACAGATTTAACGGTAGAGGACGCCACAATCAAGTATGTGTGCTTGATTGATAAGTCAAGAACAGCCTAGGATCAACTCTAGGATGTTCAACTTAGCTTTCACAAGCTAAGGGAATTTACCACAAGGAATGGACGAAATTCTGGAAATTTTATTCAATACTCTCAAAAACTGAATGTAACATGCGGCTTGAGGCTATTAATAGCCGTGACTAAGACCTAATAAACTGGAAAGATAACAAGGAAAGTTCGGCCAGGCCCTTGGGCCTCCACTTGACCGAAAGCTAGCCCAACTAACTATAGATCTTAAGGGTACAGCCTTCATCTGGCCTTGTGATCCCCGTACGGCTCAGCGAGGGTACTTAACTGCAGCTTGGCCCCCTATTTGGAGCTTGAACACTTGCATCTTCAATTGTAAGCAGCATTTTAGTAGTCGTGCAAGGATATTCCAACTCAATTCCTTCAATGGCCGGTTTCTCTTGGATTTGGATGGCACGTACCAAGGCTTGGAGGGACTCCTTGAATCTCTTAGCTCGTGCTCGTGTCACTGGGCCTAGGGGCACCTTCACAGGGTCTACTTGTACACTTTGGGTCTCGTGCTCAATCGCATCAGTTCTTATTTTATCTTTCCAAGTTGTGCATTCCTCGAGGGTCCATACGTAACTTACTTATTCAGGAGTCACATAGTGGTGGACTAATGGGACACTTTGGTGTCACCAAGACATTAGCTGTATTACAGGAACACTTCCATTGGCCTCGCATGCGCAAGGACGTGGAGAGGATTGTTGAAAGATGTGGCGTGTGCCACAAAGCTAAGTCTCGGGTCAACCCAAACGGTTTGTATACTCCTTTACCCATACCTCACCAACCTTGGGTTGACATTTCCATGGATTTCGTGCTTGGGTTACCTCGTTCAAAGCGTGGCCATGACTCTATATTTGTTGTGGTAGATAGGTTCTCCAAAATGGCTCACTTTATTGCATGTCATAAGACGGATGATGCTTTACACATTGCTGATTTATTCTTTAAAGAGGTTGTTCGTTTGCATGGCATACCTAGGACTATAGTATCTGATAGAGATGTCAAGTTTTTGAGCTATTTTTGGAAATCTTTATGGGGTCGGTTGGGAACCAAACTGTTGTTCTCTACCTCTAGTCATCCTCAAACGGACGGACAAACTGAGGTAGTCAATAGGACTCTATCCACACTCCTACGTGCAATCATAAAGAAAAATATCAAGTCATGGGAGGAGTGTCTACCTCATGTTGAGTTTGCATACAATAGGGCTGTGCATAGTGCTACACAATTCTCGCCTTTTGAAGTTGTGTATGGTTTGAACCCCTTAACTCCCTTAGATTTGTTGCCATTACCTTCTTCTGAGCATATGAACTTAGATGGCAAGAAGAAAGCTGAGTTCGTGAGATCATTCCATGACAAGGTTCGTACCAATATCGAGAGGAAGACGGCCCAATATGTCCAACAAGCTAATAAGCACAGGCGCAAGCTTGTCTTTGAACCAGGTGATTGGGTCTGGTTACATTTGCGCAAGGAGAGATTTCCAAACCAACGGAAAAGCAAGCTGTCACCAAGAGGAGATGGGCCTTTTCAAGTCATTGAGCGCATCAACGACAATGCATACCGCTTAGATCTGCCTGGTGAGTACAATGTTAGTGCTACATTCAATGTTGCTGATCTAAATCCATTTATTGCAGGGGACGCGTACGATTTGAGGGCAAATCCTTTTCAAGAGGAGGGGAATGATGCGATTGAGCACGAGACCCAAAGTGTACAAGTAGACCCTGTGAAGGTGCCCCTAGGCCCAGTGACACGAGCACGAGCTAAGAGATTCAAGGAGTCCCTCCAAGCCTTGGTACGTGCCATCCAAATCCAAGAGAAACCGGCCATTAAAGGAATTGAGTTGCAATATCCTTGCACGACTACTAAAATGCTGCTTACAATTGAAGATGCAAGTGTTCAAGCTCCAAATAGGGGGCCAAGCTGCAGTTAAGTACCCTCGCTGAGCCGTACGGGGATCACAAGGCCAGATGAAGGCTGTACCCTTAAGATCTATAGTTAGTTGGGCTAGCTTTCGGTCAAGTGGAGGCCCAAGGGGCTGGCCGAACTTTCCTTGTTATTTTTCCAGTTTATTAGGTCTTAGTCACGGCTATTAATAGCCTCAAGCCGCATGTTACATTCAGTTTTTGAGAGTATTGAATAAAATTTCCAGAATTTCGTCCATTCCTTGTGGCAAATTCCCTTAGCTTGTGAAAGCTAAGTTGAACATCCTAGAGTTGATCCTAGGCTGTTCTTGACTTATCAATCAAGCACACATACTTGATTGTGGCGTCCTCTACCGTTAAATCTGTTCTTGAGTGGTCCAAGTTCAGGTTCAACTCCATCCAATCTTCATCGTGTTCCTCTAGATCCGAAGTTGCTTCCGCGTCTCGCATCAGTTTAGGTCGAGTGCGATAAAGTACACCCTCGCCTAGGTACCCTTTTCATACATATCGAAACACTTAAGCAACTAACACGTAAAAGCGGCCTGAATACTTACTCTGTGACGCCCCGAAAAAAAAACTGAGTTTGAGAACCCGGAAATTTTCTAATTTTCTAGGGTTTATTTTTAATTGCCCGCCTTTTCTACATTTTCTTGATTAGAAAAATTTTCCAGATAAAGTTTATGAGCAAAAATAGTTTTAAAATGATTTTTCTAGTATCGGTTAGTTTTTGAGAAATTAAAAGCGTATTTTGGACGTGGGACCCGCAAGTGCGGTAAATGCATTATATTTTTTTTTACAACTTGTTGGAATTTTGTATTAAGTGATATTATTTTACAAGGTGTTAAGATATTTGTAATTGGAGAGACAAAAGATAAGTTTTAAACCTAAGGGTGACAAGTGTCACCATAAGATTAAGTCTTGGACTTTGACTTACTATTCAACCTTTTACCATTTACCATAATAACTTCAAAAAATTGACCAAAATATCTTCATTGCTAAGCTTCATATGGCCGGCCACCTTCAAGCAATAAGGGAAGAGAAGCTCTCCAATTTCTTTGCTCCAAGCTTGCTTAATCTTCACTTTTAACCGTTTAATTTTAGTTTTACTCTATAAAAACTCTTCTCTTGGTTGGATTAAGGTTCTTGGTGAAGTGATTTGGAAGATTTAAGTGCAAGGTTGCTCCATCTCTTTGGTTACTAAGGTGAGTTGAGAAGGACCCCTCTCCTCCCTCTAATGATGTTAAATTCATGCTTGGTGATAGTAGGAGATGCAAGTTTATGGATTAAAACTTGATTTTGGTTGAATTGGTGAAGTTTTTTATTTTTTTGAGGAATTTTCTGGTTTAATGTGATCATGGTGTTGTGGTCATGTATGATGATTGGAAATGATGTTTAATGACTCTAGGAGGTGGAAAAAGTGATTAAGTGCAATCAATTTCTGTTTTGGAAGAAATTTCAGAAAATTAGGTTTTGTAGTTCTTCATTCTGCCCGAATTTATTGCACTATGTTAGAGGCCGAATTGGCCTTTGCTCAAAACATAAAAGTTGTAGGTATTGGTGAGTTTGAAGTGCCTGCAAAATTTCAGGTCATTTGGATATGTGTAGAGTGAGTTATGTCGATTTTACTGTTGCTGATCTGGGTTGCTCAGAATGTGAAAACTGCGCTTGTAATCGTTTGTTTTGACTGGAATTGGTTTGGATTTTGTTGTTGGTGTCTTCTGAGGAAATGTAGCTGGATGTCTTAGCTAACATATGCCTTTGGAATTTCGGCATTTGGACCTGTATAGACTGAGTTGTGTTCATTACAGCTTTGTGTGATTTGTAAACCTGTTTTTGGTGGTTCTGGTGTAGTATTTGGCATATTTGACCTAGTTGTGCTAGGATTTGGATTGAGTGGCCTTCTACATTGTTGTAGCCCTGTTTCTTAGCTTCGAAACGGTGGGTCTTGCACCTTCATCCGACAATCGTAGCGCATTTGGTACCATTACCGCAAAATGACGTCAAAACTGTTTTTCTGGTTTTGAGCTTAACCTTCATTTCCGGACTTTTCCCTAGCTTGACTTGTATTAGTACTACTTGGAGCTTGCTGAATGGATATTAGATGAACTTATTTGTGTGACTTTGGGACTGGCTGAAGAAATAATGAAGCCATGATGGCTGGGAATGTAACATCCCGAATATTAGGAGGTTGTTTGTGAAGAAAATATTAAAGTGTATTTCTTTGGGTTTGATTTAAAACCTTATTTTGTTTTAAAAGACTAGAAACCCTAATGTTTTAATCAAAAAACCCTAGTTTACTTGTGACTACACGGTTTCTTAAATCTCTCATATTTTACTAGAGATCCTACTGTTAATTATTGAAATTTTAAATTCCTCACGTTTTCTTAAAAAATTTCCTTTTATTTGAAAATTATTATTTATTAAGGCCCTACTACCCAATCGTTCAACAATAAGTGCAGATGAACCTGGAAATAGGGTTTTATACTTCGGTCTCAAGATTTGAGCAAAATTAGGGTTTTGCGATTTTTCCGCCGGATAAATTTCCGGTACTGGCCGAGGATCAATTTGATGATTAAAAGTGACTTTTAAGTGAGAAATAATATGTGACTAGTAGCAATGAGATAAGGTTAGTGAATGGGAAGTAAAAACCCTAGTACGTGAGTTTTTAAGAAAAACGGCGCGAACCGGCGGGTCCCGCGCACTACCGTTTGAACGCACCACTGGACCACCACTTTCTTGCACCACAAGCTTATTGATATTTGAGCCAAAATATCTTCTTATATTACAGCTAAGGGGACCGAAATTTGTGGCTTATAAGCAAGGGGAAGAAAGAGAAAAATTAGTGGCTAAGAATTGTCCAAGTGTTAGCCAAATTGTGGTCTTAATTAACTCTAACCTTCTTACTCCTTATAAGACAAAAATCAGCTTCATTTCTCTTCATTTTCTGCTGCTAAGAGCATAGAGAGAGAGAGAGTAAGAACAAGAGAGGAAAAACAAAACTCTTCTCCATTTCTTCTTCAATCCACCAACAAAGTGAGAAATCAAACAAAAGAAACCGATTAATCTTGTCTTTGAGTGGTTAGTTAGTGTTTGGTGGTGAAAGTTTGGAAAAGGAAAGCTTGGGGCTGCTTTTAGAGACTTCTAACCAAGGTAAGAGAACTCATCTCTCTAAGTTTTGCTTTTGATTTTGTTAAATTAAGTTAGTAGTTTGATTATAGTGGTGGAATCATGGATGATTAGCATGATTTAGAGGTTTTCCCCAATTTATTTGATGAACTAGGGGTTCTGATTTTCTGCTCAATGTGATGTATGATGTGTAAATGTTGCAATTAAGGTTATATAAGGTTGTTTAGTGGTGATTAGAACCAGAAATTTGAGGAAATTACACTTAGAGCTAAAAATTTCAGATTTCTGGAAAATTTCCCAAGCATTCTGTCCGAATTTGTATCGGTGTGTTAGAGGCCGAATTGGCCTTGGGTCAAAGAAGGAAAGTTGTATATAATGGTATTTTGTAGGTGCCTGTAAAATTTCAGCTCAATCGGAGCAACGTAGGTCGTGAAAAGTCCAAAATACCCTTACTGTTTTAAGTTTTTCCTCAGCAGTCCGTGTGTTCAGTTTGTCCAGTTAATCACGATTTTTGACCAGGATCCATTCTGATTTAGCTCTGGACCAAAACATGAAAGTTGTAGTGCTCTGAAGTAGCTTTAAAATGCCTCTAAGAACACCTGATTCGGACTTGTGAACACTGAGTTTTGTCCATTACAGTGTTCTGCGTTTAAACAGCCGACGATTTGGTTTCTGGTTTAGTAATCCGAGAATTTGACCAAGTTACATTAGAAACTGGACTAAGTGACCTTCATGAATATTGTAGCCCTGTGTCTTAGCTTCGAAACGGCATAGGTTATGCCTCAATCCAATAAGCGTAGCCTCGGATATGTTATTTCCGCAATTGTACGTCAAATCTGTCTTGTACTAAGTTAAATTTCTGCACTTGTACTTAATGCGATTCTTGTTATTATGATATTGTGAGCCTATGGAACGGCTCTTGACATAAATTGCTGATTTGTATGATGTTGGGATGTTGTTGAAGAAAAATAATGAAGCCTAAATGGCTGGAAATTAGGTAAACACAAAGGGCATGCTGCTCAAATTTTTACTCGAGGTCTAGAAAACTATCTTTGCAACTTGAGTATGAGTTAAGAGTGATTACTGCTTGAACCATCTAGAGTACTTGAGTCTTCTTGTTTCGAGGTATATAAGTAAGGACTTGGCCGAACTTGTACCCTTGAGAAAGGAAATAATGATTGCTCGGAGTATGTTTTCCTTATACTTTCGACTTGCATGGCATTTTCAAGTATAAATGTTACAAAGTTTTACCATTTAAAAAGCGAGCAAGTGTTTCACGACTACCATCCGAGTGAATTTCAATTTCTTGATTTTATTGAACGAAACGTCTAAGTTTCGAATCTTAGTCATGTTTCAAAGTTCTCAAACTGAGTTTTATCGCAGATTTGGACTCCGAACCCGGAGTATAACCTGAAAGTGACCAGTAAAGGCACTATATCTTTTGGTGAGTGCTTTCAAATACCGAATTGCACTAGATACTTGAACTTGATACGTGACCAATATGAGTACATGTTATATACGTGAATTGATAGGGCAAGAGTGTACTTTATCGCACTTGCCCTTACGTGATATACTTGTTTATTGTTGCAATTGACTTGATATACTTGATTATGATGCGCGCACTTCCTGGAATTCCAGAAACCCTGTGGCGAGTTACTCTAGTCGAGCCGGCAAGGGCTTGGTCGATTGGGTAACGAACCCTGGGTCTCTTGTATTGTCGAGTGGAGTGATATCTCCTCGACTAATCGGTATACTCGAGTATTACCACCCATGTTCTTGAGGATTTTGGGCCCAGCTGGGGGTTGAACGGTGGACGGAGAGTCGTTTAAGTGGTGTTCTACTGGATTGGTTACTTACTTGAAAGTTGACGGAGTGTCAACTACTACGGGATCGAGCTTCTGGTAATGTAATGGGAATTTGGCTCCTGAGAGTCATCCGTATCCTTATACTTTGGAGTAATTATTGTTTATTGGATTATTGTTTCTTTTGAAAAATTTTCTACATTCGTTCATTTTAAGATTGCTACTTGACGTGTTATTGCTCACCTTTATGAACTCTTCATGCTTGTTACTTTGCTATACCGAAAACTTGTACTTCTAAATAATGGTCAATTTGCTATTTGGAACCTCACTGGGCTTTTAGCTCATTCCACTCCATTTGTTTTCCTTTCAGGGATACGAGTGACGCGTGAGACTTGTAAAAGACTAGCGTAGCCTTTTGTTTTGACTTTTGACTTTTTGGTCTTGTACTCGCGCTATTCCTCGAATGGAACATGTTGTACTTGGATTGTATACGTTTTGAACTAGTTGGGTGTGTTGAGACTTTGTACCTCGATTTCTATTAATGTAAATTATAAGCTTGAATTGGGAATGTTATTTATGGTTCATGGATGTGTGTACGTGACTCGATTAAGATAGTGAGTGAGTCCTGGCGAGAGCTGGGCAGGCGGTCCGCCGAACCCTTTGGTACGCCTTAGGGGGAGGTGGGGTCGTCACAGGGAAAGTAAGCAAATTTAGGGGAAGTGCTATCCGAAGTTTTAAAGGACTAGTTTGCATTGAGTTTGCGATCTAAGACTTGGATTTGAGCAAGGCAATGATACATGATGGATGGTTTCTGAGCCGTGGAGGTGAGTGACCTCAAACTACTTCTAAAGTTTTTTATGAACCGTTTCTTACATTATTTACTTTTGAACTGTTTCCAAAGTTACTTTTGAAATGTTTTCTTGCATATCATGCGTGCTGGCATGTGAGTGTGCCTTGTTTGCTATATTTCTTGATTTCATGACTTGTATTTTGGTTGATAACGTGTTAAGCGCTTATAATGATTTCCCAAACGAGTTTTCGAGGCGAGTGTGTACTTTATCGCACTCGACCTCGATAAATGTGAAATTTTCGATTGAAATGTTACTTGCGCATGAATGTAAGCCTTTTGGGCTGAACTGGCCATTGCCCCTTGTTACCGGTCGTCTTGAGCCAGAAGCGGACTCGGTCAGGCGATTAGGAACTTGGGTGAACGTTTGGTATGCTCGAGTATTACCTATGTAGGTTGGTGGAGCCTGGCCAAAAGCCAGGGACGGGGTGAATGAAATGAAATAAATGACCAAATGAGCGAGGAAATGTCAGGAGAATGAATGTATCCTTTCATGAATGTTACTATCGCTTTCCATTGTAAATGTTTCTTGAATTATTGATAATCCATATTTACTGTTTTGCAAATGTTGTAGTTGTTTCCGGATTTATCATTTGATATATGACATCATTGAAATGAACTATTGTGAAACCGATTTGATTACTGATTTTAATGGTTACTCGCTGAGCTTCTAGCTCACCCCAAAAATATTTTATTTCCCCCCCACAGGGCTCAAGGCGAAGAAAAGCTTGGAGTGCTTATTCACGTGACTGGATGGCTTATATCGTGTACAGTTTAAGTTTGGATCTATTTTATGTACGAGTTGGTCTTGTATAAATAATTGAAATTGATATGGATGTAAGTATACGTTCCACGATTGGAATCAGTTTCCGCTGCATTTGTAATATGTAATCATTGGAGAATTTGATGTATATATGAGATTTATCTTGTAATTTATTTGAGGAATGTAGTGATCGACTGAGTCCCGGCGAGAGCCGGGCAGGCGGCCCGCCGAACCCTCTGGTTCGCCTTAGGGGAAGGTGGGGTCGTCACATACTCAACGAACAAGGATAACAAAAGGATAAAATTCGCGTCGCGAAGAGTAGCTAGTAGGCCCCACCGGCTCCACCTAGCTCACCACCATCTGAAATGGAAGATTGCGTCACATAATATCATAAACGGATACTAACATACTTAAAACAAGCAAAAGGCAAAATCGGCACATACGAGTGCGGAAACGGCATACGGAAATCAGAAATGACGGCCTAGCCATTTTGCCGTAAAAACTGTTTTGAACACAATCGAGGCTGTAACGACCCCACCTCCCCCTAAGGCGTACCAAAGGGTTTAGCGGGCCGCCTGCCCAGCTCTCGCCGGGACTCACTCACTTACTACATTCCTCAAGTAAATTACAAGGTACAACTCAAATAATACATCCAATTCTCCAAAATTACATATCATAAGCGAAGCGGAAACTAGTTCTAAGCGTAAAATGTAGATTTACATCCGATTCAATTCCAAATATTTATACAAGCCCAAAAGTACATAAACCAAAACCAAAACTAAACTATACAAGATGTACGCCATCCAGCCACACAAAGATCCAAATACAAGTTATTCCTTTACCTCGATCCCTGTGGGGAGAAGAAGATAATAGGGGGTGAGCTAGAAGCTCAGCGAGTGACCAGTAAAATCAACAGCCAAGTATATTTCACAATAAAGCATTAATATGATGTCATGATGCAGTAATCAAATGTTCATTTATTGCTCATGTGAGCCAGTGAAGTTCTTGTACTTAAACATCCAATGTTCGTTTAGATCAAGTAACCATGAAACAGAAGTAAGGAGCCATCGTGCTCCAAAGAATGTGTAAACAATAGTGGAGACATTGGTTCTAAGCACAAGACTTTCCAGGAACTCATTGGAGCCAAATTATGTCATGGCACACACCCGAACCCCAAATGATATGCAATGGAGTAATAAATGCAAGAATTAGTTCAAAAGTAACTTTGGGACAGTCGAGGGATCACTCACTCAAAATATAATGCTTCAAGTATTCACGTTCAATTATACTCCAGGCTTGGAGTCCAGATCTGCGATAAAAATCCAATTTGAGAACTTTGAAACACGAGTAAGATTCGAAACTTAAAAGTTCCGTTCATTAAGAATCAACCAATTGAAATTCATTTGAAAGGCATTCGTGAAACACTTGCTCGCTTTTCAAATCATAAGGTTTTGTAACATAGATGCTTGGAAATAATACTTGAGTTGAAAGTACAAGGAAATTCAAGTTTACATTGGCCATTAGGCTTTTTCTCAAGGGTACAAGTTCGGCCAAGTTCTAACGTATAACACTCGAGAAACATAGTAGAAAAGGTCCTTGCTAGTTCAAGTAATAAGTACTTAACCTTCACTCAAGTCGCTAATATAGTTTTCTAGTCCTCGAGTAAAAAATCGGTCAGCATGCCCTTTGTGTTTACCTAATTTTCCAGCCATTTAGGCTTCATTATTTTTCTCAACCACAACCCAACATCACATATATCAACAATTCATGTCAAGAGCCGTTCCATAGGCTCACAATATCATAATAACAAGAATCACAACAATAACAAGTGCAGAAATTCAATTTGGCATAAGACAGATTTGACGTATGAATACGGAAATAACATATTCGAGGCTACGCTTATCGGATTGAGACGTAAACTATGCCGTTTCGAAGCTAAGACACAAAGCTACAATGTTCATGAAGGTCACTTAGTCCAGTTTCTAATGTAACTTGGTCAAATTCTCAAATTACTAAACCAGAAACCAATTCGTCGGCTGTTTAATCGCATTACACTGTAATGGACATAACGCAGTGTAAAAAAGTCCAATTCAGGTGTTCCTAGAGGCATTTGAAAACCAAGACAGAATGCTACAACTTTCATGTTTTGGCCAAGAGCTAAATCAGTACAGATCCTAGTCAAAAAACATGATAAACTGGACACACTGATCACACGGACTGCCGAGGAAATACTTAAAATAGTAAGGGTATTTTAGACTTTTCATGACCTACATTGCTCCGATTGAGTTGAAATTTTGTAGGCACCTATAAAATACCATTATCTACAACCTTTCTTCTTTGACCTAAGGCCAATTCGGCCTCTAACATACAGTTACAAATTCGGACAGAACGTTGGGAAAAATTTCCAGATTCTGGAATTTCTAGTTTTTAGTGGAACTTTCCTTAATTTCTTGGTCTAATCACTACCAAAGCCTCTCTTATAACCTTAATTTCAACATATAAGCACCATATAACAAATTGGCAGAATTTCCCCAAACCCTAGTTCATCAAATAAAAAGGGGAAAACTACTAAAACATGACAATATCCATGATTCCACTACAAAATCAAGTTGCTAAGCTTAATTTAACAAAATTGAAAGTAAAACTTAGAGAGATAAGCTTTCTAACCTTGACTAGAGTTCACTAAGGGTAGCCCAAGCTTTCTCCTTCCAAAGTCTCACCACAAATCACTAACTAATCACTCAAGAACAAGTTTAATCGGTTTCTTTTGTTTGATTCCTCACTTAGTTGTTGGATTGAAGATGAAATGAAGAAGTTTTCTCTCTTGTTCTTCCCTCTCTCTCTCTCTCTCGGCTCTTCAGCAGAAATATGAAGAGAAAAGGTGCAATTTTGGTGTTGAATAGATAGTCTTTTGTCTTGGTCAAGAAGCCTTGAGGTTGTCGCCACCACCACCTTTCTTTTTTTCTCTTTCTTTCTTGCATTTTCTAGCCTCAATTTCGGTCAAAGCTGCTGCAATTTAAGAAGATATTTTGTACAAAAGTCAATAAACTTGTTTGGTAAGAAAAATGGTGGTCAAGTGGTGCGTTCAATCGGTAGTGCGCGGGACCCGCCGGTTCGCGCCGTTTTTCTTAAAAACACACATATTAGGGTTTTTACTTCCCATTCACTAACCTTATATCATTGCTACTAATCACATATTATTTCTCACTTAAAAGTCACTTTTAATCCCCAAATTTAATCCTTACTCTGTACCGAAAATTCATCCGGCGAAAAAAATCGCGAAAATCCTAATTTGTTCCAATCTTGAAATCGAAGTGTGAAACCCTACTTTCTAGGTTCATTGGCACTTATTGTGGGGTGATTGAGTAGTAGGGCCACTATAAAGTGGTATTTGTCAAAGAAAAGGGAATTTTAAGAAAAATATAAGGAATTTGCACGGCTTCTGGCCGGATTCCCCCACAACTCTATTCACCAGAAATTTTTTCCTTTCTTCTGCCTCGGGGCGTTACAGAGGCTACATGTGTTGGATCAAGATACATGAGGTACTGTTACGAAGCTAAGAGAAAGGGTTACAATTTTCATGAAGACACCTCAATCCGGATCTAAACGGAAATAGGTCGAAAGTACAGAAAACCGTTCCAGGAATTCACACTCTAGAGTAACGGACAGCGTATGTTTACTGGACCGTAACTCCCAGCTCACAAATCCAAATCATGAAATTCCAAAGGCATTAGAAATCTGAGACATAATACTAAAACTTTGATGTTTTGGCCAAGACCTGAATCCACTCAGAACAGAACGAAAGTTGAGTGTCAAAGTACCCGTCAGAACTGTCCAGATTCAAGGCAGTTCTGATGATCGATCTTGTTTTGGTCATAACAGGAGCTACAGAACTCGGATTTTGACGCACTTTATACCGTTTCGAAGCTAAAACCAAGATCTACATTTCTTATGAAGGAGTCAATACCCAGATCGTACGGGATCAAAACGGAAAAATGCACGGTCAGAGGCTGATTTCAAAACGTAGCACAAACTAATATCTAAAATAGGCCGAGTGTTTTGTCTATAACTCAGGATACACTAATCCGTTTGACCTGAAATTTTACAGGCATATTTAGGACTTAAGGGGATACAATGTTGAAGAAGGCAACTTTGTCCAGTTTTGAGTGTAACAAGGTCAAAAATGCAAGATACTATACCAAAACCAGAAAAACAGATTCACATAATGTATTCCGCTGCAAATAGCATAACTCAGCCTACTTAAGTCCAAATCCAGAAATTCCAAAGCCATCCGAAAGCTTAGAAACAGGGCTACATTTCATCAGAAGACCCAAACAACCAATTCTGAAGCATTCCAAACCAAAATAACCAATTACAATCGCAGTTCTCAGGTTTGGGTAGAAACAGGACAGCAAGGGTAAATCCATCTTTTCACAAGCTACGCTACTCCGATCGACCTGAAATTTTGTAGGCACCTCTAAAATATCATTATATACAACTTTCACATCTTAACCTAAGGCCAAATCGGCCTCTAACTATGTTCTACAGAACCGGACAGAATGAAGAACAATGAAACCCTAACTTGCTAATTTATCTTCCAAACCAGAAATTTGCTGCAATTAACTACCATTCACACCAACTAGCTTCATTCTCAATCATTTCCAATCATCATACATAGCCACATAATATTAATCATAAGCAAACAGCAAAAATCCCAAATAAATAGAAAACTTCATCAATCTTAACTAAAATCAAGAAATAGTCCACCAAATCACACTTATAACAACCACAAGTCAATAATTAAGCATCTTTAGATAGAAGAGAGGGGTTCCATAGTCACTCACCTTAGAACCAAAGAAGAGAGACCACTTAGCACCTTAAGCTTCCAAACAACTTCACTAGTCACCTCACAACTACTAAGAGAAGGATTTTTATGGAGAGTTTTCGAATTTAATCGGTTGAAATCGAAGATTGAGCAAGATTGAAGCTAAGAAAGTGAAGAGGTTTTTCTTCTTTCTCCTTGGAGAGTGGCCGGCTCAAAGGAGCTGAAAATGAAGATGATTTGGTAATTTTTTTGGTTTATTTGGTCAATTAGTAAAAAGATGAATAGTAGTCAAAATTGTAAGGTTTAATCATATGGTGACACTTGTCACCCTATTTAATACATACATATCCTTTTGTCTCTCTCCACTCTCATCCATATAACAACCTTTAATTATCTCATAACACCCGGTAAATTAAACCCAGTATCCAAAACTTAACCTAACTGGCCGAATTTTTCCGAACTTACCGCACTAGTGGGTCCCACGTCCGATATACGTTCTTAATTTCTCAAAAACTAACCGATACTAGAAAAATCATCTAAAACCTATATTTACTCATAAAAATTATCTGGGGAATTTTTCTAATAAAGAAAATGTGGAAAAAGACGGCCGATAAATAAAACTCCACTTAAGCTTTCTAATATTGTAACACTAGAGGTTTACTAATCCAGAGTTTACTAACCATTTTCAAACTTGTTAAACCTCTGTAAACTATAACGAATCCTATTTTTTTCTTGTGCTAAAACACACACTAGAATACCGCATAAACTAGGGTTTTATCATAAGCAAAGTTAGGGTTTTCAATCTTAGCCGAGCTTAGGGTTTCTCCTTAGCCCTAAAACCTTAATTTCACCACACCGAATATTAAATGACCCTAATATCAACTTACGAACTGACTGGGGCCTCATAGTGGTTGTGTGCACTCATGGTGTCCAAAAATTCTAGCTCGAATATGCAAATCTGTTTTGCTAGTTAGTAGTCGCTTGAGCAACAATAAAACCCACTTGGGCGGCGGCTAGGGTTTTCTTCTTCACTAGAGTTCATTGTTTTGCGTCAAATCTGTTCATGCATGTGTCGTTGTTGCCGTTGATCATCTGACCGTATCTTGTGTCCTTGTTGTATCCAAATTCTGTCCAAGTAGATAGTCCAAGCCGAAGCTACAAGACAGCAAGTAGGCGACGGCTAGGGTTTAGCTTTGACGGCTTGGGTTTTATTTTCCAAATCTGTCCAATCGGTTCATGAGTTATCCAAACTGTTTTCTTAATTTTTTAATCTGACTTTGGAGTAAAACTTGTTGGTGTTGTGAAATCTTGAAGAGAATCTACAAGATTTTAAGGTTTCTTGAAGTTCTTGGTTACTACCTAGAAGTTCTTAAAATTCTTGAAAGTATCTTGCTAGTTCTTGAGGGACTTGGGTTGTGCGTTATTACGAGTTGAGGGGCTGACATTATTTCTGGAATTTTTACTACTTCAGCCGAGTATCTTGTTGTTCTTTGAGTCAAAAGAAAAAAGGAAAACAGAAATGAAAAAGAAAAGAAAGAAAACCACTCGGCTAGGACAAGAGGGCCGAACAAGAAAAAAAGGAAGAACTCAGTTCTTTATTGCCAAGACAACTACCATTACATGTTGTTTCTAAACCAAACCAGAAAATTGCAAAAGGGAAGAAACTCAAAAGTTTTGGCCTACCTCTTCTTGCAATTCTTGATCACCTTGTGCCTTGATAACTTGAACCACCCTTCAAGGTTCTTGAATTTCTTGACCTTTTTGTTTCTTGAAAACTTGAACCTCCCTTCGAATAAACAACTTCCTATACTCCCTAGCGGTGGTGAAAGGCTTTCTTGGTTTGGGAATAAATTTCTTGGAGGAATCTTGAGCAGCCCGTTGGGGGGAGGCTTGAGTGACATTGCTCCCATTGTATCTCTTGCACCAAAGGGGCGAAACTGTTGTGTGTTGCACAAGGGAAAAAGAGACCAATTGCCTTGTTTCTTGCAGCCGAATCTGATTTGTATTGGTGAAGGGAGTGCGGCTGCCTTGGGGGTTCTTTTATAGAACAACCAGCCGACTTTGGTGAAAGGGTTTAGGAAGAGAAAAATCTGGAATTTTTTTTCGGTTGGCATAGGAAGAAACCAAATCTGACTTGCTAGTCCACTTGTAGAGGAATTTGGGGGTTTCTAAAGTTATTCAAGGAAGGGTTTCTGAAAGAGTTTCCAAACTTAACTTGTTTTCCAAAATCACTTTAGGAAACTAAGTAAAACACTTGGATAACTCTTTTGTTTTCCACTTGGCCACTTCCCTACTTTCTCTCCTACATTTTAGGAACCTACTCCTACCTTTTAGGAAACTAGAGTTTTCTTTCTTTTTGTTCACACTAGCATTTTTCCTTGCTGTCCGCCACTACCTCCCTTCCAAATTCGGCCATCCCACCTCATTTTTTCACCCACGTTTGTGTCTTACACTCTTGATTACACTTGTGAAAAAGTTGGTGACGATTATTGGACTTAATCAGCATTTCTCACCTACCTAAAACGACAGGTAAAGGCATTGGGTAAGGATCTTTAAAGGGTGTTTTGAGTGATAAAACATGAGAGAGAGTGATACACTAAGGGAGTGAAGTGAGGATATATTTGCACTATTTTCTTGTTACTAACCTTTTGCAGGGTATAAGAGAGACATGGAGCAACAACAATCAACCACAAACTACTCCTTGATGTTCACCGCCATGAAGAACGACCTCAGGCAAATTAGTAAGCAACAAATGGAGAAGTTGCACACTCGGTTTGACGAGCTATCCAAGAGTCTCACACGGGGCTCTGGTTCGAGGTCCCACAACTGGAGAAACCATGGCACCAAAGAGGCAAATAGCGAGGACTACTCTGCTAGTGAGGATGAGGAACGCCCCGAGAAACCTAGAAGGGACACGTCTGAGAATGAACTCAAGGGGCTTAAAATTCAAGTGCCCACGTTCAAAGGCAAAAATGACCCTGAAGCTTATTTGGAATGGAAAGGTCGTATCGAAATGGTCTTCGATTGCTATGACTATAGTGAGAAACAAAATGTTAAAGTTGCCACCGTTGAATTCGCCGACTACGCCCTAGTTTGGTGGGACCAAGTGAGGACCCATAGGAGGAGAATGGGAGAACCACGGTCCGAACTTGGCGAGAACTCAAGGCACTGATGCGTAAGAGATTTGTTCCAAGCTACTACAATCGAGATCTCCACTCCAAACTGCAAACCCTCATTCAAGGCAACATGACTATGGAGGACTATTACAAGGAGATCGAGATGGCCATGATGAGGGCAAACATTCAAGAGGATGGTGAAGCGACCATGGCCAGGTTTCTTAGAGGTCTCAATCTTGACCTTCAGGAAGCCTTGGAGCTCCAACATTATGTGGACATCCATGACCTTCTTGAACTAGCCATCAAGGCCGAGAGGGGAAAGAAATTGAGGCGTGGGGCCTGTACCTTCCAAACTTCCAACTCGTCTTCCTGGAAGGGAAACCTACCACGGAGAACAACCCACGAAGCTGGAAACTCGGCTACACCAACTCCTTCTAGTCGAATTCAAGGTAATGCCTCAACTCGTAATACCAATTTTACCCCTAAAAAAACTGTTGATGCATCCAGGTCTACTTCTAAGGCACCACATGAGACTCCTAGGACTAGGAGTAGGGACATCAAGTGTTTTAAATGTCTAGGGTTTGGACATATTCAGTCTCAATGTCCAAACCAACGGGCCATGTTAATCACTCACAATGGCGAGATCGTGTCCGATGATGATGATTATGAGGAGATGCCTGAATTGGTCAAAGGCAACTGCCAGGAAGAAGATTCAGCTGAGGAAGATTGCTTGCCTACACAAGGAGAAGTAGGTTGCTTAGTAGCACGACGAGTGCTAACCGCCCGAATTAAGGAGAACGAGCAATTACAAAGAGAGAACTTGTTTTACACCCATTGTAAAGTAGGTAACAAAGTTTGTAGCCTCATCATCGACGGTGGAAGTTGCACGAATGTGGCAAGCTTGCTCATGGTTGAGAGTTTAGGGCTCCCAACTACTAGACATCCACACCCTTACCGCATCCAATGGCTAAGTGAGGATGGAGAGGTACGTGTCTTCAAACAGGTACGCGTTCCCTTCTTTATTGGTACTTACATTGATGAAGTCGTGTGTGACGTAGTGCCAATGCATGCTACACATGTCATCTTGGGCAGACCCTGGCAATTTGACAAACACGTCACATTCGATGGAAGGGCAAACAAGTACACACTTTTGCATGAAGGCAAATGTAAGGTCCTCACACCACTCACACTTGCACAAGTGTATGAGGACCAGCTTAAGTTGCAAAAAGAGTGTGAGCAAGACCGCCAAAGGAGGAAACAAAAGGCGGTCGACCCTGGCAAAAGCTCCACTTCTACAAGTGAGCAATCGACCAAGGGTCAAGTGAGCATACCTAGTGTTGTGCATGACAAATCACCCACTACACCTACCACTAGGAAGCAAAACATGATCATTAAGGCTAAGGACTTTAGAAAAGTTGTGAATTCTGATCAGCCTGTACTTCTCATGATTTGCAAACATGTGCTCTTAAATGTTGCTGAGCTCGATAAGGCATTGCCTTCGAGTATGGTTGCTCTTTTACAGGAATTTGAGAATGTTTTCCTTGACGAGGTCCCTGATGGCTTACCATCCATTCGAGGGATCGAGCACCAAATTGACCTGATTCCTAGAGCACCACTACCCAACAAACCTACTTACCGCATGGGCCCTGAGGAGACAAAGGAGTTTCAATGGCAAGTTGATGGCCTATTAGGTAAGGATTGGGTAAAAGAGAGTCTAAGTCCTTATGTTGTGCCTGTAGTACTTGTCCCTAAGAAGGATGGTACTTGGCGCATGTGCACTGACTGTAGGGCTGTTAATGCTATTACTGTGAAATATCATCATCCCATTCCTAGACTAGATGACATGCTTGATGAGCTCGATGGTGCTATTATATTCACTAAGATTGATTTAAGAAGTGGCTATCATCAAATCAGGATGAAAGGAGGCGATGAATGGAAGACGGCCTTCAAAACTAAACATAGTCTCTATGAGTGGCTAGTCATGCCTTTTGGATTGACTAACGCCCCTAGTACATTCATGTGACTAATGAACCATGTCTTGAGACATTTTATTGGGAAGTTTGTCATTGTTTACTTTAATGACATTCTAATTTATAGTCGCAGTGAGCATGAGCACATGGAACATGTGCGATTAGTTCTTGAGACACTTTGACAGGCGCGTTTATACGCTAACCTTAAGAGGTGCACCTTTTGTATTAATGAGCTTGTGTTCTTAGGATATGTAGTGAGCTCACAGGGAATCAAAGTGAACGAGTCCAAGATTGAGGACATCAAGCAATGGCCAACTCCAACATCCGTCCATGAGGTGCGCAGCTTCCATGGATTGATGGGTTTTCTACCGGCGATTTGGCAAAGATTTCAGCACCATTGCCGCCCCGTTGACCGCCGTGACCAAGAAGAATGACAAGTTCCATTGGGGGGAAGCCCAAGAACAAGCATTTCTCACCCTCAAAGACAAACTCATACACGCACCTGTTTTGGCATTACCAAATTTTAAGAAGACCTTTGAAATTGAATGTGATGCCTCTGGTGTAGGTATTGGTGCCGTCCTCATGCAAGACAAGAGGCCCTGTGCATTCTTTTGTGAGAAGCTAGGAGGTGCTGCTCTGAACTACCCCGCGTACGATAAAGAGCTCTACGCACTTGTACGCGCATTGGAGACTTGGCAACACTACCTCTGCCAGTTCATCTTCATTCAGGTACAGTTACTATTTAAAACAAATAAAAAGCTAATATATCCAATCTTACTTTATAACTAACTATTATTTTATTTGTCGTGTTGGGTTTGGGAGCGGTGTGGTACATACTATCACTCAGTGGTCGATGAGACACCGCTCCAATCGACTTATACTTTGTTTATGACTCTGAGTCGACATGAGAGGTACCTCCCACCCAAATCGGTGTGGTACATATTATCGCCCAGTAGTCGATGAGACATCACTCCAATCAACTTAGAATGGTTTATGGTTTTGCCCAAGGGAGTTCGTGATACACACTGATCACGAATCCTTGAAATTTCTCAAAGGCCAACCCAAGCTGAGCAAGTGCCATGCCAAATGGGTCAGTTTCATCAACACCTTCTCCTATGTCATTAAGTACAAAACTGGCAAAACGAATGTTGTAGCTGATGCCTTATCTCGTAGACATTCTTTGCTTGTTGTTCTTGATGCCAAGTTGTTAGGGTTTGAGATGCTTAAGGAGATATATCCCCATGACCATGACTTTGGGGAAGTCTATACATCTTGTATGAAGAGTCCACATGGATAGTATTTCTTGCACAATGGATTCTTGTTTTATGTGGATACCCTAACTCTTCCATTCGTGATCTTTTGGTTAGAGAGGCACACAGTGGTGGTCTCATGGGACACTTCGGCATTGTTAAGACTCTAGCCATCTTACAAGAGCACTTTTACTGGACTCACATGCGTAGAGATGTTGAACGCATGGTTGGTAGATGTGTCACTTGTCAAAAGGGGAAGTCCAAAACAAATTCATACGGCCTGTATACCCCATTGCCTATTCCTCACTATCCTTGGGTCGACTTGTCTATGGACTTTGTCTTAGGACTCCTTAGATCACCAAAGGGTAATGATTCCATCTTTGTCGTAGTTGATAGATTCTCTAAGATGGCACATTTTATCCCCTGCACAAAACTGACGATGCATCTCACATTGCTAATTTGTTCTTCAAAGAAATTATCCGTCTGCATGGCATGCCTAAGACCATTGTTAGCGATAGAGATGTAAAGTTCTTGAGCTACTTTTGGAAGACTTTGTGATCTAAACTTGGCACTAGATTGTTATTCTCTACCACCAGTCATCCACAAAGTGATTGACAAACGGAAGTTGTCTATCGCACACTTGGTACTCTATTTCGGGCTTTGATTAAGAAGAATCTTAAATCTTGGGAAGAGTGTTTGCCTCACGTTGAATTTGCTTACAATCAAATTGTTTATAGTGCAACACATTACTCACCTTTTGAGATTGTTTATGGCTTTAACCCGTTGACCCCCCTTGATTTAGCACCCTTACCTTCCTCTGAGCACACAATCTTAGATGGGAAAAAGAAACATGATTTCGTGCGCAGGTTACATGAAGCCGTTCGAGCAAATATTGAGAAGCGAACTCAGCAATACATCCAGCAAGCCAACAAGCACCGTCGTAAGATGGTTATTGAGCCTAGAGATGGGGTTTGGCTACACTTGCGAAAAGAGAGATTTCCTAAACAGCATAAAAGCAAGTTATCCCCAAGATGTGATGGACCCTTTAGAGTGCTCCAACGAGTCAATGACAACGCTTACAAATTGGAGCTACCTGGGGAGTACAATGTTAGCGCGACCTTCAATGTCACGGATTTGAGCCAGTTTCTTGACAAGGAGGATCCAGATTTGAGGGCAAATCCTTTTCAAGAGGAGGGGACTGATGTGTGCACGGATCTCAGCCTACGTAATGACCCAGTCCGACTCCCATTGGGCCCAGTCACACGTGCACGAGCCAAGCTCTTCAAAGAATCCCTCCAAGGCCTTGTTCGAATGGTCCAAGACCAACATGGAGTCCATAAAGATATTGAAGGCCTAGAAGGAGACAAGCAAGTCATCTACACCATGATCCAAGCCCATGAAGAGTCAAGTGAGCCTCCAAATGAGTTGGCCGAATAGGGCTTTAGGTCTTAGTGATTACTTAGAGTTAGATTAGTCATTTTAATAGAGCATGGGCCGACCCATCTTGACACCAAGATGGCCGACTGCTTCCCTTAGGGTTTTTAGGATTTTTAGTAATCTTTAGCCTATAAATAGGCTTGCTTTGTAAGGTTTTAGGTAGACATTTTATCAATAAAATTTGATTATTTTCGATTCTTTTTGTTAAGAGATATTCGAGCCTTCTACTTGCTTTGGCAAGGGTTATTGAGCAATCTTGCATCTTGTCCTTGATTGTTCTATCGGCCTATCCACTTGAGTAACCACCTCGATTGGAGGCATCGATCTACCGCTTTAAACCAACTCGTGTTGTCTGTGTTGATTTAAGATCCCGCAATCCAAGCATTGGACAACCTCGCTAGATCCTTGGGCAAACGTGCTACGTGTCACGAAACAAGTTGATCGAAGACCGTATCATGTTATTTGCTCAGGCAAAGAGACCTTCAAGAGGAACTCGAAGTGGATGCCTAAACACTTGTTTGAACACTTACTCACTTGTTTCGAATTAGTGAGTGTTCCATATAGGAGTACGTTACTGGAATAGTTTTACGACATGTTTACTCCATGGTCATTATGTGTTTAACTGTTAAGTGTTATCGATAATTGCTCCTATGGACTTTTCCACTGTTTTAAGGCGAGTGTATACTTTATCTCACTCGACCTACTAAAATGATAAATCTTACCGTTAACCGAGATTATTTACCATCTACCGTTTACCATTTACCGTTCACTATTTACCAATTTATTTGATTACCTACTTACTTGATTACTTGACTACTTGATTATGTGATTACCGTAAATTACGTGTTTACATGAATTTTTTCACAGTTTTATGGCGAGTGTGTACTTCATCTCACTCGACCTATAAAATTGATAAATTTTTACCGTTTACCAATTTACTTGACTACTTGTGCAATGTTGTAAGCTCCAAGCTGAACTGGGCCCTGTCCTTGGTTACAGATCTACTCGAGCCAGGACTGAGCTCGGTCGGGTAGGTTGAAACTCTGGGACACCGTTTCGGTATACTCGAGTACTACCACTGGATTCTGAAGTTATAAGGTGCAGTTGACCGAAATGGTTCCACTAGAACACCGTATCCTTCAATGTGTGTTTATTTTATATAATGATAACTGTTTCATACTAATGTACCAACATGTGACCCTGAGCCATACCTGTGATATGCTCAAATTACTCGTACAATGATAACTGTCTCATGTTAATGTGCCAATGTACAACCTTAATTCATACATTGGGTGCTAGAGTGTCTTGGAACCTCACTGGGCTGTTTAGCTCATTCCTCGTTTTTTTCCCTTAACAGGGTTCGAGACCGAAAGTGCTCACGAATAGTGCTAGATTGTTTTCTTTAGCGAAAACTTTAAGTTGTATTACAGCAGATGGCTGTAGTAAATATTCTTTTGGGTTGTATTAAGCTTGAGAGCTGACTAATTGTAAGTATGAAGTGTTTTGGAGTACTTTAAATATATATATTGAAGTTATTTGAAGTATTCCTAGTTTTGAATTATGGATTATACCGAATCTTGGCGAGAGTTGGGCAGGCATCCCGCCGATACCCTTGGGTTCGCCCTTGGGAGAAGTGGGGGTGTCACATCGAATCCATAGTCCTGGCGAGAGTTGGGCAGGCAATCCGTCGACCCTTTGGTTCGCCTTAGGGGAAGGCGAGGCCATCACATGGCCTATCGTGTGATGGTCCCACTTCTCCCAAGAGCGAACCCAAGGGTATCCGCGGAACGCCTGCCTAGCTCTCGCCAGGACTTGATACAATTTAATTCAAATTTAAGGATAACAACCAAATAATAAAAGTCGAAACAAAGAAAAGTCGATTCCTTAAATAAATATTCAAATCTTACAACACAAGTTCTCAAAAATACATCACTTTTCCCAAAAGTACAATCACTAGAAGTTGGCTAATCAAATACAGCCCAAAATACTAATCAAAAGTAATCAAACCGGCTTCCCCAATAATTCTTTCCATTCCAAACTCCTGTTAAGGAAAACAAAGCTAATGGAGTGAGCTGACGCTCAGTGAGGCCAAGAAAACATGCAAACACATCGTTCACATAACCATGGCATTAGTACTAAAATTAAAACAAGAAAGTTCAAGTAATTCATAAATATAATAACACACATTCAATAAGGATACAGGAGCTCTTAGGAGCTAGATTCCACTTGCTTTGCCAAGGTTTGATCAAATACTTCCCCGTGATGACACTCCGTCAACCGGATAGGTATTAAGTCCGTAGAACTTCACTTACTCTTCAACCCCGTTCACCGTTACACCCCTTGTTCCGGGCCCACTCTTCAGCTATAAAAGGCGATACTGCTCGAGTATGCCAAGCGAGATCTCTCAAATAGATCAAACTTATGATATTCTCATGGCTCACCAAGCTTCATGACCAAACCCATGCCGGCTCGAGTCGCAAGGCTGGCTGATGAGTTTGGGCGTCCCCCAAATTACTATTATGAGTCGATGAGATTCACTCCAATCGACATATGCTAACATAGCATAATTCACTATTGTAGTACTTCACTTATTTCACTTAGCAAATTATAAGCCGATGAGATTCACTCCAATCAGCATTCAACCACAATCATAAATTCAAGTATGAGCAATTCAATTATATAATCAATTAAAAGAGAACGAGTACGATAAAATACACACTCGACTCGACAATTGTAAATCACTTAATCAATAAGAAGCAATTCACATAATTGGCAACTATTCCTGCACTTGACACTCACCAATTCAAAATAAGTGAGTAAGTGCAAATAAGATCTTTAGTGGTTGGCTCTGAGATTCTCTTCAAGATCCTCTTGAGCGCCTGAAAAAATAACAATTAACTATCACTCACAATTACTTAGAAACCACTATCAATTAAGGACAAAGTTTCATTCGTTTAAAACTTAAGACAACGTCTTAAAAGAGCTTTATTCTCTCGAAAATAGAGATTCAAAATGAGAATTTAAAGTCAAAAGGGAAACTAGTATCCTCCATGAAATCGAGTTTAAAACGATCTATCAATATCGAAAGACAATGAAAAGTTCTCAAAAACTCATTTCCCAAGAAATCATGAATTTTCAGCTTTGAGTGATAAAATTGGTGAAATCAGATCATGAGTTCGGTACGTCAAAAAATGGAGAACTTTACACCGTTGGAAACTAGATCCAAAACACTAAAAGTTCCTAGAAGATAGTTTTCCAAGATTCCAAACCAAAGGCATTCATTTTTTAGCTCAAAGTTGCTAATTCATAATGGCAAGACAGAACCAAACTTGGTTTTTGGCGATGTTTGGAAATTCGAAAAATTCACAGAAAGTGAATCAGCCTTTGAAATTGGTAACACAATAAGAGTTCCATACAAAGTTTCAAACACAACAAGCAGAACTAAATTCGGAGTTTTGAGTAACAAGATATAATAGTTTGAAGTCGGTTGATTTTTGTAATCTAATCAGTGAATTTCCAGATTTAAAGAGTAATCTTTGGGGCATTATTTGAGCATCGAAATGGTATTGAAATTACACCAAATTTGGTACATTTAAACTTCCATATATGGGCTACTTCTCTATCAAAAAAACTTACACACAAAGGTAATTAATGAAACAACCAAAGTTCATGAAATATTTCAAGGCTAATCTGCCTTCCTACTTCTCTTTCTTTTTCAAAAGTTTTATCCAATGAAATCAGCCCCAATTTGCTCAAATGTTGAAACCAAAGTTCCAGAAACATTTAATAAGCAATTGACACTACAATTTTCAAAACATAACATCCCAAAACAAATTTGACCATTCGGCCAACAAGAAAGGAAAAAGTTTCCAGTTTCCAGCTTTGTCATATTTTCGAAATCAAACCATATCTAACTCTATACAAATCCAAATTGAGAGTGGATTACTGCATTGGAAACTAGGTTCAAAATTCTACAATTCATTAGAGACATAGTTTTGAAAATCTTTTAACAAATGGGACAAAATCAAGCCACAAGATGCAGCTTCCAGTTTCATTCGAAAAGATAATCAAAACAGAACAGCCGACTTTGCCGACTCGCTACAGTTCACTCAAAGTGAACCAGTAGGGGATTTTTATACCGTCGGAAAGTTATGAATGTCTAGTTTTGAATGCCACTAACGGCACTAAATTTTAACTTTTGTACAAAGAGTTATATTCAGACAAAGAAGCACTATCCGAGTACCCCGCTATGTGTTTTCCAGATTTGAATCTTAACCCAGACTCAAGTTTTGAACAACCATTCAATACGATTTTTGAAAGACACTTTGTACACACAATATACAACATATATCCATCAATTTCACAGCCAACCAAGTATCAAAATTTCGAAATAAAAACAGAACAACATGGATAGAATTTTCGGCCAACTTGCCCCTCACCACTTCCTTCGATTTCTACCCACTTTTTAACCAAATCAACTCACTTAACACATAATCAACCATAATCAAACATTAAATCATCAAGTAAGCTACCTAAAGGTCTCATCAAGTCAGCTAGCCTATGATTTAAAGTGAAAAAAATGGTTTCCTCAAGTCCGCTAGCCTATACGCGGTTAGGATTTCAAACCCACGAAGATTAACTGCTAAACTTTGAAGAAATGGAAAGATCAAAGGGTTGAAATGGTTACCCTTAGTGATACGCTCCTCGATCAACACATTTCGAGACACGTAGCACGTTTGCCCAAGAATCTAGCAAGATTTCCAACCGTTTGGATTGCGACTCCTAGAATCAAGAAAGATGTCACGACTTGATTGAAAGCTGTAGAACGGCGACTCCAATGGAGGTGGTACTCAAGTGGATAGGCCGAATGAGCAATCAAGGACAATCGCGAGATTGCTCAATAACCCTTGCCAAGACAAGTAAAGGAATCGATTCTCTCAACAATAAAAGTGAAAACAAAACAGAATTTTCTTATTAAGTGTCTAACCCTTCAACCGTACATGAGAGAAGCCTTTATAGGCTTGTAGCCACTAAAACCCTTGAGAGGGCCTACTAATCCTAGCTAGGTGGGGGTTCGGCCACCTTGATCACAAGTGGGCTGAGCCTTGACTTCCACAACTACTACTAACAACCTACTTACTCGCAGTTAACAATGGCCCAAATTAGCTATCACGAATGAACTAGGTTCGGCCATGTGATCAACTTCATGGATGGCCATCACTTGGTCCTTCATGGGCTTGGATCAATGTGTAGACACCTTGACTGGCAACGTACAAGCCTTCAATATTTCTATGGATCCTATGTTGGTCTTGGACACTTCGAACAAGGGCTTGGAGTGATTTTTGGAAGTGTTTAGCCCGTGCATGTGTAACTGGCCCCAATGGGACTCGAACTGGATCATCACGTGGGCTTGAGTCCGTGCACACATCAGTCCCCTCCACTTGAGAAGGATTTGTCCTCAAATCTGGATCATCGTCCTCAAGGAATGGTCTCAAATCCGTGACATTGAAGGTTGCGCTAACATTGTACTCCCCAGGTAACTCCAATTTGTATGCATTGTCATTGATTCGGTGGAGTACTCGAAAGGGTCCATCACCTCTTGGGGACAACTTGCTCTGGCACTGCTTAGGAAATCGCTCCTTCCGCAAGTGCAGCCAAACCCAGTCTCCAGGCTCGAAAATCATCTTACGACGATGCTTGTTAGCTTGCTGGACGTATTGCTGAGTACGTATCTCGATGTTGGCTCGAACAGTTTCATGTAACCTATGCACAAATTCAGCTTTCTTTTTCCCATCTAAGCTTGTGTGCTCAGAGGAGGGTAAGGGCGCCAAATCAAGTGGGGTCAGGAGGTTAAAGCCATAAACAACCTCAAATGGTGAGTAGTGTGTTGCACTATGAATAGTTCGATTATATACAAATTCAACATGGGGCAAACACTCTTTCCAAGATTTGAGATTTTTCTTAATCAAAGCCCTAAGTAAAGTTCCAAGTGTGCGATTGACTACCTCAGTTTGTCCATCACTTTGGGGATGACTTGTGGTCGAAAATACTAGTTTAGTGCCAAGTTTAGACCACAAAGTCTTCCAAAAGTAACTCAAAAACTTCACATCCCTATCATTAACAATGGTTTGAGGCATATCATGCAAACGGACAATTTCTTTAAAGAACAAGTTGGCGATATGAGATGTATTATCAGTTTTATGACAAGGGATAAAATGAGCTATCTTTGAAAATCTATCAACTACCACATATATGGAGTCATTACCCCTTGGTGATTTAGGTAAACCCAAGACAAAGTCCATAGGCAAGTTTACCTAAGGATAATGTGGAATGGGCAATGGGGTGTACAAGCCATATGGATTTGTTTTAGACTTGGGTGTGTGGCAAGTGGCACATCTACCAACCATGCGTTCAACATCCCTATGCATATGAGGCCAGTAAAAGTGTTCTTGCAACATTGCTAAAGTCTTAACAATGCCAAAATATCCCATGAGACCATCACTATGTGCCTCTCGAACGAAAAGGTCATGAATAGAAGAATTAGGAACACACAACTTATCCACATAGAACAAAAATCCATCATGCAAGAAATACTTTCCATGCGGACTCTTAGTGCAGGAGGCATATATTTCACCAAAATCAAGATCATATGCATACAGTTCCTTGATCATCTCAAAACCTAACAACTTAGCATCAAGGAAAACAAGCAAAGAATGTCTACGAGATAGTGCATCAGCTACCACATTCATTTTGCCAGTTTTGTACTTAATGACATAGGAGAAGGTGTCAATTAAACTTACCTATTTGGCATGTCGCTTGCTCAATTTTGGCTGTCCCTTAAGAAACTTCAACGATTCGTGATCAATGTGTATCACAAACTCCCTTGGATGGAGGTATGTCTCCAAGGCTCTCACAAGTACGTACAACTCCTTGTCATACGTGGGGTAGTTCAAGGCAGTACCTCCCAGTTTCTCGCTAAAAAATGCACAAGGCCTCTTGTCTTGCATGAGAACAGCTCCAATCCCTACATCAGAAGCATCACACTCAATCTCAAAAGTTTTGTTAAAATTTGGTAATGCTAAAACAGGTGCATGTGTGAGTTTGCCTTAAGGGTAAGAAATGCTTGTTCTTGGGTCTCTCCCCAATGGAATTTATCATGTTTCTTTGTCACGGCGGTCAGCGGGGCAGCAATGGTGCTGAAGTTTTTGATAAAATACCGGTAGAAGCCCGCCAATCCATGGAAACTATGCACCTCAGGGATGGATTTTGGAGTCAACCATTGCTTGATGGCCTCAATCTTGGACTCGTCTACTTTGATGCCCTGTGAACTCATAACATATCCTAAAAACACAAGTTCATTAGTACAAATGTGCACTTCTTAAGGTTAGCGTATAAACACGCCTTTCGAAGTGTATCAAGAACCAATCTCAAATGCTCCATGTGTTCATGCATGTTGCGACTGTAAATCAAAATGTCATCAAAGTAAACAATCACAAACTTCCCAATGAATTGCCCCAAAACACGGTTCATTAATCTCATGAAAGTATTGGGAGCATTGGTCAATCTGAAGTGCATGACTAACCACTCATAGAGGCCATGTTTTGTTTTAAAAGCTGTTTTCCACTCATCTCCCTCTTTCATTCTAATTTGATGATAGCCACTCCTCAAATTAATTTTGGTAAAAATGACAGCACTATCAAGTTCATCAAGCATATCATCTAATCTCGGAATGGGATGACGATATTTAACAGTGATAGCATTAACAACTCTACAGTCAGTGCACATGCGCCAAGTACCATCCTTTTTGGGGACAAGTATCACAGGCACAGCACAAGGGCTCAGATTTTTCTTTACCCAACCCTTACCTAATAGGCCATCAACTTGCCTTTTGAAACTCCATTGTTTCCTTAGGACCCATGCGATAAGCGGGTTTGTTGGGCAATGGTGCTCCAGGAATCAAGTCTAACTGGTGCTCGATCTTTCGAATGGGTGGTAAGCCATCAGGGACCTCATCAGGGAACACGTCCTCAAATTCCTGCAAAAGAGCAACCACACTCGAAGGCAATGCCTTATCGAGCTCATCAACATTCAGGAGCACATGCTTACAAATCATGAGTAATACAGGCTGATCAGCATTCACAAGTTTTCGAACATCCTTAGCCTTGATTATCATGTTTTACTTCCTAGTGTTGGTCTTAGTCAATGCATGATCATGTTGGACACTAGGTGTGCTCACTTGATCCGTGGCCGATTGCTCACTTGTGGCAGTGGAGCAATGTCCAAGGTCGACCGTCCTTTGTTTCCTCTTTTGACGGTCTAAGTCACACTCTCTTTGCAATTTAAGTTGGTTTTCATAGACTTGTGCAGGTGTGAACAGTGTTAGAACCATGTGTTTACCATTGTGCAAAAGAGTGTACTTATTTGCTTTACCATCAAATGTGACATGTTTATCAAATTGCCAAAGTCTTCCTAAAATGACATGTGTCGAATGCATAGGAACAACATCACACACAACTTCATCAATGTAGTTGCCAGTTGAAAAAGGAACACGTACCTGTTTGTAGACACGCACCTCACCTTCTTCACTTAGCCATTGGAGGCGGTATGGATGTGGATGTCTAGTTGTAGGAAGGCCCAAGCTTTCAACTATTAGTAAGCTAGCCACATTGGTGCAACTCCCTCAATCAATGATAAGGTTACACACCTTATCACTTACCTTACATCGAGTGTAAAATAAGTTCTCCCTTTGCAATTGCTCGTTCTCCTTGACCCGGGCAGTTAGCACTCGTCGTGCCACCAAACAACCAATTTCCCCTTGAGTAGGAGAGCATTCCTCCTCAGCCGCATCATCCTCCAAGCATTCACCCTTGATCAATCCAGGCATCTCCTCACAATCGTCGTCATCGGACACAATTTCCCTATTGTGAGTGATTAACATGACCCTTTGATTTGGACATTGGGACTAGATATGTCCAAACCCTTGGCACTTGAAACACTTGATATCTATACTCCTAGTTTTAGGAGTCTCATGAGGGGTCTTAGAAGTGGACCTGGATGTATCAACAAACTTGTTAGGGGTAAAATGGAAATTTCAGTTAGGAGCACTATCTTGAATTTGGCCAGAAGGAGTTGGTGGAGCCGAATTTCCAGCTTCGCGGGCTATCCTCCTTGGTTGGCTTCCCCTACATGAAGTCGAGTTGGAAGTTTGGAAGGTACGGCCTCCTCACCTCAATTTCTTCCCCCTCTCGGCCTTGATGGCTAGTTCAAGAAGATCAAGCATGTCCAAGTAATGTTGGAGCTCCAAGGCTTCTTGAAGGTCGGGGTTGAGACCTCTAAGGAACCTTGCCATGGTAGCCTCACTATTTTCTTTAATGTTTGCCCTCATCATGGCCATCTCGATCTCCTTGTAGTAGTCCTCCACACTCATGTTGCCTTGAGTGAGGCTTTGAAGCTTAGAGTGGAGATCGCGGTTGTAATAGCTAGGAACAAATCTCTTGCGCATTAATGCCTTGAGTTCTCGCCAAGTTCGGACTCGTGGTTCTCCATTTTTCCTCCCGTTAGTCCTTACTTGATCCCACCAAACTAGTGCGTAGTCGGTGAACTCAATAGTGGCGACCTTCACCTTTTGTTCCTCGCTATACTCGTAGCAATCGAAGACCATCTCAATGTGCCCTTCCCATTTCAAGTAAGCCTCAGGGTCACTTTTGCCTTGAAAAGTGGGGACTTGAATTTTAAGTCCCTTGAGCTCGTTCCTAAACGTGTCCCTTTTAGGCTCTCAGCTCTTTCTTCATCTTCACTAGTCGAGTACTCCTCATAGTTTGCTCCTTTGATGCCATGGTTACTTCGGTTGCGAGATCTACACCGAGAGCCTCTTGTGAAGCTCTTTGAGAGCTTATCAAAGCGGTTGTGCATCTCCTCCATTTGTTGCTCACTAATCCGCTTAAGCACATTTTTCATGGCGGTGAACATCAATGAGTAGTCAGTGGTCGGATGAGCTTGCTCCATGTCTCGTTTGGTCCTGCAAAAAGTTAGTGAACAAGGAAATAGTACAAATATATCCTCACTTCACTCCGTTAGTGTGTTTGCTCACCCTCGTATTTCCACTCACAACACTCTAATGATCTTACCAAAGATCCCTTACCTGTCGGATTGGGTAGTTGAGAAATGCCGCAAAGATCCAACAATCATCACCCAAGCTTTCCTCAAGAGTGACCACGAAAACAAGACACAAATGGAATGCAAAATGGAGCAAGGATGCACGAAGTTGGGAGCTCAATAGTGGAGGACAGAAATAGGAAATAGCGCTAGTCGGGAAGGAATCAAGTAAAACCCTAGCTTCCTAAAATGTAGGAGTGTGTCCAATTGAAAATAAAAGAGTTACCCAAACTGCCTACTTAATTTCCTAAGTGATTTTGGAAACAAGTTAGTTTTTGGAAACCTTTAGAAAACCTTTTCCCTCTTGAACAACTTTTAGAAACTTCCCAAATTCTATTCCAAGTACGAGTAAGAAATCAGATTTCGGTTCTTGCCCACAACCTTTGCTCAAGTCGGTTAGTCACCAACCTATAAAACTCACTCACAATCCGCAACTCACACCCCACGATACATTCCTCGATCAACGCATTTCAAAACACATAGAACGTTTGCCCAAGGATCTAGTGAGGTTGTCCTACGCTTGGATTGCGGGACCTTAAATCAACACGGACGACACGAGTTGGTTTAAAGCGGTAGAATGACGACTCCGATGAAGGTGATTACTCGAAGGGATAGGTCAGTTGAACAATCATGGACAGGACGCAAGATTGCTCATTAATCCTTGCCAAGCAAGTAAGAAGGCTCAAAACTCTCTTTAGAGAGAGAATCGAAATAAAGGAAAACTTTATTCATCAAAACTTGTGTCTTTAAAGCTTACAAAGCTAGCCTTTTATAGGCTAAAGGTAACAAGAAAAACCCTAAGAAAACCCTAAAAGAGCAGTCGGCCATCTTGGTGGACAAGATGGGCCGGCCCATGTTCTTCTAAACAACTAATCCAATCTAATAAGTATTAAGGACTAAGGCCCTACTCGGCCGACTCACGTGGAGGCCCACTTGATTCTTCATGGGCTTGAAGCAAGGTGTAGATTACTTGATTGTCTCTTTTCAAGCCTTCAATATCTCTATGGACTCCATGTTGGTTTTGGACAATTCGACCAAGGGCTTGGAGGGATTCTTTGAAGAGCTTGGCCCGTGCATGTGTGACTGGGCCCAATGGGACTCGAATTGGGTCATTGCATGGGCCAAGGTCCGTGCACACATTGTGAGGACCCGAATTTTTCTCACTTATAATTCTATTTTTATGGCTTAATTAATTATTTGCCCTCCCGTTTTCTCCGAATATTATTTTCTAAGCTCTTGAGCCCTAATTACATGGAAATATAGTTTCATTATAATTTTAAAGTGACTTGTTTCAAAAATTAATTTCCGGAAGCTCGTTTAGTGAAAATAGTGAACACGTCTTTGGAAATCTTGACCGATTGAGAGTACAATAAGTTTGGAATATTGGAGACATGTACAATGGACCTAAATTAGGTATTTTAATGTTTAAATATTCAAGTGATAGTTATTAATACTGTCGTTATAAGAATTTCTCTGAAGTTCCGCGTTATTGCGCTTAAATTGGAGGTACGCGTTTTTACGCGCGTGATTTAATTGAGGAACTTTAAACCCTTAGTTAGGGGCAAGTAAGAGTGAATAATATTTATATGAATGGAAGTGCATTAGAGGTTTAGTGCACTAGTGAATAAATGCAAGAGGAATCGAGCACAAAACGCAGGAGAGTTGACTTTTGGAGCATTTTGAGCCACGCATTCTTCAGCTTCTCATGGGTGCATCACACTAGATCAAAACCCTCCATTTTATCACCTCAAACAGCCGTGCAACTCTTTCTTTTCCTTCTTCATTCCAGCCGTACAACTCCAAGGAAAAACAAGACCAAGTTCTTCATTTTTCCTTCATCGATTCTTGCTTCAAATCTCCACCAAATCACCTCAAACTTTGAACACACTTTGCTAAGCACTTGGTGATCATCTTAAGCTAGAAGAAGGACATCATCTCATGATTTTTCTTGGAGTTTTTGGTGACCAAAATTTCTGGATTTAGTCATCAAGAGAGGTAATGAACGATCAACCTCTTAATTCTTGATTTATGGAAGTTAGATTACACTCATGAGCTCTTGGATTCTCATGGGTAGCTTTAATTTGTTGTAAAATTGGTGAGTGGGCTCTATGAACTCCCACTTTGATAGAAAGATTGATTTGATGATTGATGATGAAATTAGAGGTGGTTTAGTGCTTAAATTAGTGGATTAATGTTATATTGTTGGTAGAAAATCATAGGAGGTGCTCGGAGCAAAAGTGACCGTTTTACCCCTGCCTTGTCCGACCATTTTTGTGCAAAATTTTGAGATTCTAATGACTTGATTATGTTGTTTACATGTTATTGTGAGTGTGTACAAAATTTCATAAAAAAATAACATGATTGGGTTGGTCAAATGAGTTGATTTCCAAAGTTAGCAAAACTGGAAAATGAATCCCGTATTGCCCAGGCAGTCATTTTGTATCGGCCATAACTCTTTGCTCCGATGTCAAAATTGAGTGCCGTTGGTGGCATTTGAAACTAGACATTCCTAGCTTTCCATTGGTACTAAATTCACATTCTAGTTCCACTTGAGTGAGCCACACCATTCGATTGAAAATCACTGTCCTGTTTCGTTTCTCTCCAAGAGACAGGACAGGACTTGTATCTTGATGCTCAAAAATGAGCTGTTTGTGAATGGAATTTGACAATGGTTTCTTCTGAGAAAATTCAGATTTGTGAGAGAGGTTTCCAACGCCATTAACTACACCCAATTCCAAGTTGAATTGAGTGAGTTGTTGCCATATTTCGAAACTGATGCAGAGAGTAAAAATCCTCTTTTGACTAGTTAAATAGCTAGCCTAGCTTGATTTGGGACTTGTTGTTTTGGAAACTTTGATGTCCAACATCTGCCAAACTTGATATTAGATGTTCCTTGGACTTTGTTTCATAGATAAACCAGATTTGGGTTGGTTGCTTTGGACAAAATATTTAAGAAGGAAAGAAGAGCTAAAAGACAATTTTACCTTGGGAAATTTCTTGAACTTTGATGGTTTAGTTAACTACCTTCCCGTGTGAATTTTCAAATGAAATTTGATAGAAGAGTAATCCTCATATGGAGGTTTAATTTTCCGAAATTTGGTAATATTCTAAGACCATTTTGATATGCAAATGATGTCACAAAATTCGCTCATCGAATCTGGAAACTTTTCGTTTTCTCTTAGCCAAATGGTCAAATTTGATTTGGGGAGTTTTATTTCGAAAATTTGGATGTCAATGGTCTTTAAATTGCTCAGTGGATGTTTATGAACTCTCGGTTTCCATACTGGAGAGATTTGGAACTGATTTCATGGTACAAAAAGTTTGTAAACAAAAGAAAAGTGAGAAGGTAGTTTAGCCTTGAAACTCTTCATAAACTTTGGTTGTTTCAATGACTGCCTTACCGTGAGAGTATTTGTATGAAACTTGGTAGAAATGTTGTTCACACATGGAAGATTTAGTGTACCAAGCTTGATGTATTTCCAATGCCAACTCGATGACCAAATGATACTTCAAATCTAGTCTTCAAACCTGGAAAATAGCCCAACAGTCTTAACTTTTTCAGCAACTTGGAGCTACTATATCTTGGTGCTCGAAACTCCATTTATCGTTCCGCTTGTTTGTCATACTCTTGGATTGCAACACTAATTGATTTCCAAATTTCAAAGGTTAGTTCAAAACAAGTGAATTTTTCTGAATTTCCAAAGTTGGCCAAAAACCAACTTAAATCTGTCTTGGTAATTCAAGTTACCAACTTTGAGTCAAACTTTGAGTACCTTTCACTTACATTCGTGGAAAAGTGTCTTCTAAGAACTTTTAGTACTTTCAAAAAGGTTTCCAATGGTACCAAGTTTTCCAATTTTTGACATGTAGAATGTGAGATACGATTTTTCAAAGTATCGTATCAAACCTGAAAATTTTCCGAATTCCAAGGGAAGGGAGTTTTCAAATACTCCTTATTCCTTCGATATTACTTGAACATTTTATACTTGATTTCCAAAATGAAAACTCGATTGCTCATGTACTTTAAGAAACTCCTCTTGAACCTCGATTTACGAGTAATTGAGGTTTATTTTTATAAGATTTCCTTAGAGTGAACACTAGTACAATCTTCCTCGATAATTAGAGATTTGTAGTGATACTGAGTGGTAGTTGATTATTGTTTGCTCAGGCACTCGAGGGAATCTTCAAGAGGATCTCGGAGCGTACACCTAAAATGCTTGTTTGAAAACTACTCGCTTGCTTTGAATAGGTGAGTGTTCCATATAGGAATACGTAATTGAATAAGTCTAGGACATGCTCATTTCATGATTATCAAGTGTTAAGTACTATGTGTTAAGTATTTACCATACTTATGCCTATATAAATAATGTATACTTGCATTGCATATCGACATGAATTGGTTAAATGATTAACCATATCAAAGGACCATATGAACTCGATACATGCTTAACTTGCTAGATTGCTTGCTTAGCCTACTCGATTTTTGAAAAATGGGGTCGAGTGTGTACTTTATCGCACTCGTTCTCTTTTGAGATGAATAACTCATGCTTGGAAATGCTCGAATAACATGACTTGGTATGCTAAGGTTGCATACATTGTTGGAGTGAATCTCCTCGACTCTCACATGATAAAAATGGGATAACGGCCAATGATGGCCTATTAATATGACAAATGCCTGTCAATTAACCGTCACTACTCAACCGTTAACCGTCAACCGTGAACTGTTAACCGTTAACCGTTTACCAACCCACATGACTACCTGATTACTTGACTATTTGCTCACATGATTTCCAATCTGCATGACTATTCGATATCCGTGAATTACATGCTTCCATAAAATCAACTTGTATTGCTTACGTGCTACGTGCTAAGTATCCACTTGATTACTTGATGATCATGAATCACATGTTATATGAAATTGTCTATCATTTTTAAGGCGAGTGTGTACTTTATCTCACTCGACCTACTAATATGATAAATTTTTACCGTTCGTCAAATTAGTTGATTACTTGTGCATGTTGTAAGCTCTAAGCTGAACTTGGGCCCTGCCCTTGGTTACTGACCTACTCGAGCCAGGACTGGGCTCGGTCGGGTAGGTTGGAACCCTGGGCCACCATTTCGGTATACTCGAGTATTACCACTGGAGGGATAAGGTGATGGCCAGTCAAACTGAGGGGATCCGGAAGTCATAAGGTGCAGATGACCGACAGAGTTCCACTGGAACACCGTATCCTACAGTATATATTTACTTTGTGTCATGATAATTGTTTTATGCTAAAATGCCAACATGAAATCCTGAGCCATGCCTGTGTTATGCACCATACCTGTTACCTGTCCAATGTACTCATATCATGATACCTGTTTCATGTTAATGCTCCATACCTGTAACATGCTTAATTACTCGCACCTGTAATAAGCTCCAATCACTCATGAACTATACATGCCAATGTTTTGAACCATGATAACTGTCTCATGATAAATGTCTCATACCATGATACATGTCTCAAATTACCCGTACAATGATTATCACCTCATGATAACACGCCATTGTGTAACATTGAACCATGCATATGATATGCCCAACTTACTTGATTTATTTGAACTGTTAGAGTGTCTTGGAACCTCACTGGGCTGTGTAGCTTGTGAGGACCCGTAATTTTCTTAATTTCTAGGGTTTTAATTTCTTTTAATTACACGTTTTCCACCTTTTCTTTATTCAAAAAAAATTGTGCAAATAAATTTTATGAGTAAATATAGTTTTTAAATGATTTTTCTAGTATCGGTTAGTTTTTGAGAAATTAAGAGCGTATATCGGATGTGGGACCCACTAGTGCGAAAAGTTCGGAAAAATTCGGCCAACTAGGTTAAGTTTTGGATACTGGGTTTAAATTATCGAGTGCTAAGAGATAATTAGAGGTTGTTATATGGATTGGAGTGAGAGTTAACAAATAGATAGAGATGCATTAATGAGGTGACAAGTGTCACCATTTGATTGGGTTGACTTGTTGGACAACTATTCACCTTTTACCATTTGATCAAATAAATCAAAAAAAATAACCAAAATTCACCATTTTTCTCTCCTTCTTGCCGACTTTCTCAAGCACCAAAAGAAAGAAAAGCTCTTCAAGTTTTGCTCCAATCTTGCTCAAATTCAACAATCCAACCATTTAATCTTGCAATTACTCCATAAAACCTCTTCACTTAGTGTTTGTGAGTTGTTTGGTGGAGTTGTTTGGAAGGCTAAAGGGATTAGTTGCTCTCTCTCTTGGGTTGCTAAGGTAAGTTGTTAAGGACCTCTCTCCTCCCTCTAATGATGTTAAATTCATGATTGGTAGTGGTATGAGATGCAATATTATGGATTATTTCTTGATTTGTGGTTAAAGTGATGAAGTTTTATTATTTTTGGGGATTTTTCTGTATTAATATGAACATGATTGTGTGGCTATCTATGATGATTGGAAATGGTATATAATGACTCTAGGAGATGGAAAAAGTGATTAATTGCAACCAATTTCTGGTTTGGAAGAAATTTCAGAAAATTAGGGTTTGAGTGGGAACATTCTGCCCGAATTTATAGCTCCTAGTTAGAGGCTGAATTGGCCTTAGCTTAAAACTTGAAAGTTGTTGGAAATGACATTTTAGAGGTGTCTGCAAAATTTCAGGTCAATCGGAGTAGTGTAGAATGATAAAAGTCGAAATTACCCTTGCTGTCCTGGTTTTACCCGAATGTACGAACTGCGCCTGTAATTGGTTATTTTTGCTGGAATTGCTTTGGATTTGGTTATTGATGTCTTCTGATGAAATGTAGCCCTGTTTCTAAGCTTTCGAGTGGCTTTGGAATTTCTGGATTTGGACTTGTGTAAGCTGAGTTATGATGTTTACACCAGAATGCGTTTTGTGAATCTGTTTTTACGGTTTTGATGTAGCATCTTGCATTTTGGATCTGGTTACACTCAAAAATGAGCTGAGTGACCTTTTGTAATATTGTAACCCTATCTCTTATCTTCGAAATGGCGGGTCTTGGACCTTCGTCCGATAATCGTAGTGCCTTTGGTGGCATTACCGGAAAATGAGGTCAAAAACTGTTTTTTCAGGGCTAAAGCTAATTCCATTTCCGGATTTTTCTGGTTTCCTCTAATGCTTGTATATGCTTATGGAACCCTATTGGGGTCGTATTTGGCATTGGTTTATGACTTGTAAGCGAGTCTTATAGTGTTTATTTGAATAGTTTTAGGGCTTGACTTTTGTTTCCGGTCATTTTCCTAGCTAAATTTTGTACCTGAATGACTATTAAGCCTAGTGAACGGCTTTTGGAAATGAGATTATTTTTGTACGAGATATTGGGACTGATTTGAGGAAATAATGAAGCTGTGACGGCTGGAAAAGTAAGCAAATTTAGGGGAAATGCTGTCCAAATTTCTAGGCCGTTTAGTCTCTTTAGATTTGAGTTGCCTTTTGAAAGAAATGAAGGGCTTTTGGGTCATTCAAACCCTAGGTCCTCCCATTACTTTTGTTTCCAAAAACATCATGTTTTGCACCCTTGCATTAGTAATTATTTGGCGAGGCATACGACTAGTAGTCGAGCCTCACTTGTGCATTCTGTTTACTCGATTTTGGATGTGAAATCTTCAATTGTTTTACTTTGGTTCGTTTAGGGTTTCTTGGCGATTAAAGCCAGTTTGAAGTGAAACCTTTTGGAAGTATCCGTACTTGTACCGGTGAGTGTACCACTCCCCTCAATTGTTGTTTAACTTGATTTATGCCCTGCAATCTATGATTTAAATGACTACACTATCTGTTTAATTTGTAAGAGACGAGGGTGTACTTATCACACTCGTTCTCTTGTCTGTTCATATGCCAATTTGGGTGCGAATCTAAATCTGTATCTGTATCTGATATCTGTACCTGTATCTGTATCTGCTCGAATGTCATTTGGAAACCTGTATCCAACGACCTTTCTATGATTTCTGAGCTCAACCCCTGTGGCAAGTTACTCGAGTCGGGCCGGCAAGGGCCTGGTCGATTAGATAACGAACCACGATAGTCTGTTTTGGGATCTTTGGGTATTGAGACCCTTGATTCCGGGTATACTCGAGTATTACCATTTCTGATCTGATTGGAGTTCCGGCCCGGTAGGGGTATGTGAGGTGGAAGGAATCGGAGAAAGTGGAGTCTACAGTATTGGATACTCCTTTAATGTTGACGGAGTGTCAACTATTCTTTCGATCAAGCTTCGGTGACGCAAATGGGAATTTGGCTCCTGAGAGCCACCTGTATCCTTCCTATTTGAATCATTGGTTCCTTTACTTTACGTCTGGCAGGTGTACCCGATTTGTTAAATGTGAAATGCCATGATTTTCTGCTATATGTCTGGTACCTCATTGAGCGCGAGCTCACCCCTTTCTGTTCCTTTTGTTTTCCTTACAGGAATATAAACACTTTTGGGATTGGATTGGATAGTTGATTGCCAAGTTGAGCTAGAGTAGATATCTTTTGTATTGCTCATTGAATGAAACCCTTATGTCTATTGGGTTCATTTCTTTTAATTTGGCAAAACCGTACATGTATCAACTTTTGAATAACTTTTGTATGCCACTTTTGATTGTATATGCTTAATTCCAACATGTAACTATTTGCTTGATGGTCAGTTGGGTTTTGACATGTCGGTTACTATTCATGGCCGACTCCGGTTCCATTTTTTTTATTTCGACATTTTGACTTGTTTACGCGCGTTAGTATGTTCCGAAACGTCTTGGATCGATGTGAACTGAACCGTTAGTCCTGGCGAGAGCTGGGCGGGCAGTCCGCTAACCCCTTTGGTTCGCCCTAGGGGAAAGTGGGGCTGTCACATAGCTCATCCCACGTTGTGATTTTCTTTTACAGGGTTCGAGACCAAGGGTGCTCGTGAGTAGTACTAGAATGTTTTCTTTTGAAGACTTTAAGTTATATTATAACGGATGGCTATTGTACCATTTTTCCGTTGGGTTGTATTTAAGCTTGAAAGTTACATAATTGTAAGTGTGAGATATTTGAAATACTTTAATTATGTATTGAAGCTACTTAAAGTATTTCGAGCTTTTGAATGATGGATTGTAGTGAGTCCTGGCGAGAGCTGGGCAGGCGTCCCGCGGATACCCTTTGGTTCGCCTTAGGGAGAAGTGGGGGCGTCACACACATCACCCCACAAATCAGTTTCAGATCACTCTTTTTTTTTTGTCAAGTCGCAAGGCAATTTGGTGCTTGGTTTCAAGACAATGGATGCTCAACCAAGTGATGCAAATAACCCTCCTCGGGCTCCCCCCCAACGAGTTTCCCAAGATGTTCCCAAGAAATTCACACCAACTCCAAGGAAACCCTTCACCACCACTAGAGAGTACAAGAAGATATACTCAAGGTGGATGAAACAAATTCCCAAGGAACAAGATGCTCAAGAATTCTAAGAAGTGGTAGATCAAAACTTTTGAATCTTTCCCTTTGTTTAAATTTTCTGTTTTGGGGTAGGGACAAGATGTTCCCAAGAAATTCACACCAACTCCAAGGAAACCCTTCACCACCGCTAGAGAGCACAAGAAGATGTACTCTAGGAGAATGAAACAAATTCCCAAGGAACAAGATGCTTAAGAATTCCAAGAAGTGGTAGGTCAAAACTTTTGAATCTTTCCCTTTGTTTAAATTTTTTGTTTTGGGATAGGGACAAGATGTATGTAACTGATTTGGCAATAAAAAATTTTGACTTTTCTTTCTTGTTTTCTTGCCACCCGAATTCTCTCCATTCTTTTCTTTTTTGTTTCTGTTTTTTTTTTTACCTCAAACGAATAACAAGAACTCTTGGCCGAAGGAGTCAAAGTCCAGAATCTAATTCGGCATTTGATGCACATCAAAACACAACCAAACTTCAAAATCCTTCAAGAACGTGCAAGATACTTATCAAGAACTTCAAGATAGCAATCAAGAAATTCAAGAAACCCTAGAATCTTGTAAGTTCTCTCAAGATTCACAAACACCAATGAGTTGTACCAAAAATCAGATTTGAAAAATAAGTAAAACAACTTGGAGGACCAACGACAAACTTGGATAGATTTGACTCACGGAAGCCCTAGAAAAGAGACGTAACCCTAGCAACCGCCAAGCTATGTTTTCGTGCTGCTCAAGCAACGGTTACTAACAACCAGATTGGTAGCTTCCAAGAGAGATTTTCGGACACAATCACAACGGCAAAATTTGGACAGAAACTTCAAAAAACAAAGCACGACAGAATTTAATACGATGGAGACTAACGATGGCAGATTTGTACGACCCAAAGAAGCACAAGACTTCGGATAGAACTTAACCCAACGAACATGCACTCACAGACAGAGTTGTGAAACAATTACGACTCAATAACACTAACAAGTTGCGGATAGATTTGTCAACAACCAACAATGCACGAATGGACAGACCACTTCGGACAACAAATGCAATCACATGACCAGAATTTAATCAACAATGACGCAACAAGGACTTTGGACAGAAGTTGTTTTTGAACACACGGCAGCGGAAAGCACAAACCCTAGACAACACAACAATGAAAAATACGGATATAATGAAATATATCTCAACCTAAACTCTGATACCAACTAATACGCTCCTCGATCAACACGTTTCGAGACACGTAGCACGTTTGCCCAAGGATCTAGCGAGATTTCAAACCGTTTGGATTGTGACTCCTAGAATCAAGAAGGACGTCACGACTTGATTGAAGGCGGTAGAACGGAGATTCCAATGGAGGTGGTTACTCAAGTGGATAGGCCGGATGAACAATCAAGGACAATCGCGAGATTGCTCAATAACCCTTGCCAAGGCAAGTAAAGGAATCGATTCTCTCAACAATAAAAGTGAAAACAAAACAGAATTTTCTTATTAAGTGTCTAACCCTTCAACCGTACATGAGAGAAGCCTTTATAGGCTTGTAGCCACTAAAACCCTTGAGAGGGCCTACTAATCCTAGCTAGGTGGGGGTTCGGCCACCTTGATCACAAGTGGGCTGAGCCTTGACTTCCACAACTACTACTAACAACCTACTTACTCGCAGTTAACAATGGCCCAAATTAGCTATCACGAATGAACTAGGTTCGGCCATGTGATCAACTTCATGGATGGCCATCACTTGGTCCTTCATGGGCTTGGATCAATGTGTAGACACTTTGACTCACGACGTCCAAGCCTTCAATGTTTCTATGGATCCCATGTTGGTCTTAGACACTTCGAACAAGGGCTTGGAACGATTCTTTGAAGCGTTTAGACCGTGCACGTGTAACTGGGCCCAATGGAACTCGAACTGGATCATCACGTGGGCTTGAGTCCGTGTACACATCACTTAGCAACTTAGATGAATATCAAATTTTCCACCGAAATCCTCCAAGAAAAACCACACGGTTGCTCCTTGCTCCAAGATGAAGTGTTACTCCAAGTAGTTTGCGATTTGGTGGAAGTTTTGTAGGTGAAATGAAGCTAAAACAATGGAGTTTTCTTCCTCCTTCCTCCTTGGATGGGTTCGGCCGAATGGAGAGGTAAGAGAGAGAGAGAGTGTGACAGTTTTTGGCTTGTCTTGGAAGCTTGAAGGGAAAAGTAAGGATTAAGTTTAGCAAAAAGTCAACTTTGAATAGTTGTCGCGCGAGGGTTTCGTACCACCATTTTCTCTCGGGTTTGATACACTCATGCACTAATCCTCCAATGTAATTCCTTTAACACTGTAATTACTCACTCTTACGAGTCTAGAATTAATTCCCCAAATCTCCAATTAGTCGCGCAGTGCGACTTTGGAGAAACTATTGACGCGCGCGCGGTAAAAGCTTAATTTGAACTCACTCACCTATAATTCCTCAATTAACCTTTTTTAGTCTACTATTAATTATTCTTAAATTTCCAAGATTATTGCACTCTCGATTCGAATATTGTTTCAAAAAACATGTACTCGTTATTCCTTACTAAACGAGCATCCGAAAAATTAAATTTGCTAACAGGACGTTTAAAAATATAAGTGAGACATTGTTCCATATAAATGGATTTAAAATGGTTGAAATAAATTATTCAGAGAAAACGGGTGAATAAATATTTAAATAAACCAGTAAAATAAGATAAAATAAGAAAATTTTCGGGTCCTCACATCCTTCCCTCCTTAAAAAGAATTTCGTTCTCGAAATTCACACCTAGGATAATATCATACCCCTTAATAGCTAGGCTTGTCAAATCGATCAACAACTTACACTCTCCGACCCATATCTCACAATTTCTATTCATTCAATTAGGAATCAAATTTTGATTTCCCCAATAGGTGTTTTACTTCCAAGTCAGAGGATAACTTAATTAGTCTCACGTCTACCCTACTCATAAATCTAGGATTTGTAAATGAGTGTGTGGTATCAGAGTCACTTAGAATCTTAGTTAAACAATGAAAAATAAGAATCATACCTTCAACGACCTTAGTGAAATTGAAAACCTGTTGATGGTCTAATGCATAAACTCTAGCCGTCGCTTTAGATTGACTTTCTCCAGCACTAGTTTGTTTAGATGCCTACTTTTCTGGCCTTTGAGTACTATCTCCTACCTTCGACACTCTTGGACAACTTGCGAGCTGATGCTCGGCACTACCACAATACAAGCACTTTTTTCGATTTCCTCCAACAATCATTTTCCACATGATTGGACTTGCCACAGTAACCACAACTAACTTGAGGAGTCACGACCAGACCACCAGAAGGCGTTTCTCTCACTTGACCTTGCCCATTGTGGCCTCCTCTTGGTTGAGTCCCTTTTGGTGTACTGGATGTCTCTACTCTTCCCGTTCCTTTTTCCTTTTTAAAAGGTGGGGCACTTTTGCTTGCTTGTCCAGAGGAGTAACTAGGAGTATTCCTTTTCTTAGTATGGAAATTCCTAACTTGCAGCCTTGCACTTTCGACTCTCTATGCTTTCTCTAAGGTTTTAGTGAAAGTAGAGATTTGGGCTGCCGCCAACCCCTCCTGAATCTCCATATTAAGTCCTTGCACAAAGTGTTTTATCCTTTTCCGCTCATTAGTCACCAATTCTGGAGCATACTTAGAAAGTTTAGTAAATTTCCCTTCATATTCAGCCACGCTAGAAGTCCCCTGTCTCAACTTTATAAATTTATCCTCCCTTTTCTCTTGAAACAAGGGTGGGAGAAATTTTTCATTAAACTCTCGGGTAAAATTTTTCCAGGTCCAAGGGGTCTGCGCTTTTTTCCATTTTTCTCTTATCACATCCCACCAAGCACGTGCTACACCCTTAAATTGAAAGGCAGCAAAGGTCACTCGTCTCTCCTCAGTATAGTCTAGAGCGGCAAATATATTGGTCATTCTCTCCAACCAGTTCTCCGCTAACTCAGGGTCAGGTCCTCCGATAAACTTAGGCGGAGCAAATTTCAAAAATCTCTCCAAAGCTCTATCATCCCCTCTATCCTGAGTCTCAGGTTGATTAATAGGTCCTTGACCTTTTCTGTGAGAACCTGAGAATTTTCACATTTTCTAGGCATTATTTTAATTCTTTGCCGACATTTTTATATTTTCCTTTAATAGGTTAATTTTCTATATATTTAATCGAAACAATCCTAATTTACTTGTGACCAACATGTATTTTTAAATCCCTCATATTTTAATTGAAACATTAATTTTAATCACTGGAATTGTAAAATCCCTCACGTTTCTCTTAAAAACTTCCTTTTATTTGGAACTTATGATTTTGTTATAACCCTACTACCCAATCATTCCACAATAAGTGCAAATGAATCTAGGAAGTAGGGTTTCACTTTTTGTTTTCAAGTCGGAGCAAGTTAGGGTTTTCACGTGTATCCGTAGTGTAATTATCCGGTACGGAGCGAGGATCAAATTTGGTAGATAAAAGTGACTTTTGGATGAGGAAATATTATATGATTTGAAGTGATAATCATAAATTAGTGAATTATAAGTTAAAACCCTAGTATACGCGATTTAAGAAAAAACGGCTCGAACCGACGTGTATCGTGCATTACCGATTGAACCCACCACTGGACCACTACTTCCTTACTACCACATTCCCTTGATATTTTTGCAAAATATCCCCCTCATGTCCAGCTAGTCTTGACCAAAAATGTGGACCAAATGCAAGGAAAGGAAAGAGAGAAAAAAGAGTGGTGGTGGTGGCGCCACTTGTCGCCACCTAAAGGTTTCTTGACAAACCAAGAGTCCAACCTTCTTATCCCCAATTTTGCTCTTTCTTCTTCATTATTTCTGCTGGTTGGCCGAACAAGAGAGGAGAGAAAGAGAGCAAGAAACAAACTTCCTTCTTCTTGAGTTGAGTCATTCAAGTGAGGAACTAAAATTCTAAACCGATTAAAGTGTGAGTTGTGGGCTTGAGAAGCTAGGGGAAACAAGAATTCCAAGAGGAGGTGAAGTATTACTCTTGCAAGCTTCATTTGTTGAGGTATAAGGCTAAACCATGGCTTTGGTTCTTTTATTGTGGTTTAAGTTGTTTTATAATTCATGTTGTGGTTGGATTAGTAGTGAAACAAGTTGTTATGATGACTTAAAGGTGATTTATGTGAGTTAGGGTTTGAGGTATTTGCTGCATATCCTTGCTATATGGATGATATATGTTGTATTTAAGCTTATATAAGTGGTTGTGGTGATGATTGGAGCAAGAAATCAAGAAAGGTTACATTGAATCCCAAAATTCCAGATTTCTGGAAATTTTAGTTCTATTCTGTCCGGTTTTATTGCACCATGTTAGAGGCCAAATTAGGCTTGGTGTAAAACATGAAAGTTGTAGAGAATAGTATTTTGTAGGTTCCTACAAAATTTCAGCTTAATCAGAGCAATGTATCCAGTGAAAAGACCAAAATACCCTCACTATTTTAGGATGTTTCCAGTGTTCCGTTTAAGTCAGTTCATCCAGTTTATCATGTTTATTCATTATGATCCGAGCTGATTTAGCCGATTTCCAAAACATGAAAGTTTTATTACTCTGTCTTATATTTTCAACGCCACTAAGAACGTCTTAAACGGACCTTGATAAACTGAGATAAGGCCATTTGAAGGCAGTATGGTTGAATAGCCGAATAGTTGGAATTAGGTTATGTGAATTGGGAATTTGGTTAGGTTACGCTGGAAATTAGACTAAGTATTCTTCATGAACATTGTAGCCCCCTGTCTTAGCTTCGAAATGGTATAAGTTGTATCTCAATCTGATAAGCGTAGCCTCGGATGTGCCCATTTCGTAAAAACCCGTCAAAACTGTCTTTTGTAAACTTCGTTTCCACACTTGTTGTTAGCTTAAATTTTGTCCTTGTATTGTCTTGAGCATATTGAGTGGTTGTTTATGTTGTGTGTAATGTTGGGATTGATTGAAGAAAACAATGAAGCCATAAATGGCTGGAAAATAGGTAAATACAAAGGGCGTGCTGCCCAAATTTTCGCTCAAGGACTAATTTTCTATTTGAACTTGTATATTTTCGTTTAGCAAATATTATGACCGTTTTTCCATCTTAAAACATGGTCCTTCTTCAATTGGAAACTCCAAATGTTTGCTTACTCTTACCAAATAAAGAGAAGTGGTTTAGGGTTTTCTTAGGTACTTTGTTCTCCTTTTTACATGAATTTCATTAAGACCTTTAGTTTGTAAAATCTATTTGAATATGAGATGATTTTGAACCATATAAACGATTCCGAAAATAGTATTCCTTAGCCTATCTAGTTGGATTCCGACTTGTCTTTGGTTCAAGTGTTTTCATTGGAAAATTTTATAATCCTTTTGAGTTTGGCTTTACTTTTGGTCTACGATGTCTACGGGTCTAAATGTCCTCGTTTCACTTTAAATACCTAATTGTTTATGCTAGACGAGCTGTAATATTCTGTCTCATTAACTTTAGGTTTTCTCGGTGACTAAGGATAATATCCGGAAGGATATTTTGCAAGTTGTTTTGCGTACATAGGTGAGTGTTCCTTGTTTGTTATATCTTCCTTGACTTCATGACTTCTTGTTATTATTTGATCATGTGTTAAATGTTTCCAATGATTTTCAAAACGAATTTTCCAGGCGAGCGTGTACTTTATCGCGCTCGACCTAAATGAAACGTGAAATTTTCAATGCTTTAATGATTAATACATTAGTTGCGCATGATGTAAGCCTTTTGGCTGAATTGGGCCCTGCCCTTCGTTACCGATCGACTCGAGCCAGAAGCGGACTCGGTCGGGCGATATGGTGACCCTGGGTGAACGTTTGGTATACTCGAGTATTACCTTGTAGTCCGGACAACGTCCGGATGGGTGGAGCCTGGCCAACGGCCGGGAAGGGTGAATGAACGAACGAAATAACGAACGAGGGTTTTAATTACAAAATGCATTCTTCAAAAGAATGGAGGAATAAGGGGAAATGTCAGGAGAACGAACGAACGAAAACGAATTTATGGCTCCTTGTGAGCCCGTATCCTTTTAATGAATGTGTTACTATCGTTTTCCATTGTAAATGTTCTTGAAGTATTGATACTCCAGGTTTCATGTATTGAAATGATTATTTGATTATGTGTTCGGAACCTCACTGAGCTTTTAGCTCACTCTTTTAGTTTTGTTTTCCTTAACAGGGGACGGCGAACAGGATGAGAGCATAGACTAGCCTAGTCTAGTTCTTTTGTTTTTTTTTTTGTAATGGTTCTCGCTCCAGTGCTTGGCACGGGCTGGACGTATGAAGGATTGAGAACCTTTGTATATTCGATGTTTATACTCTCGTTTGGGTTGGAAATGTATATAAGTTCTGCTTTAAGTTTTGGATCGTTGCCCTATTTATTCTTGTGATTTTATTCCGATTTCATTTAAGAGCTGTAGTAAGTGAGTGAGTCCCGGCGAGAGTTGGGCAGGCGACCCGCCAAACCCTTTTGGTTCGCCTTAGGGGGAGTGTCGCGCCCCACTTTTTGATATAGTGTGTTAGTAGTGTGTGGAATATGTATGTGAACGTGTGTGAAAGTGAAAATAAAAGGCCGTGGGATTGTGAAATGCGACGGTTTGGCCAAACAAGGTTTAAAAAGGGTTTTGAATGAAAATGGAGTCGCCACTTGGTGTAGAGTTAGGGTGTACCAAGTCACCCAAAAAGTGATTTTTTGGAAAAAAAAAGTAAACAAAACCCTTTTTAAAGAAATTTTAGGTCTACGTAACCAAAGAAAGGGATCGAGAGTCACATTTGATAAGGGAGAAGGCAAAGGCAAAGCCTAAGGCACTCCCTTACCCTAGCCAAAGCTAGTTGCGTGACTTAGCCCTTCTTTTCTTAATTCTTCTACCCAAAGTATGTGTTGCATGTTGGATATGACTAATGGATATGAAAAAGATGCAATCCTAAATCTAAATGTCTCTTATGAGGCATTTTGGTCCCAACCACATGAGTTGTGGTGGCCAATAAGGAAAGTCCTCATAGAGGTCACGGGCAATGCAAATGAAGACTCAAGTATGAGTGTAGGTGTGCAAATGTAAGAAAAGTGCAAGTGTGCAAATGTAAGAAAAGTGCATGTGTGCAAATGTAAGAAAAGTGCATGTGTGCCAATTGAGAAAATAAAGGTGTTTGTGTGCTAGTGGATGAAAATATAATAGTAGATACATATAAGTGCAATTGGGTGCAATTTGTGAGGTAGAAAATAAATAAGTGATAGGGAAAGGTAAAAAAATGTGCAAACATGGCATGTGGATTGAGAAAAATATAAGTAGTGAGAGAATGTAGATAAAAAAGTGAGGAGGTGATAGAAATGAAAGTGTATGAACCTAGAGGAATGCATTAAGTCGGGTACGAGAATGACTCCTAACTTCACGACTTTAATTTTCCCTTTGATTAGAAGGAAGGACTAGCGTGCTAAGGCTATTTTGTAGCCACACTCGCTCGTTTCCCTTACCGAAAGGAGACCCTCAAGCAAATGTACCCTATACCTAGCATGAGGATGCAAAAGCCTAAAATGAGGGGAAAATGGTTGAAGGGACATGCCAAATGATAGAAAACTAAGAAAAATGCGTGAAATGTAGTGAAACATGCAAGTACGTTCTATTGAGAGGGAACGGCCTATTGGGTCTAGCATTGGACTAGCCCTTTCTATGAATTCCTACTAGCGTTGGACTAGTGGAAACGGACAATGAGCCACAACTAGCGTTGAACTAGTGTGGTGACGTGCATTCATCCATCACATTCATTCATGACTATAAAAAGCGAGTAGACATGCGAATCACTTATAAACACGTAGCACATAACACTTAGCATGCTCGAGATGCAAGAACCTAATAAAGCAAATTAACACATAGCAACAAAGGCAAACAACCAAGCTAATGAACCTATTACATTTGCTAACTAAAACAAAAGGGGAATGGGAAAAATGAATAAAATTGCTCTCCAAGCCCTATCTGTTACAAGCCAAGAGGTGTACACATACCCCATTAAAAGAATAACTCAATAAAAGCAAGAGTAAATGAAATAAAGGAACTAAAGAAAAGCAAGGAAAGCAAATTAGACATGCAATTCTCACTTAGCACGTTGGATCACATAGGAGAGACAAAAAAGGATAAAAGAAATTATACCTCCCCCTTTTGTGGCGCTAATAAAGTGGACAAAACTTAATGTGGGCTATAGTCACCAAAGAAAGGGATAACTTGGGCTAAATCCATCAAAACAAAGGATTAATGCACCAATTTAGTGGTAAAACATGTATAAACCAATTTGATTCCACCAAAACATCGAATCCTTGTTCAATTGCAATTGAAAAAATGACCAAATAATGCATAATGACCAAGGAAAAGTGGAACAACTCATCAAATTCCCAAATATAGCAACTACTAGGAGCTCAAAACAACCCTTAATCGATCATTCAAGTCCAAATGGAACATTTTAGGAACTTTAAAGGTCCAAGAGCAAGAAAAGGTCAAGTAACCAATTTATTTAGGGAAATTAAAGAAAAAAGGCAAACACAAGCTCATTTAGACACGAAGTTCACAAATTCATGCATTAAGTACCACCTTAACAAAACATGGTAATTAATGAAAGCAAACAAGCAATCGAGTTGAAAAAATGAGGCTACCAAGGACTCAATTGAGAAAATCATTCAATTGATTGGGTCATAGTAGAACAAGGGGAGACTTGGGGGGTCAAAGTGCAAAATTCAGAATTTTTCCATGCATGCATACGAATAGCTTTCTTCATTTCTGGTTGCTATGTTTCTGCAAGTGCTTCTCACTAGTCACCCAAACATCTTAAACAAGGCTTCAAACTCAACACTTATTAGCTTCCTTAAGACCATCATCATGCACAAAAACTAATCATGCAAAACGAAATGAAACAAAGCAGAGAGTGGCCATAGGATCAGATTTCTTGCTGCAAATTTCTGCAACTAATTCATGCAAAGCTACGGTGGAAGCTTCTGCAATAACTCTCGGCAGCTGCTAAGAAAATTCTGCAACAAACTAGCTACCAACTTTCATTTTTCAAGCACGGATCTTAGCCTCAAAACACAACTTCGAACGGAAACAAACTCAACCAAACATCAAAACTTTGATCTAAACCAAAAACCCGTTGGATCTTAGCATCTAAACATACAAAAGGAAGCTCAACCCAGCGGCTGTTTCGAGAAAAAAAATGGTGAAGAAAATGCAGCAGCTTTTAGTTTCTCATACACTTTTAACACACCAAGGAAATGATTTAATGCAGTTCCCTATTTGTCCAAAAACCTGAAATGAGAGAATATGAAGCAAAGGAGAGGGGAGGCACTCAATCAGACACTCTCGGACACAAAGTGCAGAAAGGTAACGTGAAATGGCTGCTCAAATATACAAAATTCGAAACCAGCAATTCCAATCCCAATTTCCAAACCAACAAAACCCATGTTATCTAAGCCTTTTATTGCTAAAACCCATTGTCAACATCGCAAAAACACCAAAGAAACAGCAATCAAGGAAGCTTTAGGAATACAAACATGACAAAAAATCATAAAACTGAAAGTTTTCTGCAGTTTTCCTGGTTTTTGCTCATTCGAACACCACTGATGGCTTCAATCAACGAAACATGAATCAAAGTTACAACATAACCGCACATTCTCTCCCCTTTAAAACACAAGAACTCTCATATTTAAATACGAAATTTAGAGGAAAAGGGCCTGCAAAATCTGAAAAAATTTCTACAATTTCCTTTTCGGCAAATCTGAAGATTAAACCATCGACTAAAGGAAACTATAAATGATTTCTATATCCTGGGTTCCATGACCTATAACAAACACAATTCAAACACGAAGATATAGCCAAAACGAGTTACTTAACAGAGATATAGCCAAAACCAAAGAGGAAACCACGAAGACAAGAAAACAAAACATGCAATGAAACCCAGATCTTCCCAAAATGGTATGAAAATGACAGCAAGAAAGGCTAGAATCACCTGCAAACGTTGGTGAAGTAAATCAACCGTGAGAACTCAAGAAAGTGATGCTGGTTTCTGGAAAACAACGCCCAGGCAGATCAGCGGCAGCAGTATTGGAGAATCCTCGCTTTTTCTTTTCCTTTGCTGATGACTTTCTCAACCGTAGCTCTCTCTCTCTCACTATTTCTCAATCTACTATGTTTTCCCTTAGTTCCTTTGCCCTCTGTTGTGACGCCCCACATCTCCCTAAAGCGGACCAAAGGGTATCCGCGGACGCCTGCCCAGCTCTCGCCAGGACTCAAGCAATTCCATTCAATTTAAAACCGAACTAAACACTTCGATGAGAGCAACATGAATACAATAATGCGGAAGCGTTCAAGCTTAACAAGTCACTTAATGTATAACCAGTACATCGGGTAATCATAAAACGACTTAAATTCAAAGTACACGTCAGGGCCCAAACTTTTCAAGTTTACAATTTTCAAAAGTACAACCCAAACCAGGGCCTAGTCAAAATATATAACAGGAGTCTTAACAAAAGTACAACGGATGGTTTCTCCACATTTCTCCAAGATTCGGTCCTGTTAAGGAAAACAAAACTATAGGGTGAGCTAAACGCTCGTGAGGCCAAGAACACACATGCAAGCACTTAGTCAAATAACAATCCCAAATTTAATAAATAAACCACGTTATCTCAATAATCGACCATTCAAGCAGGAAAGTAATCAGAAACAATTCAAGGATATAGTAGCTCTCAGGAGCTAAGTTCCACTTGCTCTGCCGATGTCATTCGTATACCTCCCCGCGTTGACCCTCCTATCAACCGGGTCGGTATTTCCATTTCCGTAGATCACCACTTACTTCCTTCCGTCCACCGTACACCCCAAGGGCCCACAAGTCTATTATAAGGCGATACTCTGCGAGTATGCCAAGCAAGACCTCTCATTAGGTCGAGCTTATATGTATCTCATGGCTCGCCCAAGTCCCCGACCAAGCCCATTGCTGGCTCGAGTCTAAGGACGGCCTATGAGTTTGGGCGTCCCCCATTCATTTGAAAGTCGAGGAGGTTCCCTCCATCGACGTATGTATTCATAACATACCATTGCATTTCAGTCATTCATTCAATACATTTCAATAATTCATTTGAAATTAGAACAAGTGCGATAAAGTACGCACCCGCCCTTATTTTCTTAAAATTCCAACAATTGCCACAAACAAACATGTATCAAAGATGCACACACTTGACACTCACCGAGCAATTCAATAAGAATTATTTTCTGGGAGTTCAAGTGTCCACTGTGAGATCCTCTTGAAGGTCTCCTTGTGCGCCTGGCAATTAACAGTGGATAATCACACAATTAACCCACTTATCAAGAAGATTGTACACTAGTACAATCTAAGGATTATTTCGCAAAAAGGAACCTCAATTACACGTAAATCGAGGTTCAGCTCGCCTTTTATTATGTACAATATTATTTGAGTTTATATCATGAAAATCGTGAGCAAAACGTTTAAAAATATCAAAAGAATAAAGAGTTTTGAAAAACTCTATTTCTTTGAAACTGGAAAATTTTCAGTTTTATTATGAATCTTTGAAAAATCGTAACTCGCTCGGTGTAAGTCGAGAATTGGAAAACTTTATACCGTTGGAAACCTCTTAGAAAGTACTATAAGTTCCTAGAAGACACTTTTCCATGAATCGAAGTGGAAAGTGTTCAAAATGAGCTTGAAGATGCAGGATTGGTTTACAAGGCAGAATTAAGTTGGATTTTGGCCAACTTTGAAAATTCGGCACGATTCACACGTTGCAAACCGGCCTCTGAAATTTGCAGCTCAACTAGTGTTACAAGTGAGGTGTATAACAAAACAAGCGGATCAAGAATCAGAGTTTCGAGTACCGAGATACGGTAGCCCGAAGTTGGGGAAATTCAAGACTGGAGAAGAATTTCCAGATTTGAACCTCCAACACTAGGAATTTAATTGGGTATCGAAACGAACTTGGATTGGTACCAAAATTGGCAGTATTTTACTCCCATATGAAAGGTACCACTCCATCAAATTTCAGGGAAAAATACCTTCGGTAAGATAGTTAATTAGTCAACCAAAGTTCAGGAAAAATTATAAGGCAATCTGCCTTGAGACTTTCATTACCCATCTCAAAACGTTTAATCAAGCAAACTATCCAATCATGGTTCGTTTGTGAAATAAAGGCCTAAGAAACATCCATAATGCCTTTGGTAAGTGTTTGGTATCAAGAACATCAATTAACAAGTTCACTCCAAGATCTTGTTCCAAACCAGTCCAACATTAGGGTTTTTCCAAAACAGAGCAGTCCACTTGTTTCAGTCACAACTCAGTCAATTTAACTCAAAATCAAGCATGGCTTACGCCGTTAGAAAATACATTCATAGGGATAAATTATCACAGAAGAAATCGTTCCCAAATTCGGCACCCATCTGGTTCAAAATCGGGCATCAAGTTGCTGCCTGAACACTTCATTCCAGATGAACAGAGCAACAGGACAGCGAAATTAAAACATTTGGTTCGGCTTGCTCACAAAGAATCAGAATGTACATTATATACCAAATTAAAGCCAGGAATGTCTAGTTTCAAACGCCACCAACGGCACATGATTTTGACATCCGAGGACAGAGTTATAGCCAAAATACTACCACTGGTCAGAATCATACGCGAACAGTTTTCCAGATTTGCTAGTTTCTCAAAAAAATTCATTTGCTCAATTAAACCTTAATATTTTCCAATGAAAATTTTCACACATCTAATACATCCTATAAACATCCAATTCAAGCTGTTATACCAGTAAAAATTGGCCGAACATGGCAGGGGCAAAATCGGAAATTTTTGCCTCTTACACCCAATGAAGTTTCTACTAATTACCCACCACTAATGCATCATTTTAACCACTAAACCAACAATATAACCACCATCAATCATCAAATCAGCAACAACAACCCAAGTGTGGGAATTCAAAGAGCCCACTATCACATTTTTACACCATACACAAGCTAACAAAATGCATGCATGAACTTAACAAGGTAAGATAGCTTCCAAACTTCAAGTTTCCAAGAGTGGATCATCACTTACTTTGGTTGGGTGTTCAAGCAGAATTTTCGGCCCTCTATTACCCCAGAAAAACCGTGATTTCCAGCCCTTGTTTGCAGCTCAAAATGCTCCTCAAGTATCAAGCTAGGTGTGGTGCAAGTTTGGTTGAATTTGGAGATGATTTGGGGTGGTTTTGAGTGAGATTTGTGAGCAGAAATTTTGAAGCAAATGAGTTAGAGAGAGAAGAGAGCTGGTCGGCAATGAGGAGAGAGAAGATGGAGAGAAATCTGATTTCCTTTAGCTTCCAAGAGAAGGTGAAATAAGTGGTGGAGATTCACCCAAAAGTCAACTCTCATTAGGGGCCGTTTGGTGCGATTACGGCTCGATTTTTCTCGCGCGTTTGGTTCACTAGTGCACTAAACCTCCAATGCATTAATATTTATGTGAGTATTATTCACTCTTAATTGTCCCGAAATAAGGGTCTAAAGTCCCTCAATTAAAGTCGCGTGTGTGAAAACGCGTACCGTCAAATTTAACGTTATAACGCGAAACTTTCGAGAAATTCTTATAACGATTGCACTATTAACTATCACTTGAGTTTTTATTCAGAAGATTACCTATTTTAAGACCATAGTACAAGTCTCCAATATTCCAAGCTTATCGTGCTACTACGCGGATAAAATCTCCAAGTACTATTCACTATTTTTACTAAACGCGCTCCAGGAAATTAATTTTCGAAACGAATCATTTTAAAAATATAACGAAGTTATATTACCATGTATTTAGGTCTAATAAGACTAGAAAATATTCCTTGGAAATAAAATCCAATTAAATAATTTATTAAGCCATAAATTAGGCATAAAATAATAGTTTTTTTTTTTGCGAGTCCTCACATCTGTTCTTGCCTTTCTTTCTATCCAGCCGACCACCATCTGAGTTCCTTACCTCCTCCGCTGTTCTTTTTCCTCTCAGCCATCACCCTCTCTTCCTCACTCCATCTCCCTTTTTTCCGCCGTCCTCTCTCTGTTTTTCTTTCTTTATTTCTCTCTTCTCCGTCAAAAACCTCTCAGCCGTTGTCACCCAAAAACTTTCCCTCAGAATTTTTCTCAGTTCCAGCCGCCCCTCTCTCTCTGTTGTCAGCCGTTCCCTCTCCTTGGTTTTCTTTCCTTTCTTCAGATCTGAAGCCGTCACTCGATCCTCCTAAAAGCTGCGTTTCTTGTTCTATTTATACCAGAAACCTGCTCTCAAACCCTCGCCTGAAAGGTGAGGATGAGAGCGGAGGTTTTACTGGGCATCTTAGAGCCCTCCGATGCCAGCCACATTTTTCCTGAAGATGCCGCTGCATGCGGCTCTTTTTTTTTTTTTTTTAAGTAATTTAACAAAATTGATAATAAAATTAAGTAAAAAAAACAACAATTTAATTAACATCGGATAAAATAAATAAACTAGAAATAATAAACAGCAAAGTTGCAATTTTTCATTTCTTTTTCCTTCATTTTTTCAAGAAAACATTGAATTTAAATCACAAACAACTAAAACATATTTTTTGAATGCTTTTTCTTGTTTTTTTTTCTTCTTTTTTTTTCGAGAAATTCTATGCTAAAAAACATAAAAATATTAATAATAAAATAAAAACTAAAAGTGAATAAAACTAACACGACAAATAAAAACTAAAAATAAAAAGTAAATGAAATTACACTAAAATTTTGGTGTCTACAGGGAGGTGGGGCCGTCACATTCTCGCTCTGCTAATGGCTCTAAAACATCCATCATGTGGTTGATGGCAGTAACCACCTGGTCATCCTTTACATGTCTTTGTCCTTGGGTCGGCCCAGTTGCCAATCCTTAATTGTCCCCTAGAGGTTGGCTTTGCCTAGCCCCACGCTCCCGACCTCTACCTCTCCTTCGTCCATTCATGATCTTAGTTATGCCTAAATGCAATAATAGAATTAATTACGCGAGAAAATACTTAAAATACAAGTCAATGAGGAAAACATTTGAAATAACAATAATTAACAATTAAAGATCCATACAAGATCAGCAAGTCGTGGGACATTTACAAAAATATAGAACACATGTGCCACAAAAGTGCAATTAGTCATGCAATAGACGCCAAAAGCTTTACAAGCGTCACCCCAGCTAATTCTAGTCACAAAAGTCAAAAGTCAACATCCTAGTCTAGTTCGCATCCGAACCACTAGCCTGAACATCCTCCTCCTGATCCTCCTCGAAAGGTTCCTCCTCAGGAGTGCTCTCATGAACCGGGCTATCGACAGCCTCTATCACCTCCTCAATCAACATCGTGGTGTCAGCTAAGATCCCGGCGGTCCAATCACGGACCTCCTCGACTACTTTAGTCAATCGAGCTCTAGTCCTCCGAAACTCAACACCAGCGGCCTCAGCTCTAGTCCTCTCATCTACCACTGTCCCCTCGAACTCTATGATCCTAGCACCTTGGGCATCTATCATAGTGTTTAGTTCCTCGATCTCCTGAAGTAAGGCTCTGTTGGTATTCACCAACTGTCGATGCTCATCGTCAAAGGACAACACCAGTTCATTAGGGTAGGTGTACGTCGTCCTACAGGAACAATGGGGAATCCTCAAAGAAAGCGAATATTGGATACGGGGTCCTCCTCCATGCACTCTATATCGAATAGGCCTAAGAGGTCCCACGTGACCATTAGCATGCCCGTTACCATTAGCAACGTGACCTCCGTTACCATTCTCCATCTCTACAAAACAACTACAAATTCTAGGTTAGAAACTTAAAGTTACTAACTCACTCAAACGTCAACTTAAGACATAACTAAGTTATCTCATTCCTATTTTCAAGGGTAAAGTTTCTAACACGTCTCCCAAATAGATCTCTAAACCTAGTCTCTTTTCCACCAATACCGTTTAAGAAACTCTCGAGTACCAATTCTCTTTAACCACTGGAATACAATAGGATAATGTTCAAGTGAATCCCACGGTCCGGTATCCTAAACTTTTAGCTTAAGATACACTACAAATATCTGAAAGCTAAGCTCTGATACCAACTGTGACGCCCCCACTTCTCCCAAAGGCAAACCCAAGGGTATTCGCGGAACGCCTGCCCAACTCTCGCCAGAACTCGATACAATTCAATTCAAACTTAAGGATAATAACCAAATAGTAAAAGTAAAAACAGAGAAAAGTCGCTTCCTTAAATAAATATTCAAATCTTAAAACGCAAGCTCTCAAAAGTACATCACTTTCCCCACAAGTACAATCACTAGAAGTTGGCTAATCAAATACAACCCAAAATATTAATCAAAAGTAATCAAAACCGGCTTCTCCAAAAATTCTTTCTATTCCAAGCTCCTGTTAAGGAAAACAAAGCTAATGGGGTGAGCTGACGCTTAGTGAGGCTAAGAAAACAGGCAAACACATAGTTCACATAACCATGGCATTTGTACGAGAATTAAAACAAGAAAGTTAAAGTAATTCATAAATAATAATAATACACATTCAATAAGGATACATGAGCTCTCAAGAGCTAGATTTCACTTGCTTTGCCAAGACTCGATCAAATACTTTCCCATAATGACACTCCGTCAACCAGGTAGGTATTAAGTCCGTAGAACTCCACTTACTCTTCAACCCCGTTCACCATTACACCCCCTATCCCGGGCACGCTCTTCAGCTATAAAAGGCGATACTACTCGAGTATGCCAAGTGAGATCTCTCAAATAGATCAAGCTTATGATATTCTCATGGCTCACCAAGCTTTACGACCAAGTCCATGTCGGCTCGAGTCGCAAGGTCAGCCGATGTGTTTGGGCATCCCCCAAATTACTATTATGAGTCGATGAGATTCACTTCAATCGACATATGCAAACATAGCATAATTCACTATTGTAGTACTTCACTTATTTCACTTAGCAAATTATAAGTCGATGAGATTCACTCCAATCGGCATATTCAACCACAATCATGAATTCAAGTATGAGCAATTCAATTATCTAATCAATTAAAAGATAACGAGTGCGACAAAGTACACACTCAACTCGACAATTGTAAATCACTTAATCAATAAGAAGCAATTCACATAATTGGCAACTATTCCTGCACTTGACACTCACCAATTCAAAATAAGTGAGTAAGTGCAAATAAAATCTTTAGTGGTCGGCTCTGAAATTCTTTTCAAGATCCTCTTGAGCGCCTGAAGAAATAACAATTAACTATCACTCACAATTACTTACAAACCACTATCAATTAAGGACGAAAGTTCATTCGTTTAAAACTTGAGACAACGTCTTAAACGAGCTTTATTCTCTCGAAAATCGAGGTTCAAAAGTGAGGATTTAAAGTCACAAGGGAAATTAGTATCCTCCATGAAATTGAGTTTAAAACAACGATCTATCAATATCGAAAGACAATGAAATGTTCTCAAAAACTCATTTTCCAAGAAATCATGAATTTTCAGCTTTGAGAGATAAACTTGGTAAAATCAGATCGTGAGTTTGGTACTCCAAAAATGGAGAACTTTATACCGTTGGAAACTAGATCCAAAGCACTAAAAGTTCCTAGAAGACACTTTTCCAAGATTCCAAATCGAAAGCATTCATTTTTCAACTCAAAATTGCTGATTCAAGATGGCAAGACAAAACCAGTCTTGGTTTTCGGTGATGTTTGAAAATTCGGCAAAATTCACAGAAAGTGAATCAGCCTTTGAAATTTGTAGCACTAAGAATTGTGAGGGCTCAAAAATTTTCTTATTTTATCTTATATTACTGGCTTATTTAAATATTTATTCACCTGTTTTCTTCGAATAATTTATTTCAACCATTTTAAATCCATTTATACGGAACTATGCCAAACTTATATTTTTAAAATGTGCCGTTAGCAAATTTAATTTTCGAAAGCTCGTTTACTAAGAAATAGCGAATACATTTTTTGAGGCAATATTCGATCTGAGACTGCAATGATTACAAGAATTTCTTTTAAGTTTCGCTTTATTGTACGCAAATTGGAAGTTCGTGTAAGTCGAGCTGGAACGGCTAAGTGGGGATTTAAGAAATTAATACTAGACTACTAAGAGTGAATAATTATAATGTTAAAAGAAGTACATTAGAGATTTAGTGCATAAGTGAAACAAACCTGAGAGAAAACGGATACGAAACCCTCGCGCGTGAACACTATTCATAGTTGACTTTTGCACAAAATTTTAACCACAAAACCCTTAAGCTTCCAAAGAAAGCTTCATTCATCAGCCACACTCTCTGTCCTCACCTCCATAGTTGGCCGAACCTCCAAGGGAAAAGAAGGAAAGAAAACCTCTTCTTGTTGATACATTTCTCGATCAACTCGTTTCGAGACACGTAGCACGTTTGCCGAAGGATCTAGTGAGGTTGTCCTACGCTTGGATTGCGGGACCTATGATCAAGCGGACGACACGAATTGATTGTAGGCAGTAGAACGACGACTCCAATGAAGGTGGTTACTCCAAGGGATAGGTCGGGTGAACAACCGTGGACAAGACGCAAGATTGCTCAATAACCCTTGCCAAGCAAGTAAAAGGAATCGATACTCTTTTTTAGAGGGTGAATCGAAGTAAAGAAAATTTTATTCATAAAACTTGTGTCCAAAACCCTTACAAAGCAAGCCTTTTTATAGGTTAGAGATTACTAAAACCCTAATATTGAAAAGCTAGATGGTCGGCGACTCCTTGGACAAGGTGGGCCGATCCATGGACTCAATAAAAAAAAGGCCTAGTGGTTCGGCCATCCTTAGACAAAGGTGGGCCGAATCCATGGCTAACAAAAGGACTAATCTAAACTTAAGACTCCTAACACTAAGGCCTAAGGCCCTATTCGGCCAACTCACTTGGAGGCCCACTTGACTCTTCATGGGCTTGGATCATGGTATAAATAACTTGACTCTTCATGGGCTTCGATCATGGTGTAGATAACTTGATTGTCTCCTTCCAAGCCTTCAATATCTCTACGAAAGCCTTGAGTCGGGGCCACCATCCATCTCGCCATCCATGCACACATCACTTGTCTTGCTCAAATCTTGCACCAAAACACCATCCAATGTTCTAACTACTTGGAGATTTACTTAATCTCAGTGGAGGACTTCATCTTGTGGTGATTCTTGGGAGTTTTAGTGGTGAAAAATTATGGTTCTTCAAGAGATAAGGAGGTAACAAACAACTCATCTCATCTCTTCATTTGATTCAAGATTTATGGTTGTTATTGCAAGGGTTTGAACCCTACACATGGATTAGGCTAACGGACTTGAGAAGTTTACTTTCTTGCTTTTAAATGTTAGGCTAGTGGTCTTGTGGTGGCCTCTAGGTAGTGGGCTTGAGGTATAAATGCTTGAATGTGATTGTTATGTGTGTAGATGAAAAGATTTTGTTTAGAAACGATGGAAAAATCGAAGGAAGATTGCATTTGGGTGATGGCCGAATCTGTCCTATTTTTGCCGTGCCTTTATTTCAAATTTTTTATGCTCAAATAATTGTAAAACTGATGTATATATGTTTCATATAGTGTGCAGAAATTTTCTACCAAATATCATTTGAATTAGTTGAGCAAAACTTGAAATTTCGAAATGTGAAGAAACCTGGAAAATGTGTTCGGACAGCTTGAACAGTGTCCCTTTGATTGCACATATCTTTTTGTACATACATCAAAATTGATTTCCATTTATGGCATTTGAAACTAGACAGTTGTATCTTTCCAATGGTATAAAATTCACTTTCTAGTTCGAAATGAGTGAGCTGTAGTGAGTCAGCAAAGTTGCTGCCCTGTTCTGTTGGCCTATCCGAGAGAAAGGTAGAAGCTGCATTTTGTGGCTCCATTTTCTCTCACTTATGAATTGATTTTGTGAACAATTTGTTCCAATGAAATGTAGCCTTATGATTCTAGTTTCTAATGCCACCAACCATTCTCAATTCCAAGTTGTATTGAGTGAGATATGGTTCTATTTCCAAACTGCGACAAACTGGAAAACCCTCCTTTTGGCTGGCCGACTGATTTGGTTACTTGTGAGAGGTTTTATTTTGAAATTTTGATGTCAACCAACTACCAATTTCTTATGAAATGTTTCTTGGGCCTTGGTTTCACAAATGAACCAAAATGGGACTGATTTCATGGTGCAAAGTGTTTGAAAAGGAAAAGAAAACAAGAAGACAGATTTGTCTAGCAAATTTCTTGAATTTTGGTAGTTTTGTTAACTACCTTCCCGTATGTGTTTTTACATGAAATTTTATAGAGAAATAGCCCTCATATGGAAGTTGAAATGTGTCAAAATTGGTGTTATTCTAAGACCATTTTGATACCCAAATGATGTGCTAAAGTTGTTCTTCAAACCTGAAAAATTTACTGAACTGTCTTCGATTTTGGCCAACTTTGAGCTACTATATCTTGACGCTCAAAACTTCAAATTTAGTTCCATTTGTTGTGTTTGAAACTCTGTTTAGAACTCTTATTGTAGTATGAAATTTAGAGGCCAGTTCACTTCCTGTGAATTTTTCCGAATTTCCAAAGTTTGGTGAAAAACATGATCGAAACTGTCTTGTATGCTCAAGTCAGCCATTTTGAACTGAAATTTGAATGTCTTCCATTTAGAATCTTGGAAAGGTGTCTTCTGGGAACTTTTAGTAATTTGAACCAAGATTCCAACGGTATAAATTTTTCCAATTTTGGACCTACTGAGTGCAAGTTCTGATTTTTCTAATTTTGGTGTGCAAAACTGAAATTTTCCGATTCGATGGGAAATGAGTTTTTAGAAACTCTTCCCTATCCTTTGATATTGATTGACCGTTTTAAACTTGATTTCATAAAGGAAATCAGTTTTTCCTTGTGTTATTAAACCTCCACTTTTGAGCCTCGATTTAATAGTAATTAAGGCTCTCTTTCATGATATTTTCTTAGTATTGTACAAGTGTATAATCTTCCTTGTTAACAAGGGGTTTATAGGTAATAGTGTGTGATAGTAAATTATTATTTGCTCAGGCGCTCAAGGGGACTTTCAAGAGGATCTCGAAGTAGACACCTAAAAGTTGTTTGAGCACTTACTCTCTATTTTGATTGGTGAGTGTCAAATGCATGATTTGTTGCAATTTTGTGAATTGTTTCTTATGGACTGAATAGTTTATGATTGTTGAGTCGAGAGTGTACTTTATCGCACTCGTTCTCTTTTAACTGATTGAACAACTGAACTAAACTGCTTGTACTAAATTGTAACTGAACTGCTTGCATGTTGTTGGAGTGAATCTCCTCGACTTATAACTGAACTGCTTGCATGTCGTTAGAGTGAATCTCCTCGACTTATAACTGAACTGTGGGGACGCCCAAATCTCAATTGGGCGACCTTGTGACTCGAGCCAGCAAGGGCTTGGTCGAGAAACTTGGTGAACCATAAGATAACTGTAAGTTTAATCTATTGAGAGATCTTGCTTGGCCTACTCGCGTAGTAGTGCCTTTTATTGATGTTCGGGCCCGATGCGCTGTATGGTGGACGAAATTGATGTTAAGTGGAGTTCTATGGACATAAACGCTGACTTGGTTGATGGAGTGTCATCGCGAGGTAATTGATCGAGACTTGGCAAAGCTAGTGGAACTGAGCTCCTAAGAGCTCCTATAGCCTCATTGAATGTGTTAAATTGAAAGTTGTGAATTGCTTGAATGTTACAACTTTAATTCTTGCTTAAATGTCATTGCTACTTGAACTATGTGTTTTACATGTTTTCTTGGCCTCACGAGCATCCGCTTACCCGGTTAGATTTGTTTTCCTTAACAGAAGCTGAACTGAAAGGGATTATGGAAAAGCCTACTTGATGGCTCTTTTGGTTAGACTTTTGGAATGTATTTGTCTAGACAATTTTTGGGAAGTTGTATATTTTGGAAAGTGGATGTATTTCGAACTTGTGATGTAAGATTAGATATTTATATATGGAAGCGACTTCTCTTTCTTACTTCATCTTGTTTTATTAGTTATTATGGTATTAAACTTGAACGGGAATTGTACCGAGTCCTGGCGAGAGTTAGGCAGACATCCTACTGATACCCTTTGATTCGCCATAGGGAGAAGTGGGTCGTCACAAGAATCCCATACAAAGTTTCAAACACAACAAGTGGAACTAAATTCGGAGTTTTGAGTAACAAGATATAACAGTTTCAAGTCGGTTGATTTTTGTAATCTAATCAGTGAATTTCCAGATTTAAAGAGTAATCTTTGGGGCATTATTTGAGCATCAAAATGACATTGAAATTACACCAAATTTGGTACATTTAAACTTCCATATATGAGCTACTTCTCTATCAAAATTTAGGCAAAAACTTACATGGGAAGGCAGTTAATGAAATGACCAAAGTTCGTGAAATATTTCAAGGCTAATCTGCCTTCCTACTTCTTTTTCTTTTTCAAAAGTTTTATCCAATGAAATCAACCCCAATTTGCTCAAATGTTGAAACCAAAGTTTTAGAAACATTTAATAAGCAATTCACAAGCAATTGACTCTGAAATTTTTGAAACATAACATGCCAAAACAAATTTGACCATTCGGTCAACAAGAAAGGAAAAAGTTTCCAGTTTCTAGCTTTGTCACATTTTCGAAATCAAACCATATCTAACTCTATACAAATCCAAATTGAGAGTGGTTTATGGCGTTGGAAACTAGGTTCAAAATTCTACAATTCATCAAAGACATAGTTTTGAAAATCTTTTAACAAATGGGACAAAATCAAGCCACAAGATGCAGCTTCCAGTTTCATTCGAATAGATAATCAAAACAGAACAGCCGACTTTGCCAACTCGCTACGGTTCACTCAAAGTGAACCAGTAGGAGATTTTTATACCGTTGGAAAGTTATGAATGTCTAGTTTTGAATGCCACTAACGGCACTAAATTTTAACTTTTGTACAAAGAGTTATATTCAGACAAAGACGCACTGTCTGAGTACCCTACTACGTGTTTTCCAGATTTGAATCTTAACCAAAACTCAAGTTTTGCACAACCATTGAATACGATTTTTGAAAGACACTTTGTACACATAATATACAACATATAGCCATCAATTTCAAAGCCAACCAAGTATCATAATTTTGAAATAAAAATAGAACAACATGGACAGAATTTTCGGCTAGCTTGCCCCTCACCACTTCCTTCGATTTCTACCCACTTTGTAACCAAATCAACTCACTTAACACATAATCAACCATAATCAAACATTAAATCATCAAGTCAGCTACCTAAAGGTCTCATCAAGTCAGCTAGCCTATGATTTAAAGCGAAAGAAATGGTTTCCTCAAGTCCGCTAGCCTATACGTAGTTAGGATTTCAAACCCATGAAGATTAATCGCTAAAGTTTGAAGCAATGGGAAAGATCAAAGGGTTGAAGTGGTTACCCTTAGCAACTTAGATGAATATCATATTTTCCACTGAAATCCTCCAAGAAAAACCACACGATTGCTCCTTGCTCCAAGATAAAGTGTTACTCCATGTAGTTTGCGATTTGGTGGAAGTTTTGTAGGTGAAATGAAGCTAAAACAAAGGAGTTTTCTTCCTCCTTCCTCCTTGGATGGGTTCGGCTGAATGGAGAGGTAAGAGAGAGAGTGTGATAGTTTTTGGCTTGTCTTGGAAGCTTGGAGGGAAAAGTAAGGATTAAAGTTTAGCAAAAAGTCAACTTTAAATAGTTGTCGCGCGAGAGTTTCGTACCACCATTTTCTCTCGGGTTTGATACACTCATGCACTAATCCTCCAATGTAATTCCTTTAACACTGTAATTACTCACTCTTACGAGTCTAGAATTAATTCCTCAAATCTCCAATTAGTCGCGCAGTGCGACTTTCGAGAAACTATTGACGCGCGCGCGGTAAAAGCTTAATTTGAACTCACTCACCTATAATCCCTCAATTAACCTTTTTTAGTCTACTATTAATTATTCTCAATTAACCTTTCTTAGTCTGTGAGAACCCAAAAATTATATTTATATTGATATTCTCAAAAATTATATATATATATATTTGTATTCTAATCTAATTGCCTTGAATCTTTGGTTAATCTAACAGTTGAATCGTGATTTTACTCCTATTGCCTCATTCAATTTATTGCATGTTGGTTTTCTTGGGGTGATATACCAATTCGTCCAACTAGCGAGGTAGGTGCGATAAATTTTGTGAACTAGAGGGAGATTTGTACAAAAGCGGTTATTGTGCAACAAGGTGTTTTCGAAACATATTTGTTTTGAAATTTTCTACTTTGAATGAATTATATTTCTTAGTAATTGGAAAATGATTTATATATGATTTTATACCTCCTTGTTTCCGTCCAATAATTTTGAAAACATTTGCAAGGGTTTAATTGAAGTAGTCAAACTTACTGGGTTGTGCAAACTCTATTTGAGTGGAAATGAAGGGTTAATCTTAGCTAATTACTTTTAGAATTATTGGATTTTTTACTTTGATCAAGACTAGTTTTAGTCTTCACCTTGGAAGCAAAATAGACCAACACATTTCATTCCTTTTCTTACCTCTTGGCCGACAATGGAGTGAAAAAATCAGCCATAATCTTCTTATCTTGACCAAGAGCTCCGTAGACCAGTCTTCAACCGAGAGAAAGTGAGGGATAATTTGCTCATTGCATTACTAGCCACAATTTTTGACCAAGTCCAAGTACCATGCACAAGTTGACCAAGTCCAATTTATTCCCTCTTGTTACTTTTCTTTAGTTCAACCGAGAGGGAGAAGCTTTCATTCTTTCTTCCTCACAAACAGCTGAGAGAGAGCTAGAAAGAAACCCATTTACTTCTCCTCCTTTGCTTTCTAAAAAAAAAAAAAAACCGATGGAAAACCACAAGATTTAACCCTGGAGCTTTCTTCATTTTTCAACCATTAACATCAGTCATGAAACAAGAAAAATTAGCCATAGTCTTCCTCTTGTTTTGCTCCACTTTAGCCGAGAGAGACAAGAGAGTTGAGAGCAAGAAAACTCCATCTTCTTCTTCCTGTCATCAACCGAGAACCAAGGCTGATTCAGCCATAGATATTTCACAAAATTCCCCTATTTCTTCAAGTTTAAACCGTAAGTGAGAGAGAGTCAAGAGAGTAGAAAGGATCCAGCTATGTTGGAGGGGAGAAAACAGAGGAAAGCTGGTGCATATCACCCTTGAGGTATCGAAGGAGAAGCAAGTGAGCCATCTGCATTTTTTTTCAGCTTTGATTTGTGAGGAAAAAGGGAGGTAACAATTGCTATAAAACCGCTCAAGTGAAAGGTTGAATTTCGGGTGACAGTCACCCCTGGGCAGTTTTAGTAAAATGATCATAACTTAGTGTAAAAAAAATAAAAAATGAGTTCCGGCAATTGCGTTTGAAACTAGACTCATAGATCTTTCTAACGGTATAAAATTGGAGCTGTGGATCATTTTACATATGCACCAGAAAATCGCCCAAGTTGAATGAAAAATGCGCCCTGCACAAATAAAAACTGGGATGCTGTAGTAAATTGTGCCCCAATTTGGACAAATTTATGAACCAAATCTCCTTGAGGTGTTTTTTTAAGATTGTTAGTATTTCAAGTCTAGTTTTAAACGAGCCAAGTTGTATAAGTTTTTGACATTTATAACTCAAGTTATGATTTTTCCAAAGAAATAATGCTTGCTGGAATTTCAGCCTTGATTGCAAAATTTTCAAGATGATTTTGAGCTCAATTTCCTCAAAATACCATATAAGACTTTAAACTACAAGTATGTGTTGGAAATGAACCAAAACCATGGACCTTAAGTGGTTTAGACTCCATTTATCTCACTGTTTTCATAGCTGGAATTCTACTCAAGGCTGACCGAAAGAGATAGTGATTTTGTTTAGCTTTACAATTGGCTTTGTTTGGTGAAATCATCTTGTTAATGTCTTAAACATATGATTGGACATTAATTTTGGTATGAGTAGTGAATTGAAGTAGAAATGAAGGTTGAGAGGTGAAAACTTCACTTTCACATGTTTCATGTCCCAAGCGATAAATTTCCAGTTTTAGTTGAGGAAAATGAGTGTTAATATGTTAATACCATGTTTACTATAAATGTTAGCCATGTCATGTGATTTTTCTAGCTTGTACATGTTCTATTAGTTTGCATCTGGAAATTTCAGCTTGTAGAGTTGAACTTTTGCTTGATGGCCAGCCTTGGTATGGAGACATGTGAGTTGAATACTTGTCTATTTTTGGTGGCTTTATGGTCTGAAACTAGTAGCTTATATAGCCTATCATTTGTGGTCTTGATTTGGATGGTTTGGCCATGAAATTTTGTATTGAATTTGGAGAGGAAATATAGGATAAAACAGGGTTATGCTGTCCAAATTTTGGGGCAGCTTATACCTTGATTTTGGACTGATTTGATGATGTACTTGCCTAATATGCTTAGTGAACCTTTAAGCTTTGCTTATGTATTGCATTTTGGTTGAAATGGAAGGGTTTCATTGGGATTTTCTTCCAAATTTCTGGCTAAACTTGTGCTTGTTTGTCGATGGAGAGTGCAGCCTATTACATTGTTGTTTTTCTAACCTTTTAGTAATTGGTTTTGGCCAAAACTTGTTCCAAACTTTGGAGGAGCCTTTTGTGCGTGAATTTGAGTAAAAAACTATGAAAATTGGGAGGTGAAAACCTCATGATTGTACTTGTTTCATGGCTGCGAAAAAATTTCTGATTTGAAGGGCAATTTTGCACCTTGCTACCTTTTAGCCTCAACGTCTTTAGTTTGAAAGTCTTTTGGACACAACCTCGCTGACTTGACTTGAGAAAACCTTGTTTCTTTCATTGGTTCGCCGTTGGAAAATTTCCCGCCATGAAGCGAATAAGGAACTTGTTGGTTATTCATGTTTCTTGAGTCCAAAATGCTCTTATACGCTTCAAAACCCTACTTGAGTTTTTGCACTAGAATATACTTAAATTTTTCCTTGATTTGCATTCTAAATATGGCTGTGTATGTTGGTTTTGACAAAATTTAACTTGGAGAGGTATACGACTCATAGCCGAGTCTAAATTATGAATTCTGTTCACTTGGTTATTCTTAGGGCTTGTCTGATCAAGGGGGCAATCCAAGAGGAAACTTTTGACGCTATTTTTGCTTGAACTAGTGAGTGTTCCAACTGCAAGTTCAATGCTACTTGTTGCGCAAATATGACCTGTATATGAGTTGTTACTTGAATTGACTTGTTATTACATAGGTGAGTATGTACTTTATCACACTCGACCTAACTTGACTGAATTCCTGTTTTACTACTATAAGTGAATTGTTTACAAGTGAACTGAGATTCATGCGCATAAGTTGAATGTAACGACCTGGATCCTAAACCCCATAGGCTAGTTAATCGAGTCGAGCCGGTAAGGGTCTGGTCGATTAGATAACGAACCCTGGGTCTACTGTTTTATCGAATGGAGTGTTATCTCCTCGACTAATTGGTATACTCGAGTATTACCACCACTGTTTATATTTGGAGTTCGGGCCCGGTAGGGGGTTGATTGGTGGATGGAGGTTGGAGTTAAGTGGTGATCTACTGGACTTGTTATGATTCCATGGTTGACGGAGTGTCAACAGATTCTGAACAAGTTGTCACGGAACCTGTTCCCGAGAACAGACTATATCCTTTTATATGCATGTGTTATCGGCTGTACATAGTTAAATGAGTTGTCTGGATGTTATGTTCTTTATGGAAAATGTCATCATGCTATCATGTGAATGCTAAAATGCCTAATTGCTTCTTGTTCTCTTGGAACCTCACTGAGCTTTTAGCTCATCCCTTCATTTGTTTTCCTTAACAGGGTACTGGGATGACAAGGACAAGAATAGTGCTAGTTGTAATAGGAAATCTTAATCTTGTATTTGGACGGCAATGTATTATGATATTAGTTTACAAGTTCTTATCTTTCAGTCTGTATTTTGGTTTGTATACTCAGATGATTGGTAGCATATAGATGTTATATTGAAGAGTTTTAGCGTTATTGATTTGCTATCCAAAGTATAAGGAATTCAAAAGTTGTAGTCCTTATTTTAAGTAATTGCAATCCTATTTATACTTGGAGAAGTGATTGAACTACTTACATTTCATTTCGCTGAGTTGTATACATAAGTATGGAGTTTTTTGTGAAGTTGGATGGTTTGTAATATTTATTGGGGAGTTTCGTTCTTACTTTGGAGTTAATGTTATTTCTGAAATTAATGTTAGTGAATGAGTCCTGGCGAGAGTTAGGCAGGCAGTCCGTCGAATCCTTTGGTTAGCCTTAGGGGCAGGTAGGGCTGTCACATAGTCTACTATTAATTATTCTTAATTATCCAAGATTATTGCACTCTCGATTCGAATATTGTCTTGAAAAATGTGTACTCGTTATTCTTACTAAATAAGCCTCCGAAAAATTAAATTTGTTAACGGGATGTTTTAAAAATATAAGTGAAACATTGTTCCATGTAAATGGATTTGAAATTGTTGAAATAAATTATTCAAAGAAAACGGACGAATAAATATTTAAATAAACTAGTAAAATAAGATAAAGTAAGAAAATCTTCAGGTCCTCACATACAACATACCTACGCACCCAACATTCAAATCAATCCTTCTCACCCTCAAATTCTTCTAAATTACCCACCTACCAATCTAAACATGCCACTTGAATCTTAAGTACCATATTACTATTCCACCATTGAACCATTCACATTAGACACCGCTGCCCAAGGAAAAATTGAAGCTAGGGAATCCTCCGCACCAATTGACAAGAATTTGTTAAAGAGGTTGGACCGATTTGACGAATTCATGAGGAAGAGCCCAAGACTTGGGCAAACAAGGGTTTGGATTATAACGAGTTGTGCATGTTTCCTGATATGCAACTGCCTGTGGGTTTTAAAGCACCCAAGTTTAGCAAGTATGACGGAACGGGCAACCCTAAGACGCATCTCTGAATGTTTGCAATAGGAAGGCCGATAGATGACGAGAACCTGCCTATTCGAGTGTTTCCTGAAAGTTTAGAAGGTGACGTACTGGATTGATATTTCAATTTGAAGCCTAAGGATATGAGAACATGGTTGGATTTGTCTACCGCGCTTATAAGGCAATACAAATATAATTGCGAGCTTGCTCCTAGGAGGACCACACTGGAAGGGACTAAAAGAAAGCCATCTGAGGATCACAAGACATATGCAAAGCGATGGAGGAAGTTGGTTGCTAAGGTGGAACCTCCTATGACTGAGGATGAAATTGTTCGAACATTTATCAAAGCTCATGACCTGCCCTATTTTGAGGAAATTTTTCGCATGACTGGATGCTCCTTTGCAAAAATTGTTAATAAATTGGACGAATATGATGAATTTGTGAGAGCAGGAAAGATTGTTAATGTGTCTATTCTGAAATTGCAATTGGAAGCAATGCAAAATCAAGGCAGCAGTAGTAAGAAATCTTAGTTCAAGAAGAGAGAAGAGGAGGCTTCATTTGTCTAGAATCAAGGCCCTTCTTTCCGACCTAAATACCAACAATACCCCACTTATCCATCCTATTACCCATACCAACCACGCCATCGACCTGTTTATCATACCACTATTAACCATTCTCGACCCCGACCAAATTATCCAAACACGCCCACAACACCATTTCATATCTCTCCACCTAACTTTCAAACCAAACCTCGCCCTCCTTATAATCCAAGACATGCTTCGCTAGTTAACCAGAACTACAACTATCAACAACCCAATGATGCCCGAAACCCAATCCCATACAGAACTTTCACCAATCTAGGTCGGTCCCTCGATCAATTATATGAACAGCTCAAAGTTGCAGGGAAAATTGGTACTATACCTCCTAAAGTCTATACTAAAGGAGTTCCCCCTGGTTATGATCCCCAATCTTTTTGTGCTTATCATTCTGGAGCTCTTGGACATTCTACTGCCAATTGTTAGGTACTTAAACATAAAATCCAAGACATGATCGAGGCCGGAGACATAATTTTGAGGAGAAGAGAAGAACAAGGACCAAGTGTTAGCAAAACCCTCTTCCTGAGCATAAAGATACTATAGGGGCCATTACCATTGAGAAGGAGTATGAGCGGCCTGCCAAATATACTGTGGGAGAGAATGAAGTAATCGAAATAGTCCAGAAGCCCTTTGTGCTCGAAGGAGCCATCTAAAACTAGACTACAAATTACATTCCCTTCCGAAAGGAATGTTGGTAAATCTAGGGGATTGCCTTTGGTTGTGAACCATGAAAGAAATCATTCGCAGTGTTCATCTTTTTGCATTTCCGTTTTGTAAATAGTTTGGACTCAAATGTCTTTTCAATACAAATCTTATGTTAAATAGCATATCTTTTGTTAAATAGCGTATTATGACGTTTTGTCTTTTTTTTGAAATTCAATGAAATTCATAGTGTTCATTTTTCAATTATTTTACTTACGCATGGATTGTATTTATCTCATTCTTTTCAGATGACCAAAAAATAAAGCACATTGACCCTTTGGATATCCCCATTTCAGAATTTGATGACTGCAATCTCAATATCTCTCAAACGTTTTGGAATTGAAAATTCAAAACAAGAGCGATAATGAGGAAGAATCTGAGTCTTTGTTAAAGAATCTTGAACAGTATGAAGAGAAATCCAAACCGAACTTAGAAGAAGTAGAAATCCTTAATATTGGCACTGGGGTTAACGTCAAGGAAATAAAAACTAGTATTCATTTGAATGAGAAGTAGAAAAAGTGTTACAATAAGAAGGGCAAGCCACGACTATTCGAAGAAGGAGATAAAAGCGTTGAGGTATCTTTTGTCGGTGCAAGATGAGGCCAGCCGCCTCAGCCTCAGCTTCAGCGGCATCCGATCCAGCACATCCTTATAGGCTTCACTTTCGACTCCTTTAAGATTCAAATCGTCCAAAATAGATTGAAGAAAAGGGATATTGCCGCTTTCTGCATGTAAAGCTTCCGCGAGAACCATAACATCCTCGGCTTGATTCTCAATCATTAACTCCCCCAACTTCTCGCGTATATCAGATTGAAGTTCTACTATACGTTCACTGGAAGGGTTAAGACCAGGGTGGTCTTCAAAAATACCATGGGACGATGAAAGATGTAGTAGAAGTACTGTAGGGCGATTTGCCGCCCCAAATTGGCAGGGTTCTTTTATTGTCAAAAAAGGTATTGCTTAGTGGAGCACTTATTCTTACAGAAATGAATGGACAAGTTTGCCCTTAGCCTATCAATTCGGATATGTGTAAGAAATTGTTCATCTAATAAATGGAAGTCTCCTTTTAAGGTTAATGCGAAGAACGGAATGAAAGTCAGGCCTTCTTCTTTTCCAACTAACCATTCTATCCCTAGTTATCTCTTTTGAACTGTCAGAATAAATTATTTCATTTGACAACCCTTGAGAATTGCAAACCTCATACTGGGGCAAATTTGAGTTGAAAAACAGGAAGAAAAGCCTCAAGAAGTGAAAAGTGATAGAGAAGCAAAAGGAAAGGAAATTAAAGGAGAAAACCTCAGTTAAAATAAATTGGAGCAAATTTTGAAAAATTTCAAAAGATGAATGGAATGATAAAAAAAAGAAAAAAAAACCTCTGTTGAGAATAAATTGGGGCAATTTTAGTAGGGTTAATATGAAGATGCGACCTCAGGTCATTTAACCACTTTTAAAATCTGCCTTCAAGTCTTAACTTTTCTAAACATCTCACCTGACCACATTACGAAAACCAAAAGTCCTGACTTCCGTTCTTTGTATCACCTCTTTTGGAAAATTTTCTAATCAAATGGTAAATGATGTTAATACACCTTCACCAATTTTACAAGGGAAGGATTGTCATACTGATGCCATCATTTTTTAAAACACATTTCTGAGTTGATAAAGGTTATCGGTAGGATTTGTCCATCAGGTGAAAACCTGAAAAGGCATCTCCGAAAAGAAAAAAAGAAAAAAAAAGAAAAAAAGAGAAGGAGAAAGAAAAAAAGAAAAGAAAAGAAGAGAGAAAAAGGAAATAAAAGAAAAAGAAAATAAAAAGGGTGGGGCAGCCTTAGTAAAGACCCGAAAGGGCGCTAAGGTAGGGTTTTGTAAGGAAAAGTGAGTTTGGATTGGAATGGCTGGTGACTTAGTTCATTTGAATTTCTCTTCACAGTTGTGGTTCTATTGCCAACATTGAACTTCGGAAGAACAATATCCGAAAGGTCAAATGTGGCATTTTGTTTGAGATCAAATTATTTTGGTTTCTCAAGCGTAAATTGTTGAGTTTACAGATTCATTTCTCTAAAATTAATTCTCTTTCAATAACAATAAATGATTGTTTCATGATTACTAGGATTTTCATAAAAAATATTCTTTCATGAGTTTCATGGTCTCATTTATCTTGCTAGATTTATCAAATGGCAATCCCTGTGATTTATTGAAGTTGTCTAGGTATCAAATGTCATATTTGATGTGCATTGGAAGTTAAGAAGATTTGATGTGATTCACAGAACAAAGTTGAGTTTCGCTATATCGAGAATTTATCAAATGACAATCCCCGTGATCTATTGAAATTGCCTGGATACCAAGTGTCTTGTTAGCATTGGAAGTTGAGGAAGCTTGACACAGTTCTCGAGTAAAGATTAAGTTCTCAGTACATCGGGGAAAAACGTCCAAAAACTCATGTTTACACATTTCTTGAAACCAGGATTGATCGGATGATGGTGGCATTATCTATCATTATGATTATTTCTCTTTTGCAGGTCCAATGGTCCAATAGCATCACACTGGGGCAATTTTTTAGAAGAAATCATCTGTTTCTATTTTCAAAAGTCAACAAAAAGCATTATGCAAAAACCTTTTCAATTTTACGTTGGGATCAGGTTTTATCCCACCAACCTCAGCAGGATCGGGTTTTATCCCACCAATTGGGTTTTATCCCACCAACCTTAGCACTGATTGATGTTATAGCAGGCTAGGGTTTATCCCACTGACCTTTTTTTTTTTTTATGTTTACATGTTTTAGGCCAAGGCAGAATAACTATAGGTAAGTATTTGGTGTCTGTCTTTTTCTCGAGTCTCTTGGAAACTCATACAAAGAGGGGCAAGCTGCAAACACCAAAATTTCATTTATTTTATTTAATTTTAGCTTTATTCGTGTTTTATTTTATTTTTTTTTTATTTTTATTGATTAAATGATAGTTAATGTTTATTTTGTTTATTTTTATAAATTAGGTTTATCATTTTCATTTTTAAGGTATTTTTGCATTAAATTTCTAAAAAAGGAAAATTCTCACAAAAATTCAGAATTTATCTTTAAACCTTTTAGATTCATTTTTTTAAGATAAATAAAAATTACGCAATGCATTTACAATTAGGAGTTAGCATTTTTTGTTGTTTACCTAAATTGATTTTGGAAAAAATATATAATAAATAAATAAAAATAAGAAGATAAGTGTATTAGGGGATTATTAGACAAGTGTATTAGGGGGATATTAGACAAGTGGAGTGCATGCAAATAGGACAAGTGTCCTCATTCTTGGTTGACAACACATGCAAGGAGGGGTTAGGTGGCTAGACACTTGGAAGTCTAGGATAATTTGGAAACTAGGGAAGGGCTTCGTGGGAGCTGGGCTGGAGGAAGAAGGAAAAACCAGAAAAGAGGGTTGCGGGAGAGAGTTGTGGACAGGAGAAAGAGATAACGGGAAAGAGAAATAGAAAACCAAAGAAATCAGAAGCATGGGTTCCGGTACTTTCCCGTAGCTCATTCGATTGTTGGAAGATCCTGATCATCCAGATCAAATTGTGACGCGACAGTGAGCTCTTTTCTCTCTTAATTAGGATACTAGCATGCGTAAATTTCTGGTTTTTCTTTCATCCTGTCACTGTTGGGTTCTGCGTGATGTTTTCTTGTTGTTTGTCATTTCATCATTTGATTCCCTTGCGTTGTGGTTGAGTTTGACTATCGCCAAATGCCTGGAAGCTGGTTGATAGGCTGATAAGTCCAGGTCATTAGGAAATAAGTTGCATTTTGTTTAAACCTTGAAAAATTTAGCCTATCCTCTGTGATGCATCAGAAAGTTTCGCATGGTTAAGCTTGTCCCTGTCTTTTCCTTGATTCACTGTCATGGTTATGGTTGTTTAGTTTAGAAAGTGTCCAGACAAAGTTTTTCTAGAATGATGGAGTTTTGCTTAAACTATTTTTCGAAGCTGTGGGTTGCTTGTGGAAATAGACAGCAAACCATTCCATAGTTTTTATGTGCTGCCTTATCTTGTTCGTTTCTTTCACTTCATGGGTTCCCTTGTTTCATGCCTTTTTTCAACTAACTTGTTGGGATGTTGGGATTCTTTTTGATGAGTGTGAGTCATGCCTAGAATGCACGCAGTGAAAGTTTGCTAGTTTGCAGTTGCTGATGTGCGTCTCCATTTCTTCATTGGTTACTTGGATATCCTTGTTCTAGAAATTCTGTTTACAAAAATTAGGTGGCTTAGTTGATGTTTTTGGCAATTTTGTTAGATGGTTGGGATGGTATTGCTTGTTGAAATTGCAAGCTGCGAATGGTTGAAAGTTGCAGAAACATTTGCGGGCGTGAAAATTGCAGAAAAGAAAGCTTCTGCGTTAAAACTTGCACGAAGTTTTTTATTATTTATGTTTTGACCCAAATTATTGAATAATTATGATATGGCCCAGAAAATTGGAAAAATTAATCAATTTTGTCCTTTTAAAATGTTATTTTTCTTTGACATGTTTTTATGCGATTTTTGGATAGATTATTGGTCACATTTAGGATGAATTTTGAAGTTTAATAATTTTTGCTAAATTTATAGTTTTTGTTTGGATTTTAGTAAACAATTAAATTTTTGGGTCTTGGGGTTTGATGAGAGGATTTGGTTTTATTTTGTGAACTTTAGCATTTAGTTTTGGTAAGCTTCATCTTCAATCCTTAACTTTATTTTATTTTAATTTTGCCCCTTAATATTTGTAATAATAATAATTTGACTCCTCAAACTTCTTTAATTATTTCAATTGGGTCCTTGTTTGTTTTAATTTGTTGAATATGGTTTGTTTACTTTTATTTGAATGCTTCGATTGATTCAATTTCGTGTTTATTTCCATTTCTTGTGATTATTTGTTAATTAAAGTGATGTCTTGACCTTTTTCCTTGTTTTGGAGGGTAAATAAGAAAATTTCATTTTATTAGGTCACCAATTCAAGGGAGGTACACTCTACTCCTTATTTTGATTCTACTTGATCCTATGTGCTACTTTGTGATTTTATGTGTGAAAATTGCATGCCTTTTTTGAATGTTTTTATTATTTCACTTAGTTCTTTATTCACTTTATTTATTTTAATTTTGCATATTTATCTTGATTTAATTTTGGTCATTTGAAAGGCATTTAAATGGCAAGATGTAATAGTTAGGTATTTATTTTATCATTTATTTTATTACTTCTCCCCTTTATATTGTAGTTAGGGCCCCCAAATGTAATAGTTAAGTTTTTATTTGCTTTATTTGCTTTTTGTGTTTTGCATGCTTGTGTGTTTACGTGTTACTCGCTTTCTTAGGGTCTTGCATCTAGATATCATGCTTATGTGCTATGTGTTTTGTGACGACTTGTAAAATCCCCTATATTTTTCTTAAAATCCCCATTTATTTGGAATTTATTACTTTACAATAGCCTTACTACTCATTTACCCCACAATAAGTGCAAATAAACATAGAATCAAGGATTTTTCCTTTCGTTTTCAAGTTATTATAAATTAGGGTTTTTACACCTTTTCGTAGTATGATTATTCGGTACGGAGTGTGTATCAAATTTAGTGATTAAGAGTGAGTTTTAGATGATATTAAGTGTGTGATTGGAAGTGATAATAATAAGTTAGTGAATCATAAGTTAAAACCTTAGTACACGTGATTTAGGGAAAATCGGCTTGAACCGATGGGTATCGTTCACTACCGATTGAACACACCAATGGACTACCACTTTATTAACCTAATAAATCATTGTTATTAGAGCCAAAATATCAGCCCTTAATCAGCATATGATGGCCGAAAATTTTGACTAGAAAAACCAAGGAAAAGAAAACATTTTGAGAAAAGATCATGGAGTGACACTTGGAGACAATCTAACCACCTTTGACCAAATGCAAGTCTTAGCTTCTTATCTTTCTTGGACTTCAATTTTTCTTCATTTTACTTCCATGGTGGCCAAACCTAGAGGGAGAAAAACAAGAGAAGAAAACTTCATTCCATCTTTAGGGTTTAGCTCATTTGAGTGAAAAATCAAGAATCTAAATCAATTAATCCTGTCTTTGAGCACTTAAGAAGCTTGGGGTGCTAAAAGTTTTACAAGGAGAGGTGGTGGATTTCTCTTGCAAGCATCTTAGTGAGGTATCATGACTGTCCATCTTATTTCTTCCCCTTAATCTTGCTTAAGTTTATGTAGGAACTTGTATTCTTGGCTTACGATAGCTATCTAAGTAATTTTGATGATTATGGTGGATTTGTTGTGACGGCCCCACCTCCCCCTAAGGCGTACCAAAGGGTTCGGCGGGTCGCCTGCCCAACTCTCGCCAGGACTGACTCACTCGTATCTCACGCATACATCCATATACAATAAATAACATCACAATTCAAACTTATAATATACATCAATGCACCAATCCAGATACAAAGCTTCTACACACCAAAAGTCTTCAAAGTGTTTACAATTCGAGTACAAATCACCCTAGTCGAGATATGGCGCGAGTACAAATTCAAAACTCAAAATAACTAGACTACGCTAGCATGTACACATCTCACGCCTCGCTCGTACCCCCTGTAAGGAAAACAAATGGCATGGAATGAGTTAAAAGCCCAGTGAGGTTCCAAATAACAAATTGACCATTTTAAAAGTATGAATATGCATATAGCAAATTAATGAGCATCAAAAGTTCATAAAAGTGAACAATAATACTTCAAGTAGCAAATCTCAAAGTAAGCGAGTGTAAAAGTTTTTCAAAAGAATCAATAATCTAATAAACAATAATCATTCCAAAGTATAAGGATACGGATGGCTCTCAGGAGCCAAATTCCCATCGCATCACCAGAGCTTGATCAAGTAATAGTTGACACTCCGTCAACCTTCAAGTAAGTAACCAATCCAGTAGAGTACCACTTACACTACTCTTCGTCCACCATTCACACCCCCTACTGGGCCCAAAATCCTCAATAAACACTGGTGGTAACACTCGAGTATACCAATTAGTCGAGAAGATAACACTCCACTCGACATCACTAACTACCCATGGTTCGTTATCTAATCGACCAAGCCCTTGCCGGCTCGACTCGATTAACTAGCCAGTGGGGTTTGGGGTCCCCAAAAAGTCAATGAGGTAACATTCCAATCGACTAAATTAAAATAAAAGTACGGAGACGGGAATGAGAGGCACCTCCCACTCAGATTGAGTGTGGTATATACTGCTGCTCCGCACTTACAACTCAAGTACAAGTATATCAAATCAATTGCAACAATAAACAAGTATATATCATATTAGGGCAAGTGCGATAAAGTACACTCTTGCCCGATCAACAAATTACATATCATTAAATCACATTGGTCAAGTATTGAAAACAAGTATCCAGTTTAATCAGGTATTTGGAAGCACTCACCAAAAGTCTAGTGCCTCTAAAAATCACGTTCCGATCCAACTCTTTGGTTGGAGTCTAAATCTGCGATAAAATATCATTTACGAATGTAAACCTTTCTAGAGTTTGAAACATAGGAGTTTCACTCCAAGAAAATTAAGTAAATGAAACTCGTTTAAATAGTATTTGTGAGGCCCCAGTCCGTTCTATGTTAATATATTCATTAGTTGGGCGGTAACGTTTGGTTTCGGGAGTATTTCGAAAACCCTAAGTAGGGATTTAAGATTTAAACCCTAGTTATGTATTGGTTACAAGTTCGAGTGGTGATTAAAGTTAGTAAGGTTAATGTGTGTCTTAGTGTGGGTAAGAATAGGTTTAATCCATTTTGTATAGATTAATTAAGTTTAAGAAGGTTAGAAACCCTAAGTGAGCAAAATCCCTAATGTTATGATTTATTAGAAGTTTTAAGTGGGTTTAAATCTAATTTTGCCCTTGACAAAAAGGTTATTGTTTAACTACTTTTATGTGGGATAAAGTATGCTTAAGTGTAAGTGATTAAGATGAGAAAGTGATTAGTGAAATAATTAAGCGTGATTATATGTTTTAGATTAGATTAAGTTATGACTTATGGAGTAAATTGAAAGGTTATCAAATGTTTGAGGGAAAATGTATATGAAAGAGAAAGTTGAAGTGCAAGGGTGAAAACAACAAATAAAGCATTTATGTGATTGGCTAGCCATAAGAAATATCTTCCAAAGCTTTGACTAATATGTTGTCTTACAACTATAAGAGAGACAAGAGAAATAAAACAAAACAAAAACTAAGAGAATAAGAGAGAGTGAGAGCCGTGAGAAGAGAAAGAAAAAAAGAAAAGGAAAGCTTGCTTTGGTGCATCATTTTTGCTCTTCAATCTTGAGTTTGGATCTTGGAGAAACAACTTGAGCACTTGATTGTTGTGGGTGATCATCTACAAAGCTTGAATCAAAGGTAAGAAAGTCTATTTGAAGACTTAAGTTGATTGTTGTTTGATGAACTAGTGGTTATTTTGGCATAGGACCTTAGTTGTGCTTGATTGTGGTACCTCTTATGCCTATCACTTGTTTTTATGGAGTACTTTGGTTAATTTTTGGTGATTTATGCTGCTGGAAATTTCGGTCAAGAGAAAGAGAATTAGGGCTTTTTATTGTAATGCTTTCCTTACTTGTTTTAGTTGAGAAGTGGACTTGTAGTGGTGGTGTTTGATGAATTGCCTCATGTGATTGGTTGGTTACTTGTAAAAAATCTGATTTGGGTTAAGAAACCCTAGACTCTATTAGACTAATTTAGCTTAGCTTATGGTTAGTGAGATAGAGTTTGGTTAGTGAGAGGTTGGATTAAGTTCATTGGTGCAAATGAAATTTGGTTAGGGATTGTGGTTGATGATTGTTAAATTTGGACTGTTTTGGGAAGGGAATTTCGGACCAATTAAGAACTAAGTTACATAAGGTTATTTGGTATCAAAATGGATGGAAATCTGGTATAAAAATCGTAGGAACGGACCGTGCGACTTCGGCGTGCGATAACGGCAAAACTGGGAAAACAGGACAGTTTAACGACTGAACTTCGGCTTCATTTTTCTTAATGCTATGTACGGATTTAGGAATTCCTCAAAACATGAAAGTCGTAGCCCCTTGAGTCCTGAGTATGCCTCCAAAATTTCAGGTCAATCGGATTAGCGTAGCCTGAGTTATCGACGAAATGCTCAAGCCTGTTTTGACCCTCTGGTTCTGCGCGTTTTCTGATTTTGTTTCTGCCCATGACTTTTCGATTTTTATAGAGTTCGATCTGGGTGCCGACTCCTTCATAAGAAGTTTAGATCTTGATCTCAGCTTCGAAACGGTATAAAGTACGTCGAAAACCGAGTTCCGTAGCTCCGGTTATGATCAAAACAATATCGCTCGTCAGAACTGCCTTGTATTTGGACATTTCTGACGGGTACTTTGGCACTCGAATTTTGTATTGTTCTGAATAGATTCAGGTCTTGGCCAAAACATGAAAGTTTTAGCCTTATGTCTCAGCTTTCTAATGCCTTTGGAATTTCTTAATTTCGATTTCTGAGCCGTGAGTTACGGCCTTGCAAACAGGGCCTGTTTGGTAACTCGCAATGAAACAGCTGGAACTGTTTCACGCAATTTTCACCTATACCCATTGAGATCTGGGTTACGATGTCTTCATGAACATTGTAGCCCTTCCTCTTAGCTTCGTAACGGTACCTCATGTTCCTTGATCCGATATTCCTAGCCTAATTTTTGACCAAAACGGTTTGAGATGGCCGACTTGACCATTTCCGTTTGCCGTTCCGCGCGGACGTGTGCGGCCGTTTTGCCGTTCCCGCACTTGCGCGTGCCAATTTTGCCGTTTTGCTTGTTTTAAGTACGTTAGTTGCCGTTTATGATATATTGTGACATAATCTTCGATTTCAGACAGTGGTGAGTTAGGCGGTGCCGGTGGGGCCCACTACTAGCCAACACACAAAGTGAATTCCGCCTTTTTACTACTTTTGGTATTTTGAGTAAGTATTCAGGCCGCTCTTATGTGTTAGTTGTTTATGTGTTTCGTTATGTGTAAAAAGGGTACCTAGGCGAGGGTGTACTTTATCGCACTCGATCTAGACCCTAATTTACGCACCAATTTGTACATGACGTATGTATGTGAGAAATTTTGGAACAAAAACCCTTGAGCTTGTGGCTCAGGGTGACTTTTGAATAATTTTGTGAATTTTGTGAGTTTGCGGTTGAACTCAATACCTAGATGGACTATTCGAGGCGGTTAGGGCTTGGTCGAAGTCAGTCCAACTTGGTTTGAGGTCACCAAGTTTGTGACCCGAGCTTATGATTAAAGCTCAAGTTTGTGATTTCGTTCGCCTGGGCAAGTTTGTGAGGTGACTGGCCAGTGAGGGTGATAAGGTGTCGGTGGGTGTACAAGTGAAGTTCTACGGACCTTATTTATGGTCGACGGAGTGTCGACAGGAGATCAAGCATGGCAAATGAATTGGCTTTGGAGCCACCCGTATCCTTATTATGTGATGTTACTTTTCTGCTTTTGCTTTACTCTTACTGTGTAAATGTTGCTACGTGAAATTTACGCTTTTGCCCCTGTTTACTTACTAAGCTTTTAGCTTACCCCATTCCGTTTGTTTTCCTTAGCAGGGGCCGACGCGGGTACGTTTGGGGCTCATACACTAGTTTAGTAGATTGGCTTGTAATAGTTGAACTTTTAGGATGTTTGTTTTTATTCTGGTGGTTTGTATTAGGACCCTTCTTAGGGTCTCCCTTTTGGTTTTGGTTGTAATTATACGGATGTAATAGTAAGAGCAGGTACTTTTGGAGAATGTAATTATAACTCTTTTGGGATTGTATATAGTATGTATAGTACTCTTTTGGATTTTCTGGCTTTTATTGCTTTAAGTTTTGAGTCCTGGCGCGAGCTAGGCAGGCGGCCCGCCGATACCCTTGGGTTCGCCCTTGGGAGAAGTGGGGTCGTCACAGTTGGTATCAGAGCGCCTAGGTTAGAGGACTTGGGCAATTGTGGGACATACGCGATAGGCATTAGGCATATTGGATTCTTTTAAGTTGAATGATATCTTTTAAGTTGAAATGCCGGTTGACTGACGACTTAATGTTTTGTAGGTATGGACCCAGGCAGTTCGAGTAGGAGGGGCCCAGAGGATCGACCGCTGCGTAAGCGGGCTATCCGTTATCGACAGAGGCTGGGAGAGCCTTACACTTTGTACTCCCCCTTCGGCCAGGTGTCGCGCCGACCCTGCGCGTGTTGGTATACTTACGGCTATCCCGACGAGATAGTCTTAGCATTGGATGATGAGCGTTATCACCTCGACAGGACGGTCGAGACTCTGAGGGAGCAGCTTGAGGAGGCTAGACAGTTTAGCCGCTGGCAGGCGTTACGCGTTAGGGGCCTGGAGCGGGACCTCCGGGACACACACCAGCACCTCTTCTCTTTGAAGAGGCAGCTTAGGGAGAGGGCCCGGAGTATCACGTTTGACTGCGGGGTCTTGCTAGATATGGCCGCGGAGGCACCCCCGCGAGCTACTGGGCCAGAGCAGATAGGCGAGATTGGTACTTTAGGTTCCGTTGGGGACCAGGGCCCTAGGGGAGGCGTTTAGGGTCGCTTTCGTCTTTTGATTAGCTGGTAGATTCCTTTTGTTAAAACTGGCATGACCACTTTCTTTCTTTATTTGGTTGGCCGACTAGATCTTGGAGCCGGAGTGCTCATGTGTACATTGGGTTTTGTACCGACTGGAGGTCGGTAATCTGTAAATCTTTTGGTGTGATTTTGTATATCTATGTATATATTTGAGTAGCATTTTGAATTTATCCTTTGTGTGTCTTTTGTTCGTACGCTTTACGTCCGTACTTTTGCTCATAGTCCGGATAATAAGTTTATGTGTAATGTTCCGATCTATAGACGTTTGCACTTAAATGGCCTCCGGTACTCGAGGTGGAGGTAGGAGGGCGAGCACGAAGCCCTGAAAGGGGACAAGGACCAGAGCAAGATCAAGTCGCTACAGCCATCCAGCGGATGGCCGATTTACTAGAGCAAATGACAAATCAACAGGGCCAAGGAAGCGGTATGGGGAATCCTGGACATAATCCGGGACATAATCCAGGCAATCACGAGGGTGAAGACCGTGCCTTGGAGCGATTCCAAAAATTCGCACCCCCAAAGTTTACCGGTGGGGCCGACCCTGACTTAGCGGAGGGTTGGCTAGACCGTATGTTAGACATATTTGCCGCGCTTAGGTATTCAGAGGAGCGGCAGATATCCTTTGCGGTCTTTCAGTTTGAAGGGGCCGCTCGAGCCTGGTGGAATGTAATCAAAGCCAAGTGGGAGCGCGAACAGACTCCTTGGACCTGGATCAACTTCACACGGGAGTTTAATGAAAAATATTTACCACCCATTGTGCAAGAAAAACGGGAAGATGATTTCATCCGCCTACGTCAAGGGGCCTCGAGTGTGGCGGAGTACGAAACTCAGTTCACTAAACTTTCTCGCTTTGCCCCAGAGCTGGTGTTAACGGAGCAGAAACGAATCCGTCGATTCGTTCAAGGTTTAAATGTGGAAATCCAGGAATCGCTAGCAGCTGCTCAGTTGAACACGTTTAGCCAAGCGCTAGAAAAAGCACAGCGGATTGAGACTGCTAGAGGACAGGTTAAAGCTTTCCACGACCGGAAAAGGAGGCAACCCAGCTTGAACAACTCCCCGGTTGGACAGAGCTCACGAAGCGAGCCACCCGCTAAGGCGAGTAAAGGCGGAGACGGTCCACGACCGGTAAGAACTTTAAATAATTTTGGGCGAGGTCAGATGGTACAAGAGTCCCAGAGGAGTGCCCAGCGTGGAGGGCCAAGTACGACCACTAAGCCAACCTGTGGCTTCTGTGGGGGCAATCATACTGATGAGAATTGTTGGAAAAATAGTTCAGTCCGGAAATGCTACAAATGTGGAAGCACCGAACACCTGATTGCCCGGTGCCCTAAAATGCAGAAGGATGGACTCAAGTCACCGACTGAAGGGACCACAACTAAGCCGTCAACTGCAGGGGAAAATCGACCCAAAGGGCCAGCAAGAGTCTATGCGATGGGTCAACCTGAGATGACGAATCCTTCGGTGGATTTTGAAGGTACGCTTTGACCAACGAATTAATTTCGAGGACGAAATTGTCCTAAGTGGGGGAGATTGTGAGGCCCCAGTCCGTTCTATGTTAATATATTCATTAGTTGGGCGGTAACGTTTGGTTTCGGGAGTATTTCGAAAACCCTAAGTAGGGATTTAAGATTTAAACCCTAGTTATGTATTGGTTACAAGTTCGAGTGGTGATTAAAGTTAGTAAGGTTAATGTGTGTCTTAGTGTGGGTAAGAATAGGTTTAATCCATTTTGTATAGATTAATTAAGTTTAAGAAGGTTAGAAACCCTAAGTGAGCAAAATCCCTAATGTTATGATTTATTAGAAGTTTTAAGTGGGTTTAAACCTAATTTTGCCCTTGACAAAAAGGTTATTGTTTAACTACTTTTATGTGGGATAAAGTATGCTTAAGTGTAAGTGATTAAGATGAGAAAGTGATTAGTGAAATAATTAAGCGTGATTATATGTTTTAGATTAGATTAAGTTATGACTTATGGAGTAAATTGAAAGGTTATCAAATGTTTGAGGGAAAATGTATATGAAAGAGAAAGTTGAAGTGCAAGGGTGAAAACAACAAATAAAGCATTTATGTGATTGGCTAGCCATAAGAAATATCTTCCAAAGCTTTGACTAATATGTTGTCTTACAACTATAAGAGAGACAAGAGAAATAAAACAAAACAAAAACTAAGAGAATAAGAGAGAGTGAGAGCCGTGAGAAGAGAAAGAAAAAAAGAAAAGGAAAGCTTGCTTTGGTGCATCATTTTTGCTCTTCAATCTTGAGTTTGGATCTTGGAGAAACAACTTGAGCACTTGATTGTTGTGGGTGATCATCTACAAAGCTTGAATCAAAGGTAAGAAAGTCTATTTGAAGACTTAAGTTGATTATTGTTTGATGAACTAGTGGTTATTTTGGCATAGGACCTTAGTTGTGCTTGATTGTGGTACCTCTTATGCCTATCACTTGTTTTTATGGAGTACTTTGGTTAATTTTTGGTGATTTATGCTGCTGGAAATTTCGGTCAAGAGAAAGAGAATTAGGGCTTTTTATTGTAATGCTTTCCTTACTTGTTTTAGTTGAGAAGTGGACTTGTAGTGGTGGTGTTTGATGAATTGCCTCATGTGATTGGTTGGTTACTTGTAAAAAATCTGATTTGGGTTAAGAAACCCTAGACTCTATTAGACTAATTTAGCTTAGCTTATGGTTAGTGAGATAGAGTTTGGTTAGTGAGAGGTTGGATTAAGTTCATTGGTGCAAATGAAATTTGGTTAGGGATTGTGGTTGATGATTGTTAAATTTGGACTGTTTTGGGAAGGGAATTTCGGACCAATTAAGAACTAAGTTACATAAGGTTATTTGGTATCAAAATGGATGGAAATCTGGTATAAAAATCGTAGGAACGGACCGTGCGACTTCGGCGTGCGATAACGGCAAAACTGGGAAAACAGGACAGTTTAACGACTGAACTTCGGCTTCATTTTTCTTAATGCTATGTACGGATTTAGGAATTCCTCAAAACATGAAAGTCGTAGCCCCTTGAGTCCTGAGTATGCCTCCAAAATTTCAGGTCAATCGGATTAGCGTAGCCTGAGTTATCGACGAAATGCTCAAGCCTGTTTTGACCCTCTGGTTCTGCGCGTTTTCTGATTTTGTTTCTGCCCATGACTTTTCGATTTTTATAGAGTTCGATCTGGGTGCCGACTCCTTCATAAGAAGTTTAGATCTTGATCTCAGCTTCGAAACGGTATAAAGTACGTCGAAAACCGAGTTCCGTAGCTCCGGTTATGATCAAAACAATATCGCTCGTCAGAACTGCCTTGTATTTGGACAGTTCTGACGGGTACTTTGGCACTCGAATTTTGTTTTGTTCTGAATAGATTCAGGTCTTGGCCAAAACATGAAAGTTTTAGCCTTATGTCTCAGCTTTCTAATGCCTTTGGAATTTCTTAATTTCGATTTCTGAGCCGTGAGTTACGGCCTTGCAAACAGGGCCTGTTTGGTAACTCGCAATGAAACAGCTGGAACTGTTTCACGCAATTTTCACCTATACCCATTGAGATCTGGGTTGCGATGTCTTCATGAACATTGTAGCCCTTCCTCTTAGCTTCGTAACGGTACCTCATGTACCTTGATCCGATATTCCTAGCCTAATTTTTGACCAAAACGGTTTGAGATGGCCGACTTGGCCATTTCCGTTTGCCGTTCCGCGCGGACGTGTGCGGCCGTTTTGCCGTTCCCGCACTTGCGCGTGCCAATTTTGCCGTTTTGCTTGTTTTAAGTACGTTAGTTGCCGTTTATGATATATTGTGACATAATCTTCGATTTCAGACAGTGGTGAGCTAGGCGGTGCCGGTGGGGCCCACTACTAGCCAACACACAAAGTGAATTCCGCCTTTATACTACTTTTGGTATTTTGAGTAAGTATTCAGGCCGCTCTTATGTGTTAGTTGTTTATGTGTTTCGTTATGTGTAAAAAGGGTACCTAGGCGAGGGTGTACTTTATCGCACTCGATCTAGACCCTAATTTACGCACCAATTTGTACATGACATATGTATGTGAGAAATTTTGGAACAAAAACCCTTGAGCTTGTGGCTCGGGGTGACTTTTGAATAATTTTGTGAATTTTGTGAGTTTGCGGTTGAACTCAATACCTAGATGGACTATTCGAGCCGGTTAGGGCTTGGTCGAAGTCAGTCCAACTTGGTTTGAGGTCACCAAGTTTGTGACCCGAGCTTATGATTAAAGCTCAAGTTTGTGATTTCGTTCGCCTGGGCAAGTTTGTGAGGTGACTGGCCAGTGAGGGTGATAAGGTGTCGGTGGGTGTACAAGTGAAGTTCTACGGACCTTATTTATGGTCGACGGAGTGTCGACAGGAGATCAAGCATGGCAAATGAATTGGCTTTGGAGCCACCCGTATCCTTATTATGTGATGTTACTTTTCTGCTTTTGCTTTACTCTTACTGTGTAAATGTTGCTACGTGAAATTTACGCTTTTGCCCCTGTTTACTTACTAAGCTTTTAGCTTACCCCATTCCGTTTGTTTTCCTTAGCAGGGGCCGACGCGGGTACGTTTGGGGCTCATACACTAGTTTAGTAGATTGGCTTGTAATAGTTGAACTTTTAGGATGTTTGTTTTTATTCTGGTGGTTTGTATTAGGACCCTTCTTAGGGTCTCCCTTTTGGTTTTGGTTGTAATTATACGGATGTAATAGTAAGAGCAGGTACTTTTGGAGAATGTAATTATAACTCTTTTGGGATTGTATATAGTATGTATAGTACTCTTTTGGATTTTCTGGCTTTTATTGCTTTAAGTTTTGAGTCCTGGCGCGAGCTAGGCAGGCGGCCCGCCGATACCCTTGGGTTCGCCCTTGGGAGAAGTGGGGTCGTCACAGTTGGTATCAGAGCGCCTAGGTTAGAGGACTTGGGCAATTGTGGGACATACGCGATAGGCATTAGGCATATTGGATTCTTTTAAGTTGAATGATATCTTTTAAGTTGAAATGCCGGTTGACTGACGACTTAATGTTTTGTAGGTATGGACCCAGGCAGTTCGAGTAGGAGGGGCCCAGAGGATCGACCGCTGCGTAAGCGGGCTATCCGTTATCGACAGAGGCTGGGAGAGCCTTACACTTTGTACTCCCCCTTCGGCCAGGTGTCGCGCCGACCCTGCGCGTGTTGGTATACTTACGGCTATCCCGACGAGATAGTCTTAGCATTGGATGATGAGCGTTATCACCTCGACAGGACGGTCGAGACTCTGAGGGAGCAGCTTGAGGAGGCTAGACAGTTTAGCCGCTGGCAGGCGTTACGCGTTAGGGGCCTGGAGCGGGACCTCCGGGACACACACCAGCACCTCTTCTCTTTGAAGAGGCAGCTTAGGGAGAGGGCCCGGAGTATCACGTTTGACTGCGGGGTCTTGCTAGATATGGCCGCGGAGGCACCCCCGCGAGCTACTGGGCCAGAGCAGATAGGCGAGATTGGTACTTTAGGTTCCGTTGGGGACCAGGGCCCTAGGGGAGGCGTTTAGGGTCGCTTTCGTCTTTTGATTAGCTGGTAGATTCCTTTTGTTAAAACTGGCATGACCACTTTCTTTCTTTATTTGGTTGGCCGACTAGATCTTGGAGCCGGAGTGCTCATGTGTACATTGGGTTTTGTACCGACTGGAGGTCGGTAATCTGTAAATCTTTTGGTGTGATTTTGTATATCTATGTATATATTTGAGTAGCATTTTGAATTTATCCTTTGTGTGTCTTTTGTTCGTACGCTTTACGTCCGTACTTTTGCTCATAGTCCGGATAATAAGTTTATGTGTAATGTTCCGATCTATAGACGTTTGCACTTAAATGGCCTCCGGTACTCGAGGTGGAGGTAGGAGGGCGAGCACGAAGCCCTGAAAGGGGACAAGGACCAGAGCAAGATCAAGTCGCTACAGCCATCCAGCGGATGGCCGATTTACTAGAGCAAATGACAAATCAACAGGGCCAAGGAAGCGGTATGGGGAATCCTGGACATAATCCGGGACATAATCCAGGCAATCACGAGGGTGAAGACCGTGCCTTGGAGCGATTCCAAAAATTCGCACCCCCAAAGTTTACCGGTGGGGCCGACCCTGACTTAGCGGAGGGTTGGCTAGACCGTATGTTAGACATATTTGCCGCGCTTAGGTATTCAGAGGAGCGGCAGATATCCTTTGCGGTCTTTCAGTTTGAAGGGGCCGCTCGAGCCTGGTGGAATGTAATCAAAGCCAAGTGGGAGCGCGAACAGACTCCTTGGACCTGGATCAACTTCACACGGGAGTTTAATGAAAAATATTTACCACCCATTGTGCAAGAAAAACGGGAAGATGATTTCATCCGCCTACGTCAAGGGGCCTCGAGTGTGGCGGAGTACGAAACTCAGTTCACTAAACTTTCTCGCTTTGCCCCAGAGCTGGTGTTAACGGAGCAGAAACGAATCCGTCGATTCGTTCAAGGTTTAAATGTGGAAATCCAGGAATCGCTAGCAGCTGCTCAGTTGAACACGTTTAGCCAAGCGCTAGAAAAAGCACAGCGGATTGAGACTGCTAGAGGACAGGTTAAAGCTTTCCACGACCGGAAAAGGAGGCAACCCAGCTTGAACAACTCCCCGGTTGGACAGAGCTCACGAAGCGAGCCACCCGCTAAGGCGAGTAAAGGCGGAGACGGTCCACGACCGGTAAGAACTTTAAATAATTTTGGGCGAGGTCAGATGGTACAAGAGTCCCAGAGGAGTGCCCAGCGTGGAGGGCCAAGTACGACCACTAAGCCAACCTGTGGCTTCTGTGGGGGCAATCATACTGATGAGAATTGTTGGAAAAATAGTTCAGTCCGGAAATGCTACAAATGTGGAAGCACCGAACACCTGATTGCCCGGTGCCCTAAAATGCAGAAGGATGGACTCAAGTCACCGACTGAAGGGACCACAACTAAGCCGTCAACTGCAGGGGAAAATCGACCCAAAGGGCCAGCAAGAGTCTATGCGATGGGTCAACCTGAGATGACGAATCCTTCGGTGGATTTTGAAGGTACGCTTTGACCAACGAATTAATTTCGAGGACGAAATTGTCCTAAGTGGGGGAGATTGTGAGGCCCCAGTCCGTTCTATGTTAATATATTCATTAGTTGGGCGGTAACGTTTGGTTTCGGGAGTATTTCGAAAACCCTAAGTAGGGATTTAAGATTTAAACCCTAGTTATGTATTGGTTACAAGTTCGAGTGGTGATTAAAGTTAGTAAGGTTAATGTGTGTCTTAGTGTGGGTAAGAATAGGTTTAATCCATTTTGTATAGATTAATTAAGTTTAAGAAGGTTAGAAACCCTAAGTGAGCAAAATCCCTAATGTTATGATTTATTAGAAGTTTTAAGTGGGTTTAAACCTAATTTTGCCCTTGACAAAAAGGTTATTGTTTAACTACTTTTATGTGGGATAAAGTATGCTTAAGTGTAAGTGATTAAGATGAGAAAGTGATTAGTGAAATAATTAAGCGTGATTATATGTTTTAGATTAGATTAAGTTATGACTTATGGAGTAAATTGAAAGGTTATCAAATGTTTGAGGGAAAATGTATATGAAAGAGAAAGTTGAAGTGCAAGGGTGAAAACAACAAATAAAGCATTTATGTGATTGGCTAGCCATAAGAAATATCTTCCAAAGCTTTGACTAATATGTTGTCTTACAACTATAAGAGAGACAAGAGAAATAAAACAAAACAAAAACTAAGAGAATAAGAGAGAGTGAGAGCCGTGAGAAGAGAAAGAAAAAAAGAAAAGGAAAGCTTGCTTTGGTGCATCATTTTTGCTCTTCAATCTTGAGTTTGGATCTTGGAGAAACAACTTGAGCACTTGATTGTTGTGGGTGATCATCTACAAAGCTTGAATCAAAGGTAAGAAAGTCTATTTGAAGACTTAAGTTGATTGTTGTTTGATGAACTAGTGGTTATTTTGGCATAGGACCTTAGTTGTGCTTGATTGTGGTACCTCTTATGCCTATCACTTGTTTTTATGGAGTACTTTGGTTAATTTTTGGTGATTTATGCTGCTGGAAATTTCGGTCAAGAGAAAGAGAATTAGGGCTTTTTATTGTAATGCTTTCCTTACTTGTTTTAGTTGAGAAGTGGACTTGTAGTGGTGGTGTTTGATGAATTGCCTCATGTGATTGGTTGGTTACTTGTAAAAAATCTGATTTGGGTTAAGAAACCCTAGACTCTATTAGACTAATTTAGCTTAGCTTATGGTTAGTGAGATAGAGTTTGGTTAGTGAGAGGTTGGATTAAGTTCATTGGTGCAAATGAAATTTGGTTAGGGATTGTGGTTGATGATTGTTAAATTTGGACTGTTTTGGGAAGGGAATTTCGGACCAATTAAGAACTAAGTTACATAAGGTTATTTGGTATCAAAATGGATGGAAATCTGGTATAAAAATCGTAGGAACGGACCGTGCGACTTCGGCGTGCGATAACGGCAAAACTGGGAAAACAGGACAGTTTAACGACTGAACTTCGGCTTCATTTTTCTTAATGCTATGTACGGATTTAGGAATTCCTCAAAACATGAAAGTCGTAGCCCCTTGAGTCCTGAGTATGCCTGCAAAATTTCAGGTCAATTGGATTAGCGTAGCCTGAGTTATCGACGAAATGCTCAAGCCTGTTTTGACCCTCTGGTTCTGCGCGTTTTCTGATTTTGTTTCTGCCCATGACTTTTCGATTTTTATAGAGTTCGATCTGGGTGCCGACTCCTTCATAAGAAGTTTAGATCTTGATATCAGCTTCGAAACGGTATAAAGTACGTCGAAAACCGAGTTCCGTAGCTCCGGTTATGATCAAAACAATATCGCTCGTCAGAACTGCCTTGTATTTGGACAGTTCTGACGGGTACTTTGGCACTCGAATTTTGTTTTGTTCTGAATAGATTCAGGTCTTGGCCAAAACATGAAAGTTTTAGCCTTATGTCTCAGATTTCTAATTCTTTGGGAATTTCTTAATTTCGATTTCTGAGCTGTGAGTTACGGCCTTGCAAACAGGGCCTGTTTGGTAACTCGCAATGAAACAGCTGGAACTGTTTCACGCAATTTTCACCTATACCCATTGAGATCTGGGTTACGATGTCTTCATGAACATTGTAGCCCTTTCTCTTAGCTTCGTAACGGTACCTCATGTACCTTGATCCGATATTCCTAGCCTAATTTTTGACCAAAACGGTTTGAGATGGCCGACTTGGCCATTTCCGTTTGCCGTTCCGCGCGGACGTGTGCGGCCGTTTTGCCGTTCCCGCACTTGCGCGTGCCAATTTTACCGTTTTGCTTGTTTTAAGTACGTTAGTTGCCGTTTATGATATATTGTGACATAATCTTCGATTTCAGACAGTGGTGAGTTAGGCGGTGCCGGTGGGGCCCACTACTAGCCAACACACAAAGTGAATTCCGCCTTTATACTACTTTTGGTATTTTGAGTAAGTATTCAGACCGCTCTTATGTGTTAGTTGTTTATGTGTTTCGTTATGTGTAAAAAGGGTACCTATGCGAGGGTGTACTTTATCGCACTCGATCTAGACCCTAATTTACGCACCAATTTGTACATGACGTATGTATGTGAGAAATTTTGGAACAAAAACCCTTGAGCTTGTGGCTCGGGGTGAATTTTGAATAATTTTGTGAATTTTGTGAGTTTGCGGTTGAACTCAATACCTAGATGGACTATTCGAGCCGGTTAGGGTTTGGTCGAAGTCAGTCCAACTTGGTTTGAGGTCACCAAGTTTGTGACCCGAGCTTATAATTAAAGCTCAAGTTTGTGATTTCGTTCGCCTGGGCAAGTTTGTGAGGTGACTGGCCAGTGAGACTGATAAGGTGTCGGTGGGTGTACAAGTGAAGTTCTACGGACCTTATTTATGGTCGACGGAGTGTCGACAGGAGATCAAGCATGGCAAATGAATTGGCTTTGGAGCCACCCGTATCCTTATTATGTGATGTTACTTTTCTGCTTTTGCTTTACTCTTACTGCGTAAATGTTGCTACGTGAAATTTACGCTTTTGCCCCTGTTTACTTACTAAGCTTTTAACTTACCCCATTCCGTTTGTTTTCCTTAGCAGGGGCCGACGCGGGTACGTTTGGGGCTCATACACTAGTTTAGTAGATTGCCTTGTAATAGTTGAACTTTTAGGATGTTTGTTTTTATTCTGGTGGTTTGTATTAGGACCCTTCTTAGGGTCTCCCTTTTGGTTTTGGTTGTAATTATACGGATGTAATAGTAAGAGCAGGTACTTTTGGAGAATGTAATTATAACTCTTTTGGGATTGTATATAGTATGTATAGTACTCTTTTGGATTTTCTGGCTTTTATTGCTTTAAGTTTTGAGTCCTGGCGCGAGCTAGGCAGGCGGCCCGCCGATACCCTTGGGTTCGCCCTTGGGAGAAGTGGGGTCGTCACACAGTTCATAGTGTATCTAGGTCAAAAGTCTGGATTACAGAACCAAAATCTAACATTCGGGCTAGTTAACCGCATTATGCGTAAACGATAATAACTCAGGCTACCAAAGTCCGATTGAGGTGTTTTTAGTTGTGTTGAAAATCTGAAACATAGGCCTAAAACATTCATGTTTTGGGCAAAGACTGGTTTTGTGACACCCCACATCTCCCTAAGGCGGACCAAAGGGTATCCGCGGCCGCCTGCCCAGCTCTCGCCAGGACTCAAGCAATTACATTCAATTTAAAACCGAATTAAACACTTCGATGAGAGCAACATGAATACAATAATGCGGAAGCGTTCAAGTTTAACAAGTCATTTAATGTATAACCAGTACATCGGGTAATCATAAAACGACTTAAATTCAAAGTACACGTCAGGGCCCAAACTTTTCAAGTTTACAATTTCCAAAAGTACAACCCAAACCAGGGCCTAGTCAAAATATATAACAGGAGTCTTAACAAAAGTACAACGGATGGTTTCTCCATATTTCTCCAAGATTCGGTCCTGTTAAGGAAAACAAAACTATAGGGTGAGCTAAACGCTCGTGAGGCCAAGAACACACATGCAAGCACTTAGTCAAATAACAATCCCAAATTTAATAAATAAACCACGTTATCTCAATAATCGACCATTCAAGCAGGAAAGTAATCAGAAACAATTCAAGGATATAGTAGCTCTCAGGAGCTAAGTTCCACTTGCTCTGCCGATGTCATTCGTATACCTCCCCGCGTTGACCCTCCTATCAACCGGGTCGGTATTTCCATTTCCGTAGATCACCACTTACTTCCCTCCGTCCACCGTACACCCCAAGGGCCCACAAGTCTATTATAAGGCGATACTCTGCGAGTATGCCAAGCAAGACCTCTCATTAGGTCGAGCTTATATGTATCTCATGGCTCGCCCAAGTCCCCGACCAATCCCATTGCCGGCTCGAGTCTAAGGATGGCCTATGAGTTTGGGCGTCCCCCATTCATTTGAAAGTCGAGGAGGTTCCCTCCATCGACGTATGTATTCATAACATACCATTGCATTTCAGTCATTCATTCAATACATTTCAATAATTCATTTGAAATTAGAACAAGTGCGATAAAGTACGCACCCGCCCTTATTTTCTTAAAATTCCAACAATTACCACAAACAAACATGTATCAAAGATGCACACACTTGACACTCACCGAGCAATTCAATAAGAATTATTTTCTGGGAGTTCAAGTGTCCACTGTGAGATCCTCTTGAAGGTCTCCTTGTGCGCCTAGCAATTAACAGTGGATAATCACACAATTAACCCACTTATCAAGAAGATTGTACACTAGTACAATCTAAGGATTATTTCGCAAAAAGGAACCTCAATTACACGTAAATCGAGGTTCAACTCGCCTTTTATTATGTACAATATTATTTGAGTTTTTATCATGAAAATCGTGAGCAAAACGTTTAAGAATATCAAAAGAATAAAGAGTTCTTGAAAAACTCTATTTCTTTGAAATTGGAAAATTTTCAGTTTTATTATGAATCTTTGAAAAATCGTAACTCGCTCGGTATAAGTCGAGAATTGGAAAACTTTATACCGTTGGAAACCTCTTAGAAAGTACTATAAGTTCCTAGAAGACACTTTTCCATGAATCGAAGTGGAAAGTGTTCAAAATGAGCTTGAAGATGCAGGATTGGTTTACAAGGCAGAATTAAGTTGGATTTTGGCCAACTTTGAAAATTCGGTACGATTCACACGTTGCAAACCGGCCTCTGAAATTTGCAGCTCAACTAGTGTTACAAGTGAGGTGTATAACAAAACAAGCGGATCAAGAATCGGAGTTTCGAGTACCGAGATACGATAGCCCGAAATTGGGGAAATTCAAGACTTGGAGAAGAATTTTCCAGATTTGAACCTCCAACTCTAACAATTTAATTGGGTATCGAAACGAACTTGGATTGGTACCAAAATTGGCAGTATTCTACTCCCATATGAAAGGTGTAACGGCCCCACCTCCCCCTAGGGCGTACCCCAGGGTTCGGCGGACCGCCTGCCCAACTCTCGCCGGAACTCAGTCGTTCACTAAAGTCCTCAAATGAATTACAAGAATAAACCTCAAATATACATCACATGGTCCACAAATATACATCCAAGTCTCCAATAATTACATGTCACAAATGCAGCGAAAACTAATTCCCAACTATACATCAAATGATTCCAAATCCAAAACTGTACAAGATATAGGCCATCCATTCACGTGAATAAGCACAACAAGTCCTGCTTTCGCCTTGAGCCCTGTGGAGGGGAATAAAATATTTTTGGGGTGAGTTAGAAGCTCAGCGAGTAACCAGAAAATCAGTAATCAAATCGGTTTAACAATATTTCTTTTCAATGATGTCATAAATCAAATGATAAGTCCAGAAACGATTACAGCATTTACAAAACATTAAATATGGAGTATCAATAATTCAAAAAACATGTACAATGGAAAGCGATAGTAACATTCATGAAAAGGATACGTTCATTTTTTTATAAATAATCCCTCGTTCATCTTTTTATTCGTTCATTTTTTTTTCCCGGACGTTGGCCGGTCTCCACCCATCCGGACGTAGTCGAACTCCACCCATCCGGACGTAGCCAGACTACAAGGTAATACTCGAGTATACCAAATTCACCCAAGGTCACCATATCGCCCGACCGAGTCCGCTTCTGGCTCGAGTCGATCGGTAACAAAGGGCAGTGGCCAATTCAGCCAAACGGCTTACATTCATGCGCAACTAGCATTTAATCATTAATCATTGAAAATTTCATATTTATTTAGGTCGAGTGCGATAAAGTACACACTCGCCTAGAAAACTCGTTTTAACATTCATTGAAAGCACTTAACATATTATCAATCAATAATAACAAGCCAATAAATCAAGTGATATAGCAAACAAGGAACACTCATATGCAAGCACGCATGATATGCAAGAAAACAGTTCAAAAGTAACATTGGAAATAGTTTAAAGGTAAATAAAGCAAAAAAAAAACAGTTCATAAATATCTTTAGAAATAGTTTGAGGTCACTCACCTCCATGGCTCAGAAACCATTCATCATATATCATTGCCTTGCTCAAATCCAAGTCTTAGATCACAAACTCAAAGCAATCAAATCCTTTCAAAGTGCGGACAGCACTTCCACTAAATTTGCTTACTTTTCCAGCCGTCAAGGCTTCATTATTTCCTCAGCCAGTTCCAAAGTCACACAAATAAGTTCATCCAATAGCCATTCAGCAAGCTCCAAGTAGTACTAGTACAAGTCAAGCTAGGGAAAAGTCCGGAAATGAAAGTTAAGCTCAAAACCAGAAAAACAGTTTTGACGTCATTTTGCGGTAATGGTACCAAAGGCGCTACGACTGTCGGATGAAGGTTCAAGACCCACCAATTCGAAACTAAGAGATAGGGCTAAAATATTGCAGAAGGTCACTCAACCCAATTTCGAGTGTAACCAGGTCAAAAATGCAAGAAACTACACCAGAATCACAAAAACAGATTCACAGAACGCATTCTAGCGGAAACATCATAACTCAGGCTCTCCAAGTCCAAATCTAGAAATTCCAAAACCAGCTGAAAGCTAAGAAACAGGGCTAAATTTCATCAGAAGGCCTCAACATCCAATTCGGAAGCAATTCCAGCCAAAACAACCAATTACAGTCGCAAATCCCAATTTCGGGTAAACCAGAACAGCAATAGTAATTTCGACTTTTCTCACTCTACGCTACTCCGATTGACCTGAAATTTTGTAGGCACCTCTAAAATGTCATTCCCTACAACTTTCAGGTTTTAAGCAAAGGCCAATTCGGCCTCTATCTAGGACCTAAAAATTCGGACAGAATGTTCATCACAAAACCCTCACTTTTCAATTTTTGGTCCAAAACAGAAATTGGTTGCAATTAATCACTTTTTCCACCTCATAGAGTCCTTAAACACCATTTCCAATCATCATACATGACCCCATAATCATATCCATATGAAAACAGAAAAATCCCCAATAATTATAAAATTTCACCAATTCAACCAAAATCAAGATATAATCCATCAAACCATCTCTTTAGCCATCACAAGTTACTAATTCACCATTATTGGAAACAAACAATGAATCTTTACACACCATACCTTGATACCTCACAAAAGATAGTAGTTTAGTGGTTCCTTCTCCAAAATAACTCCACCAAGACCTTGGAATCTCCTTAGTAACCAACTTTTATGGAGTGATTTGCAAATCCATCGGTTAAAACTCAAGATTGAAGTAAGAAATTGGAGTGAAAGATGAAGGTTTTTCTCTCTCTCTCTTGCTCTCCAAGTTTCAGCCATGAGAAGGAAGAAATGGCTTGATTTTTGGTCAAAATTTGGTTTTAGTAAAGTTAAGGTAAGATGGTCAAAAGTCCAAGAGTGAATAGGATAGTGACACTTGTCACCTTTAGGTGTAAAACTTATCTTTTTGTCTCTCCAATACAAATATCTTAACACTTTGTAAAATAATATCACTCAATACAAAATTCCTACAAGTTGTCAAAAATATAATGCATTTACCGCACTAGCGGGTCCCACGTCCAAAATACGCTCTTAATTTCTCAAAAACTAACCGATACTAGAAAAATCATTTTAAAACTATCTTTGCTCATAAACTTTATTTGGGGAATTTTTCTAATCAAGAAAATTTAGAAAAGGCGGGCGATTAAAAAAAAATAAACCCTAGAAAATTAGAAAATTTCCGGGTTCTCAAACTCATTTTTTTTCGGGGCATCACAAAAGGTACCACTCTATAAAATTTCAGGGAAAAATACCTTCGGTAAGATAGTTAATTAGTCAACCAAAGTTCAGGAAAATTATAAGGCAATCTGCCTTGAGACTTTCATTACCCATCTCAAAACGTTTAATCAAGCAAACTATCCAATCATGGTTCGTTTGTGAAATAAAGGCCTAAGAAACATCCATAATGCCTTTGGTAAGTGTTTAGTATCAAGAACATCAATTAACAAGTTCACTCCAAGATCTTGTTCCAAACCAGTCGAACATTAGGGTTTTTCCAAAACAGAGCAGTCCACTTGTTTCAGTCACAACTCAGTCAATTTAACTCGAAATCGAGCATGGATTACGCTGTTAGAAAATACATTCATAGGGCTAAATTATCACAGAAGAAATCATTTCCAAATTCGGCACCCATCTGGGTCAAAATCGTGCATCAAGTTGCTGCCTGAACACTTCATTCCAGATGAACAGAGCAACAGGACAGCGAACTTAAAACATTTGGTTCGGCTTGCTCACAAAGAATCAGAACGTGCATTATATACCAAATTAAAGCCAGGAATGTCTAGTTTCAAATGCCACCAACGCCATATGATTTTGACATCCGAGGACAGAGTTATAGCCAAAATACTACCACTGGTCAGAATCATATGCGAACAGTTTTCCAGATTTGCTAGTTTCTCAAGAAAAATTCATTTGCTCAATCAAACCTCAATATTTTCCAATGAAATTTTTCACACATCTAATACATCCTATAAGCATCCAATTCAAGCTATTAGACCATTAAAAATTGGCCTCGAAATGGCCGAACATGGCAGGGGCAAAATCGGAAGTTTTTGCTTCTTACACCCAATGAAGTTTCTACTAATTACCCACCACTAATGCATCATTTTAACCACTAAACCAACAATATAACCACCATCAATCATCAAATCAGCAACAACAACCCAAGTGTGGGAATTCAAAGAGCCCACAATCACATTTTTACACCATACACAAGCTAACCAAATGCATGCATGAACTTAACAAGGTAAGATAGCTTCCAAACTTGAAGTTTCCAAGAGTGGATCATCACTTACTTTGGGTTGATGTTCAGCAGAATTTTCGGCCCTCTATTACCCCAGAAAAACCGTGATTTCCAGCCCTTGTTTGCAGCTCAAAATGATCCTCAAGTGTCAAGCTAGGTGTGGTGCAAGTTTGGTTGAATTTGGAGATGATTTGGGGTGGTTTTGAGTGAGATTTGTGAGCAGAAATTTTGAAGCAAATGAGTTAGAGAGAGAAGAGAGCTGGTCGGCAATGAGGAGAGAGAAGGTGGAGAGAAATCTGGTTTCCTTTAGCTTCCAAGAGAAGGTGAAATAAGTGGTGGAAATTCACCCAAAAGTCCACTCTCATTAGGGGCCGTTTGGTGAGATTACGGCTCGATTTTTCTCGCGCTTTTGGTTCACTAGTGCACTAAACCTCCAATGCATTAATATTCATGTGAGTATTATTCACTCTTAATTGTCCCGAAATAAGGGTCTAAAGTCCCTCAATTAAAGTCGCGCGTGTGAAAACGCATACCGTCACATTTAATGTTATAACGTGAAACTTCCGAGAATTTCTTATAACGATTGCACTACTAACTATCACTTGAGTATTTATTCATAAGATTACCTATTTTAGGACCATTGTATAAGTCTCCAATATTCCAAACTTATTGTGCTACTACGCGGATAAAATCTCCAAGCACTATTCACTATTTTTACTAAACGCGCTCCAGGTAATTAATTTTCGAAACGAATCATTTTAAAAATATAACGAAATTATTTTACCATGTATTTAGGTCTAATAAGACTAGAAAATATTCCTTGGAAATAAAATCCAATTAAATAATTTATTAAGCCATAAATTAGGCATAAAATAATAGTTTTTGCGAGTCCTCACATCCTCTCCCCCTTAAGAAAATTTCGTTCTCGAAATTTACCTTGGTTGATGAACAAGTCTGGGTACTTCTCTCTGATTGTCTTTTCAACTTCCCATGTTGCCTCCTCTACTCCATGGTTCTTCCATAGAACTTTCACTAGTGGTATCTGCTTGTTCCTCAATTCCTTCAGTTTTCGATCCAGAAGTTTTACCGGTCTCTCCTCATAGGTCAGGGTTTCATCGATCTCAATATTCTCCGGTTGTAAAACATGAGAGGAGTCTAGATGATATTTCTTAAGCATGGACACATGAAACACGTTATGAATACGAGATAAGCTCGGTGGTAATTCCAGCTTATAGGCTACCTTCCCAACTCGTTGAATAATCCTATAAGACCCTACAAACCTTGGTTGTAGTTTCTTCCCTTTTCCGGACATCAAACTTGCTTTTAAAGGCGTAATCTTGAGAAATACCATATCTCCAACAGTGAACTCCAAATCCTTTCTCCGATTGTCGGCATAATTTTTTTGTCTACTCTGAGCGGTTTGAATTCTTTGCCGTACCAATTTTACCTTTTCATTATCCTCCTCAATCCAAGATACGGTAGTCGGGTCTAAAATTTTCCGTTCTCCTACTTCATCCCAACAAATTGGGGATCTACACTTCCGACCATAAAGTGCTTCGTATGGAGCCATTCGAATAGAAGAGTGGAAACTATTGTTATAGGAAAATTCCACTAAAGTCAAAAACTTACTCCAATTCTCTCCAAAGTCCAGTACACAAGTCCTCAACATGTCCTCAAGAGTTTGAATTGTTCTTTCAGATTGTCCATCAGTTTGGGGATGATAGGTGGTACTAAAATTCAACTTAGTCCCCAACACTTCTTGCATCTTTTGTCAAAATCTCGAAACAAATCTTGGATCCCTATCTGACACAATACTCACAGGTATACAATGTAGTCTGATGATCTCATCCAAGTACAACCTGGCCAACTTCTCCAACGGATACTTCATGTTAATCGATAGAAAATGAGCCGATTTAGTCAATCTATCCACTATCACCCAAATGGCATCATGGCCTCTCTGTGTCCTTGGTAAGCCTGATACAAAATCCATGGTAATATTTTCCCATTTCCACTCAGGTATTTCTAGAGGTTGCAAAAATCCTGAGGGTTTTTGATGTTCGGCTTTAACCTGTTGACAAACCAAGCATGTCTGAACAAAATGGGCAATTTCCTTCTTCATATTTTTCTACCAATATAGACTTTTCAAGTCTTGGTACATTTTATTCCCTCCTGGATGTACTGTAAACTTTGATCGGTGTGCCTCTTCCAAAATTTCTTTTCTAAGCCCTTCATCCTTTGGCATAACCACCCGATTTCGAAATCTCAATATTCCATCTGATCCCAAATTGAAATCGGTCTGGTCTCCCATCTTAACTTTCTCCACCAACTTTTGCACTTCAGGGTCCTTTTCCTGAGATTCCTTAATGCGTTCCAATAAAGTGGAAGTTATTACAATATTCCCCAAAATTACTTTCCTTGGTTCTAATCGAGAATTCCAATAGCTAACTTCCTCTAACAACTGAAATTCCTTAACCATCAATCCAGCCATTTGTACCTGACGGCTCAAAGCATCGGCCACTACATTGGCCTTCCCAGGATGGTACTTAATAGTGCAGTCATAATCTTCCAGAAATTCCATCCATCTACGTTGCCTCAAGTTCAGCTCCTTCTGAGAAAATAAGTACTTAAGGCTTTTGTGATCTGTAAAAACCTCAAATGTCACTCCATACAAATAGTGTCTCCATTTCTTCAAAGTAAAGACCACAGCCGCTAATTCCAAATCATGGGTTGGATAATTTCCTTCATGCGGTTTCAATTTCCTAGAGGCATAAGCTATCACCTTATCATTTTGCATCAAAACACATCCCAAATCTTCCTTAGAAGCATCTGTGTAAACCACAAAACTATCATGTCCATTTGGTAGAGCTAGAACAGGCGCTCTAGTCAACCGTCTTTTCAACTCCTGAAAACTTCCTTCACACTTAGGACTCCAAATAAATTTTCCATTTTTCTTGGTCAACTCAGTCATAGGTCCAGCAATTTTCAAAAAATCCTGAATGAATCTCCGGTAATACCTTGCCAATCCTATAAAACTCCGAACTTCGGTTGGATTTTCCGGTCGTTTCCATTTCGAAACAGCTTCAACTTTAGCTGGGTCCACTTTAATCCCATCCTTAGAAATTATATGCCCTAGGAAAGTCACTTCTTTTAGCCAGAATTCACACTTGCTAAACTTGGCATATAACTGATGTTCCCTCAAGATTTGTAAAACAATTCTCAAATGTTTCTCATGATCTTTCACATTCTTAGAATACACCAAAATGTCATCAATGAAGATTACCACAAATTGATCCAAGTAAGGCTTAAAAACCCTATGCATTAAATCCATGAAAGCGGCAGGTGCATTGGTTAACCCAAAAGGCATCACTGCAAACTCAAAGTGCCCATACCTTGAGTTAAAAGCAGTCTTAGGTATGTCCTTTTCCAAAATCCTCAATTGATAGTAACCTTGCCTTAGATCCAACTTTAAAAACACTACCGCCCCTTGCAGTTGGTCAAACAGTTCATCAATGTAGGGTAGTGGGTATTTATTCTTAACCGTAACATCATTTAAACCTCGATAATCTATACATAACCTCAAACTCCCATCTTTCTTCTTTACAAACAAAACTGGGGCTCCCCACGGGGAATCACTCTCCCGTATAAAACCCCGTTCCAACAAATCCTGTAATTGTAATTTCAACTCCCTCAACTCAGCTGGGGCCATCCTATATGGTGTTCTTGATATAGGTGCTGTTCCCGGAGCCACATCAATTTTAAAAGCTATTTCCCGTTCCGGGGGTAGAGACTCCAATTCTTCAGGAAAAATATCAGAAAATTCTTTCACTACTGGTGTGTCCTCCAGATTCACTTTATCGCTAGGGGTATTAATAAGAAAAGCCAAATACCCTTGAGCTCCTTTACTTAACAATTTTCTAGCCCGAATTCTCGAAATAAGTGCAGACGAGGCTAACTTACCCCTCACATCCAATTTCAAGGTTGCCTCCCCTGGAATACACAATTCTACAATTTTCATCCTACAATTCAGTTGGGCATTATAACGGGCTAACCAATCCATCCCTAGGATCACATCATATCCTTTAATCGCTAGGCCTATCAAATCGGCCAGCAATTTTCTTTCCTTCACGCAGATTTCGCTATCCTTATACACCAGATTAGCAATTAGACTTTTGTCCCCAGTGGGTGTTTTAACCTCCAAGTCATATGGTAACTTAATTGGCTTCAAGTCTATTCCACTCATGAAATCAGGGTTTACAAAAGAGTGCGTTGCACCCGGATCAATTAAAACCCTAGCTAGGCGGTGAAAGATTGGAATTGTACCTTCGACCACTTCGGTCGCCTCTGGAACTTGTGGATAGTCCAATGCGTAGACCCTAGCCGGTACTTTCGGTCGACTCCCTCCGGCACTGGTCTGCTTAGACGTCGATTTTTCAGGCCTCTGCAGGCTTCCCCCTGTCTTCGACGATTTCGGACAATTTGCGATCTGATGCTCAGTGCTCCCACACAGCAAGCATTTTCCCAGCTTTCTCCAGCAGTCGTTCTCAGAGTGGTTGGATTTACCACAATACCCACAAGTAACTTGAGGGGTCACAGTCGATCCAACAGATGGTGCCCCCATAACCTGAGTCGTCCCGCTACGACCTCCCCTCGATAGAGCTCCCCTAGAAGCTCCAGCAGTTCTCGTTCCTCCTTCCCCTCTTCCCTTTTTAGAAGGGTGTACAAACTTACTGGTCTGCCCAGAAGTGCGACTAGGAAAATTCCTTTTTCTGTTGTGAAAATCCCTCACTTGAGATCTTGCATTCTCAACCCTTTGTGCTTTCTCTAAAGCCTCAGTAAAAGTAGAGATTTGGGCTGCAGCCAGGCCCTCCTGAAGTTTCACATTAAGTCCCTGTATGAACCTTCTAATCCTCCTCCGTTCATCGGCTACTAACTCAGGAGCGTATTTGAAAAGTTTAGTGAACTTCCCTTCATACTCTGCTACAGTAAGGGTTCCTTGTTTCAACTTAATAAATTCGTCCTCCCTTTTCTCTTGGATTAAGGGCGGAAGGAACTTTTCATTAAACTCCCTTGTGAAATTCTCCCAAGTCCAAGGGGTTCGAGCCCTTTCCCATTTTCCTTTTATCAAATCCCACCAAACACGGGCCACTCCCTCAAATTGGAAAGCAGCAAAGTTCACTCGCCTATCCTCAGTGTAGTCTAGTGCGGCGAATATATTGGTCATCCTTTCTAACCAATTCTCTGCTACTTCGGGGTCAGGTTCACCCATAAACTTAGGCGGGTTAAACTTTAGGAATCTTTCCAAGGCTCTATCCTCTCCTTTATCCTGGCCCCCAGGTTGGTTAAATGGTCCAGGACCCTGTCTCTCCGCTAGACGTTCTAGGATATCAGTCATCCTATTGATGGCAGTAGCCACTTGGTTACCCTCAACATTTTCCTGTCCCTGGGTCGGTCCAGTTGCCGATCCCTGGTCATCCCCCTGAGGTTGGGCCTGTCTAGACGCTCGCCCACGGCCTCGACCACTTCTTAGTCCTTCCATTAGCCTAAATGTGCCTAGTGCAAGAAGTAGATTAACTTAAGCAGAAAAGAAGAAATATATCAAAGTTAGAACCTACCAAGAAAGCATTGAAATTAACAATAATATACATTCATAAGCATGTCAAGTTCGTACAATTAACAAGTTAGGGACAATTCACAAAAACATAGCACACAGGTGCTCAAAAGTATACTTTTAGTCACAGAAGACTAAAGTAAGAACAAGTGCCAAAAGTAGGCCACACAAGCATGCAAAATGCAATGGCCTCAGCACTCGCGTCACCCTAACTAGTCCTAACTGTACCAGTCAAAAGTCAAAAGGGGTCAACGACTAAGATCCTAGTCCATAGCAGGGCTATCAGGAGGAATCTCCTCCTCGGGATCCTCCTCCTCATCATCAGGAATCACCTCAGCAGCGTCCTCAACCAATCTAGTCGCATCAGCCAGAATCTCGAAAGCCTGAGTACGGACATCCCGTCCTAGCCTAGTAAGTCGAGCTCTAGTATCCCGAAACTCCTCATTAACCACTGCAGATGTGGCTACCTCACCCTCCAGCACTTTCTCAAGCTCGGCAATCCGCTCACCCTGAGCGCTAACCATCTGCCTAAGCGCGTCTACCTCAGCCTGTAGATCGCGGTTGGCATCCACCAACTGACGACGCTCGTCGTCCAGAGCAAGCACTATATGGTTCGGGTAGGCGAAAGTCAACCTACACGAACATCGAGGGTATCTATCATAAGGTGAGTAGCGTACTCGATCTCCTCCCGCTAGAATTCGGTAGAATATAGTCCTAAGAGGCTCGTAATGACCATTCGCATGGCCATTCCCGTTAGCTGCTGGGGCTCCGTTTCCATCAGCCATCCCTGCAAAATAATAACAATAATAATATTTTTCAGGTTAGAAACTTAAATCACCACTCAGTTCCAATATCCTGCAATGCATGCCTATCTTGATCGTTGGTTCATCCCATTCGTCACTTGAGGTAGGACTAACTTAGTTGCTAGCTCGCCTCAAATATCACTTAGGGTAGGATTAAGTCATCCCATATCGAGTCTTAAAGGTAGAGTATCTAATATGTCTCCCATATAGACCTCTAACCTAGTGCTCTGATACTAACTGTGACGCCCCACATCTCCCTAAGGCGGACCAAAGGGTATCCGTGGACGCCTGCCCAACTCTTGCCAGGACTCAAGCAATTCCATTCAATTTAAAACCGAACTAAACACTTCGATGAGAGCAACATGAATACAATAATGCGGAAGCGTTCAAGCTTAACAAGTCACTTAATGTATAACCAGTACATCGGGTAATCATAAAACGACTTAAATTCAAAGTACACGTCAGGGCCCAAACTTTTCAAGTTTACAATTTCCAAAAGTACAACCCAAACCAGGGCCTAGTCAAAATATATAACAGGAGTCTTAACAAAAGTACAACGGATGGTTTCTCCATATTTCTCCAAGATTCGGTCCTGTTAAGGAAAACAAAACTATAGGGTGAGCTAAACGCTCGTGAGGCCAAGAACACACATGCAAGCACTTAGTCAAATAACAATCCCAAATTTAATAAATAAACCACGTTATCTCAATAACCGACCATTCAAGCAGGAAAGTAATCAGAAACAATTCAAGGATATAGTAGCTCTCAGGAGCTAAGTTCCACTTGCTCTGCCGATGTCATTCATATACCTCCCCGCGTTGACCCTCCTGTCAACCGGGTCGGTATTTCCATTTCCGTAGATCACCACTTACTTCCCTCCGTCCACCGTACACCCCAAGGGCCCACAAGTCTATTATAAGGCGATACTCTGCGAGTATGCCAAGCAAGACCTCTCATTAGGTCGAGCTTATATGTATCTCATGGCTCGCCCAAGTCCCCGACCAAGCCCATTGCCAGCTCGAGTCTAAGGACGGCCTATGAGTTTGGGCGTCCCCCATTCATTTGAAAGTCGAGGAGGTTCCCTCCATCGACGTATGTATTCATAACATACCATTGCATTTCAGTCATTCATTCAATACATTACAATCATTCAATACATTTCAATAATTCATTTGAAATTAGAACAAGTGCGATAAAGTATGCACCCGCCCTTATTTTCTTAAAATTCCAACAATTATCACAAACAAACATGTATCAAAGATGCACACACTTGACACTCACCGAGTAATTCAATAAGAATTATTTTCTGGGAGTTCAAGTGTCCACTGTGAGATCCTCTTGAATGTCTCTTTGTGCGCCTGACAATTAACAGTGGATAATCACACAATTAACCCACTTATCAAGAAGATTGTACACTAGTACAATCTAAGGATTATTTCGTAAAAAGGAACCTCAATTACACGTAAATCGAGGTTCAACTCGCCTTTTATTATGTACAATATTATTTGAGTTTTTATCATGAAAATCGTGAGTAAAACGTTTAAGAATATCAAAAGAATAAAGAGTTCTTGAAAAACTCTATTTCTTTGAAATTGGAAAATTTTCAGTTTTATTATAAATCTTTGAAAAATCGTAACTCGCTCGGTGTAAGTCGAGAATTGGAAAACTTTATACCGTTGGAAACCTCTTAGAAAGTACTATAAGTTCCTAGAAGACACTTTTCCATGAATCGAAGTGGAAAGTGTTCAAAATGAGCTTGAAGATGCAGGATTGGTTTACAAGGCAGAATTAAGTTGGATTTTGGCCAACTTTGAAAATTCGGCACGATTCACACGTTGCAAACCGGCCTCTGAAATTTGTAGCTCAACTAGTGTTACAAGTGAGGTATATAACAAAACAAGCGGATCAAGAATCGGAGTTTCGAGTACCGAGATACGGTAGCCCGAAGTTGGGGAAATTCAAGACTTGGAGAAGAATTTTTCAGATTTGAACCTCCAACTCTAACAATTTAATTGGGTATCGAAACGAACTTGGATTGGTACCAAAATTGGCAGTATTCTACTCCCATATGAAAGGTACCACTCTATCAAATTTCAGGGAAAAATACCTTCGGTAAGATAGTTAATTAGTCAACCAAAGTTCAGGAAAATTATAAGGCAATCTGCCTTGAGACTTTCATTACCCATCTCAAAACGTTTAATCAAGCAAACTATCCAATCATGGTTCGTTTGTGAAATAAAGGCCTAAGAAACATCCATAATGGCTTTGGTAAGTGTTTAGTATCAAGAACATCAATTAACAAGTTCACTCCAAGATCTTGTTCCAAACCAGTCCAACATTAGGGTTTTTCCAAAACAGAGCAGTCCACTTGTTTCAGTCACAACTCAGTCAATTTAACTCGAAATCGAGCATGGATTATGCCGTTAGAAAATACATTCATAGGGCTAAATTATCACAGAAGAAATAGTTTCCAAATTCGGCACCCATCTGGTTCAAAATCGTGCATCAAGTTGCTGCCTGAACACTTCATTCCAGATGAACAGAGCAACAGGACAGCGAACTTAAAACATTTGGTTCGGCTTGCTCACAAAAAATCAGAACGTTCATTATATACCAAATTAAAGCCAGGAATGTCTAGTTTCAAATGCCACCAACGCCACATGATTTCGACATCCGAGGACAGAGTTATAGCCAAAATACTACCACTGGTCAGAATCATACGCGAACAGTTTTCCAGATTTGCTAGTTTCTCAAGAAAAATTCATTTGCTCAATCAAACCTCAATATTTTCCAATGAAATTTTTCACACATCTAATACATCCTATAAGAATCCAATTCAAGCTATTAGATCATTAAAAATTGGCCTCGAAATGGCCGAACATGGCAGGGGCAAAATCGGAAGTTTTTGCTTCTTACACCCAATGAAGTTTCTACTAATTACCCACCACTAATGCATCATTTTAACCACTAAACCAACAATATAACCACCATCAATCATCAAATCAGCAACAACAACCCAAGTGTGGGAATTCAAAGAGCCCACAATCACATTTTTACACCATACACAAGCTAACCAAATGCATGCATGAACTTAACAAGGTAAGATAGCTTCCAAACTTCAAGTTTCCAAGAGTGGATCATCACTTACTTTGGGTTGATGTTCAGCAGAATTTTTGGCCCTCTATTATCCCAGAAAAACCGTGATTTCCAGCCCTTGTTTGCAGCTCAAAATGATCCTCAAGTGTCAAGCTAGGTGTGGTGCAAGTTTGGTTGAATTTGGAGATGATTTGGGGTGGTTTTGAGTGAGATTTGTGAGCAGAAATTTTGAAGCAAATGAGTTAGAGAGAGAAGAGAGCTGGTCGGCAATGAGGAGAGAGAAGATGGAGAGAAATCTGATTCCTTTAGCTTCCAAGAGAAGGTGAAATAAGTGGTGGAAATTCACCCAAAAGTCAACTCTCATTAGGGGCCGTTTGGTGCGATTACGGCTCGATTTTTCTCGCGCTTTTGGTTCACTAGTGCACTAAACCTCCAATGCATTAATATTCATGTGAGTATTATTCACTCTTAATTGTCCCGAAATAAGGGTCTAAAGTCCCTCAATTAAAGTCGCGCGTGTGAAAACGCGTACCGTCAAATTTAACGTTATAACGTGAAACTTCCGAGAATTTCTTATAACGATTGCACTACTAACTATCACTTGAGTATTTATTCATAAGATTACCTATTTTAGGACCATTGTATAAGTCTCCAATATTCCAAACTTATTGTGCTACTACGCGGATAAAATCTCCAAGCACTATTCACTATTTTTACTAAACGCGCTCCAGGTAATTAATTTTCGAAACGAATCATTTTAAAAATATAACGAAATTATTTTACCATGTATTTAGGTCTAATAAGACTAGAAAATATTCCTTGGAAATAAAATCCAATTAAATAATTTATTAAGCCATAAATTAGGCATAAAATAATAGTTTTTGCGAGTCCTCACAGGTTTGGTATGGATCAAGGTGAAAAACGTAGCCAACCTGAGGAAATGTCAAAACTGTCTGCTGGACTCTACCTAGGGCAGTCTCAGGGGTATTTTTCTCTTTTCAAGATATACAGTGCTCAGATTGGGGTGAAATTTTGTAGGCAACTATAAAACATCATTCTATACAACTTTCATGTTTTATTCTTAGCCTAATTCGGCCTCTAACATGGTGAACTAAAACCGGGCAGAACTGAAACTACAATTTCCAGAAATCTGGAATTTTGTTATATTAAAGCTGTAATTCACATTTTTACCTTAAAACTACCACTACTTTCTCCTTTACAAGATTATATACCATGCATATACATCATATAACACCTAACCCACAATAAATATAAGTGAATCAATCAAAACCCTAACTCAAAATTCATCACTCCAATCATCAAAACCATTTGAAACAAGCATCACAAGCACAATTTTAACATTAATAACCAACTTAATCATGATTAATGGAGAAAGAAAGGTTGATCAGCCATTATACCTCAAGACAAGAGCTTGCAAGAAGGATCCTCCACTTCTCCTTGAAAGTTTTTGGTTCCTCAAGCTTCCCAGCTTCCAAACTAGTGATTAATCTGTTTAGTTTTTCTAGTTTTCACTCAAAATGTTGGATTCAAGGTTGGAAATTGGAAAGCTCTCTTCACTCTTCTCCCTCTCTCTCTCACGGCTGCTAGACAGAAAATGAAGGCTCAATGAAGCTTCAAGAAGGTTAACAATGATAGAAATGAATTTGGGTCAAAGGTGGCAAGTGTCACACTTTGATTGGTAGTCAAATTTTGTTCTTTTCTCTCTTATTTTTGGTCCAATATTTTGGCTGCCTTGAAGATATTTTGGGGCTGATATTAATCACTTAATAGCAATGAGATTAAGGTAATAAAGTAGTGCTCAAGTGGTGCACTCACTCGGTTACAAACGGTACCCGTCGGTTCAACCCGTTTTTTCTTAAATCGCATATACTAGGGTTTTATTTTATAATTAACTTACTTATTATTATCACTTCTAATCACACACTTAATATCATCTAAAACTCACTCTTAAGCACCAAATTTGATCCACCCTCTGTACTGGATAGTCATACTACGAAAAGGCGTAAAAACCCTAATTCGCGCTAACTTGAAAATGAAAAAAAAGAAACCCTAGATTTTATGTTCATTTACACTTATTGTGGTGTGATTGGGGAGTAAGGCTATTAGAAAGTAATAATTTCTAAACAAAAGGGAATTTTAAGAAAAATGTGAGGAATTTTACCATTGTTTACAATTAGGGTTTCGATTAAAATATAAGAGATTTAAGAAAACCAATTAGTCACAAGTAAACTAGTTTTTTTTTATTTTGATTAGAATTTAGGGTTTCTAATATTTAAAACAAAACAATGGCTTAAAACAAAAAAAATAAAATATAGAAACCGTAATACCCTAAAAGTCGGGGCATCACATTTGTGAGTTAGGGTTTTGAATTGGTTAGTTGTATTTCTTATTGTTTAGATAGAATATGATGTGAATAAGCTTAGATAGGGAGTGGTAGTAGTGGTTTTATACATGAATAAGAAGATTATCACTTGAATGCATTAATTCCAGTTTTAAGTTTTTGTACTACCCTATTCTGACCAGTTTCATTCGGCTATGATGAAGGCCGAATTGGGCTTAGATTAAAACATGAAAGTTGTAGGAAATGATTTTTTATTGTTTCTTGTAAAATTTCAGCTCAATAAGATCACTGTAGCACTTAAAATGACAAAAATACCCTTGACTGCCATAGGTGGAGTTTTGCGGACAGTTTTGACATTTCATCATTCTGGCTTTTTTTTTTTACCTTGATCCGTATTAAATCAGCATTTGGCCAGAACACAAAATTTGTATTATTATGTTTTAGCTTTCCAACGCATCTGAAAACGCCTCAATCGGACTGTTGTAGCCTGAGTTATTGTCATTTGAATCCAGTGCTGTTAACTAGCCTGACGGTGAAATTCTGGTTCTGTAATTTGTAGATTCGACCTGGATAAACTGTGAACTAGGTTGAGTTATCTTCATCAAAGTTGTAGCCCTTTGCCTTAGCTTCGAATCGGTATAAATTGTACCGCAATTTGATAAGCGTAGCTTCAGTTGTGACTGATACGCTAAGAGACGTCAAACCTGTCATTTTGTTCTTTGCCTTAAACCTTATTTCCGATCACTTTTCTAGTTTGGTTTTGTAATTGAATGACTTTTAGCCTATTGAACGGCTATTGTAATGAGATTATTTGTATGTGATTTTGGGGACTGATTGAGGAAAATAATGAAGTCATAAATGACTGAAAAATAGGTAAAGACAAAAGGCGTGCTGCCCAAATTTGCACTCGAGGGCTAGGTAGATGTACTCGCGACTTGAATAAGGGTTGAAGATGAAACTAACTTGAATCATCTAATATATTCAAGTCTTCTTTAATAGAGGCTTATAAGTTAGAATCCGGTCGAAACTTGTACCCTTGGAAAAATGAAATTTACGACTAATAGAAATACGTTTTCTTCGTTTCTTCGACTCAAATGGTATTTCAAAGTATAATTGCTACCAAGTTTCACAGTTTGAATAGCGAGCAAGAGTTTTACGATCAATTACTTGATTCTTGTTAAACGAAACGTCTAAGCTTCGAACCTTAATCGATTTTCAAAGCTCTTAAACGATATTTTATCGCAAATTTGGACTCCAAGCCAGGAGTACTACTGAACGTGATCACTAAAAGCACTACATTATTTGTGAGTGTTTCCAAATACCTGATTGCACTTGACACTTGTGTTTAATACTTGACCAATGTGATTACCTGATATATGAGTAGATTGATAGGGCAAGCGTATACTTTATCGCACTTGCCCTAATGTAATTTGTTCTTGGTCATTGATTTCAGTTGAATTGATATACATGCACATGAATTATATCTTGTTTGGAATTCCAAAAACCCTGTGGTTAGTTAGTCGAGTCGAGCCGGCAAGGGTCTGGTCGATTAGATAATGAACTTTGGATAGTTAGTGATATCGAGTGGAGTGTTATCTCCTTGATTAATCGGTATACTCGAGTATTACCACCAGCGTTTATCTTAGAGTTCGGGCCCGGTAAGGGGTTTGGTTAGTGGATAGAGATTGGAGTTAAGTGGTGTACTACTGGGTTAGTTACTTTACCTGAAAGTTGACGGAGTGTCAACTACTATATGATCAAGCTATGGTGGAACTATATCCTTTTACGTAAAATAGTGAATATGAAATGTTGGTTCATTGCTTGGTATTGCACTTTTATGTTATATTCACTGTTCATTAATGGTCAATTTGTTATTTGGAACATCACTGAGCTTTAGCTCACTCTATTAGTTTGTTTTCCTTACAGGGGTACGAGCGAGGCGTGAGACTTGTAAAGACTGGCGTAGTCTAGTAGTTTTTGAATTTTGTAACTGTACTCACACTAGCACCCAACCAGGGTTGATTGTACTTGAATTGTAACCACTTTAAAGTATTTTGGTGTATAGAAGCTTTGTATCTGGGTTGTGCATCAATGTACTTAATAAGTTTGAATTGTTGTGTTATTTATTTTTCTATGGATATAAGTTAATTTCTCGAGTTATAAGTGAGTGAGTCCTAGCGAGAATAGAGCAGGCGACTCGCTAAACCCTAGGTATGCCCTAGGGGGAGCTGGGGTCGTCATATGTTTTATGTGATATTTTGTGTTTTTTTGCTTTATCATGTTTTATATGATTTATTTGACTGTAATGAATGCATGACACTACCACACTAGTCGAACGCCAGTTGTGGCCCCTTTTTCGATTCCACACTAGTCCCACACTAGTTGTGGCTCTCTTTTTGATTTCTCACTAGTCCAATGCTAGTGAGAACCCATAGACATAGAGTTAGCCCAACGCTAGACCCTAGGAAACTGTTCACGCTCTAGATCATGTTTGTGTGACAATCGCTATATTTTCATGCATATTTTTTACTTTTTTAGGGTTTTTATCATTTTGCAAGACATTTCTCCTTATACGTATATCCCTTATCCCATATTCCCCTATATGTATATCCCTTGTCCCGTATTTCCCCTATATGTATATTCCTTACCCCCATGTGTGAAACATGACATATAGAGCTGCATTCCATGTAAGAAAAATTAGAACTAGATTAGATCATTTACTTGATTAGATAGAAGAAATACCCCTCGTGTGACGATCCCACCGCACCCAGAGGCATACCAAAGGGCTTAGCGGACCGTCTGCCTAACTCGCGCCAGGACTCGAAAACGCGAAGCAATAAAAGCTATATAAAATAAAAGAGTACTATTCACAGTATATACATTGGCAAAAAAGTTCTATTTACACCCTCAAAAGTAGATATTCAGACCACTACATCCCCTTATGATTATAACAAAAATCAGAAAGTAGACCTGAAGAAGGGTCCTTACACGGATCACTATAACAAGAAGAACCATCTTAATTGTCCAACTATTACAGACTAAACCTAGCAATACTAGTGACAGTGCCACAGAGTCTCCCGCGTCGGCTCCTGTTAAGAAAAACAAAGGGAAAAGGGGTAAGCGATAAGTTTAGTAAGTAAACAGGGGTAAAAATGTAAATGGCACATCAAGACAAACAATTACGTCACAAAGATGCCAAATCAAAAGCAAAAGAAATAACAACACAAGTTAAGGATACAGGTTGGCTCCAAAGCCAAGTTATTTGCCATGTGTGACCTCCTGTCGACACTCCGTCGATCACAAATAAGAGTCCGTAAAACTCCACTTGTACTCCCACCGTACCCTTTATCACCCTCACTGGCCAGTCAACCGCACAAAATGGCTCGAACAATCAAAACGAAATCGAACTTGGTTCACAAATGTGGTGACCTCAAGACTAGGTTGGACTGACTTCGACCAAGCCCCGATCGACTCGAATAGTCCGTCTAGGTCTTGAGATCGGGCCTCAAACTCATCATATTTCATAATTCACAAAAGTCACCCCGAGCTACAAGTTCATGGAGTTCAGTCCCAAAACAATTCATATACACATCATGTACAAATACAGGTGCAAATTAGGGTTTAGGTCGAGTGTGATAAAGTACACTCTCGCCTAAGTACCCTTTCATCCACATCAAAGCACATAAGCGAGTTATACATAGAAACGGCCCGAATACTTACGTAAACAACAAGTATAGCAAAAGTACGAAAATCACGTCGCGTGCGACAGCTAATAGGTCCCACTGGCTCCGCCTAGCCTGCTACTGTCTGAAATAAAAGGTTATACCACATTATTCCACAACCGGCTATTAAAATGTATAAATCAAGTAAAATAGCAAAACGGACACACGCGCGTGCGGAAACTGCCGTCGAAAACGGAAACGGCAGATTTGCCACCCCAAACTGTTTTGACCATAAGTTAGGCTATAAATGTCAGATTAAGGTGTATGAGACACCATTTCGAAGCTAAAAGAATGAGTCACAACTTTCATGAGACATCAAGAGCTAAAATAGGCCTCGTTATCATCAAAATAGACAGAAATAATAGCCAATAGAAACTGTCTTAGGCAATTCAGACAGTTTAGAGTGTTTGGATCGTTTTGCCTGCTACCAAGGTCCAAACACTCTGAAATTTAGCAGTTAGACATATCACTCAAAACTCTACAATGTTCATGAAGGCCCTGTAAATCAGACCGCAACGGAATTAGGCAAAAAATGCACGAAACAGTCCCAGCAGTTTATGTTCAGGTTGTCGGACAGGCCCTGCTTGAACGGCCATAACTCAGGACTCGTAGATCCGAATGAAGAAATTCCAAAGGCGTTAGAAAGTCAGTTATAAGGCTATCACTTTTGCGTTTTGGCCAAAACTGAATCAGCATAGATCCCAATGAAAAATGGAACCAAAGCTGCAGGATCGCACTGTCCTGTTTTTCTGGTTTAGTCTATTTCTACGGTGCAAACGCGTGGTCCAAATGCAAGCATCGCATGCAAGTTTTCTTTTAACCATTCCCACCCCAATACAACACACATAAACCATCTCCTAATTATTCTACAAGAAACCCGAAAGTTCTTTCCCAATTTAACCTCAAAACCTAGCAAACACTACCATATTCTATACATCTAATCTTACAAGCCTTAACTAACTTTGTCTAACCATATACCAATCAAACCCTAACTATCTATGCCCTAGCTAAGCCAAACTAACTTCCCTTAAACTAGGGTTTCATGACCAAATTGGACTTTGCCAAGGACCAACCATACAAGTGAAATTAACACACCAAAGTTTCCATTGGCACCAAGTAACCAACCAAACCACTAAGGAATCATGAAGCCAGAAACCCTAATTCCTCCTAGCTTTGGCCGAAATTCATGCAATAAAATACCACCAAAATAAACCATTAAATTACTCTACAATCACCATGTATACCATAAGAGTTCACAATAACCACAAGAACATAACTTTCATGGCTTCAAGACTCAATCACCAAAATTTAACTTTTAAGTGAGTTGTTTTACCTCCAACCAAGCTTTGCAAGTGATGGAATCCTAACAATCAAGTGCTCATGTTGCTTCCCTATGCTCCAAGATTAAGATGAATGGCTAGAAGTGGATGAACTTGGAAGAAATTCCTCTCCTCTCTTGCCCAATGCTCTCGGCCCTCTCTCTCTCAACTCCCTTTGATGTTTGTTTGGTTTGTGTCTTATGTTTATCTTGCATTTCCCTATGATGCAATATAAATCAAAGTCATAGGAGATATTTTTCCACCTCAACCAATCACACAAAAGTTTGCATTTTGCTTCTTAGCCCTTCCAACTTCACTTTGTCTTTCTTACTCTCTTGCCCACAAACATATGGAAATCTTTCAATTAACTCCATAGGATACATACTCAATCTAATCTAAAATACCTAATCACACTTAAACGCTTCACTAATCACCCTCCTATCTTAATCATACCTTATCCTACATAAAAGTGCAACTAAACAACAACCTTTTTGACATTGGCAAAATTAAGGGTTTTAAACCCAATTTAGGGTTTCTAATCTATTAGAACACTAGAGGTTTTAGTAATAACCCAAATTAGAATTTTCTAAATATTTAGAACAAAATAATAGTTAAAGGATTACCACCAACCCTAAAACCACATTTTGCAGCAAAAATTGACGCTAATGTTTTTATTTCACATAATATCAAAATTAAGAACTAACCGGGGTCTCACAACCTCCCTCCCTTAGAACAATTTCGTCCTCGAAATTAATACATTTGTTCGCGAACAGAGAAGGGTACTTCTTCTGCATGTCTTCCTCCACTTCCCAGGTGGCTTCCTCTACATCATGATTTCTCCATAAAATCTTCTCCAAAGGTATCTGTTTATTCCTTAATTCTTTCACCTTTCGATCCAAAATCTGCACTGGTTGTTCCTCGTAAGTGAGGGTCTCATCTAGCTCCACATCCTCAGTGTGTAGAATGTGAATGGGATCCGGATGGTATTTCTTGAGTAATGAAACATGGAAGACATTGTGAATTCGGAACATGTTGGCCGGCATTCCACCTGATATGCCACCGTCCCGACTCATCGTTGAATCTTATACGGCCCTATATATCGAGGTTTCAATTTCTTTCCTTTTCTAGACGAAACAGTTCCCCTTGGTGGTGTAACCTTTAGGAACACCATGTCTCCTACCTCAAACTCCAGATCTTTTCTTCGATGATCGGCATAACTCTTCTACCGGCTCTGAACTATTCGTATTTTCTGGTGAATGATTTTTCTATTACTTCTTCAATCCACGGTATTGTGGTCGAATCCAACACTTTTCTCTCACCTACTTCATCCCAAAAGATCGATGAACGGTACTTGCGCCCATACAAGGCTTCATACGATACCATTTATATGGTGGAATGATAGCTGTTGTTATAGGCAAACTCGATCAGGATGAGGTGTTGGCTCCAGTTCCCTCCAAAATTCATAACACACAATCGGAGCATGTCCTCAAGAGTTTGTATAGTTCTCTCCGATTGTCCGTCTGTCTGAGGATGGTAAGCTGTACTTAAGTTAAGTTTGAAGCCCATATCTTCTTGCATCCTTTGCCAGAATCGTGACACGAAACGGGGATCTCTGTCCGAGACAATACTCACCGGTACTCCATGTAACCGTATAATTTCATCCATATATAGCTGAGCTAGTTTTTCTAGGGAGCACTTCATGTTTATTGGAAGGAAATGGGCTGATTTGGTTAAACGGTCCACAATTACCCATATGACATCATGTCCTTTTTGTGCCCGCGGTAATCCTGAAACAAAATCCATCGTAATGTTTTCCCATTTCCACTCTGGCACTTCCAAGGGCTGGAATAACCCTGAAGATTTTTGGTGTTCAGCCTTAATCTACTGACAGGTTAGACACGTTTGTACAAACTGAGCTATCTCCTTCTTCATGCCATCCCACTAGTATAACCTTTTCAAATCTTGGTATATTTTTGTCGTACCAGGATGTACAGTATACCGCAATCGATAAGCTTCTTCCAATATCTCCCTTTTAATATCTTTATCCTGCGATACAACCAACCAATTGCGATACCTCAATACCCCATCCGGGTTCACATTAAAGTTGGGTATCGACTCTTTTTCAACTTTCTCCTTTCATTTTTGCACCTGAGAATCATTCTTCTGGGCTTCTTTTATACGAGGTAATAGAGTGGAAGTTATCGTAATATTGCTAAAAAGTACTGTTGGCGGCTTGAGTTGAGGATTCCATTCCCCAGCTTTCTCTAATAGCTCCCATTCTTTTACCTGCAAACTGGACACTTGAGCTTTCCGGCTAAGAGCATCAACTACTACATTAGCCTTCCTTGAATGATACTTAATGGTGCAACCATAATCCTCTAGGAACTCCATCCACCGACGTTGCCTCAAATTCAACTCTTTTTGCGAAAATAAATACTTGAGACTCTTGTGATCGGTGAATATCTCAAAAGTTATCCCGTACAAATAATGACACCACTTTTGGAGAGCAAAAACTACTGCTGCTAATTCCAAGTCATGGGTGGAGTAGTTTTGTTCATGAGGTTTTAGCTTCCGGGATGCGTACGCTATCACCTGCCCATTTTGCATAAGTACACAGCCTAAACCTATCCGGGATGCATCTGTATTTACCACAAAGCTGTCCTTTCTATTGGGCAAAGTCAAAATTGGTGCGAAAGTCAATCGCCCTTTCAGCTCTTGAAAACTAGTCTCACATTTTGAAGTCCAGACGAATTGATTATGAATTTTGGTCAAATCTATTAGAGGTCCAGCTATTTTGGAAAAATCCTGGATAAAGCAACGATAATATCCTGCTAGCCCTAAGAAACTCCTAACTTCCGTCGGACTTTCTGGTCGTTTCCATTCAGTGACCGCTTTCACCTTAGCAGGGTCCACTGCTATACCATCTTTTGAAATAACGTGGCCTAAAAAAGATAGTTTCTCCAACCAAAAATCACATTTGCTAAATTTGGCATATAATTGGTGTTCCTTAAGAATCTGTAGTACTAGCCGCAAGTGTTGTTCATGGTCCTAACGAGTTTTAGAGTTGACCAAAATATCATCAATAAAAACTACAACAAATTGGTTTAGATAGAGTTTAAAGAATCGGTGCATTAACACGACTGGAGCATTGGTCAATTCGAAGGGCATGACTGCAAATTCGAAATGTCTATACCGCGAATTAAATATGGTCTTGGGTACATCCTCCTTTCGAATCCTCAACTGGTAATATCCTTGCCGAAAATCCAATTTAGAGAATAAAACCGCGCCTTGCAGTTGATCAAACAATTCATCAATAAGTGGCAGGGGATATTTATTCTTAATGGTAAGATTATTCAGCCCTCGGTAGTCAATGCACATCCGTAGTCCTCTATCTTTTTTCTTTACAAACAATATCGGGACTCCCCACGGTGATTCACTTTCCTGTATAAATCCTCAATCCAACAATTCTTGCAACTGTATCTTCAATTTCTTAAGTTCTGCAGGAGCCATACGATAAGGAGTTTTTGACATTGGCTCTACTCCAGGATGCAAATCAATCTTAAATTCTATTTCCCTCTTCGGAGGTAGTGATGCCAATTCTTCGGGAAAAATCTCAGGAAACTCACATATCACCGGTACATTTTCTACCTTCAGTTGATCCACCGGAGCATTCATTAACATCGCCAAATACCCTCGAGCACCTTTGCGTAGCAATTTTCGAGTCCGAATCCCAGAAATAAGAGTGGAAGAGGTTAACTTTCCTTGTACATCTAATTGTAGTATGGGCTCACTTAGTATGTGAAAGTCAACCTTTTTAGTACTGTAATTCAGCTGTGCATGGTATTTGGCCAACCAGTCCATCCCTAAGATAATATCATATCTCTTAAGAACGAGCTCAATAAGGTCCACCAACAATTTTCACTCTCCTATCCATACCTCACACCCCTTGTAGACCATATTAGCAATTAAACTCTTATTGGTAATGGTGGTTTTTATTTCTAAATCATATGGTAATTTTTCAACTTTCACATCTACATGAGCCATAAATGCAGGGTTTACAAAAGAATGCGTGGCACCAGAGTCTATTAAAACACTTGCGGTACGCCGAAAAAGAGAGAGCGTACCTTCGATGACTGCCGAAGGGTCTGTCACCTCTTGTTGACCCATTACATATATTCTGGCCAGTACTTTGGATCGATTTCCCACTGCATTTGTCAGCTTAGCTGTGGTCCCTTCTATCTGTGGGATATGTCCTTCTTTCTGCATCTTAGGGCATTGGGCAATCAGATGTTCCGCATTGCCACATTTAAAGCATTTTCGCACCAAACTATTTTTCCAGCAGTTATCGCCCATGTGATTGCCCTCGTAGAAACTACAGGTCTGCCTAGTTCCTGCCGTTGATCCTCCACGCTGGGCACCCCTCTGGGGTCCTCGCCCTGCCTGACCTTTTTCAAAATTACCACGATTTGGGGTCCTTACGGGTCGTGAACTACCTGTTCCTCGACCCATCTTAGAGGGTAGCTCACTTCTCGAGCTCTGCCCGGCTGCAAAGTTGCTCGAGCTAGGTTGCTTCCTTTTCCAGTAATGGAAGGCTTTAACTTGTCCCCTAGCTGCCTCAATTCTCTGTGTCTTTTCTAGTGCCTGGCTAAATGTGTCCAACTGAGCAGCCGCTAGTGCCTCATGAATCTCCATATTTAAGCCTTGAATGAAGCGGCGGATTCGCTTTTTCTCCGTTAACACCAAATCCGGAGCGAAGCGAGAGAGTTTTGTAAACTGGGTTTCGTATTCCGTCACACTGGATGCCCCTTGGCGCAGGCGAATAAAGTCATCTTCCCGCCTCTCATGTACAATGGGTGGCAAATATTTCTCATTAAATTTTCGAGTAAAGTTGACCCACGTTCAAGGGGTCTGTTCCCGCTCCCACTTGGCTTTAATCACATACCACCAAGCTCGGGCGGCCCCTCAAACTGAAAAACAGCAAAAGATATCTGCCGCTCATCTGAATACCCAAGCGCAGCAAATATATCCAACATGCGGTCCAGCAACCCTCCGCTAAGTCAGGGTTGGGTCTACCTATAAATTTCGGGGGTGCAAACTTTTGAAACTGTTCTAAGGCATGGTTCTCTCTCTCGTAATTACCCGCATTATTTCCAGGGTTTTCGGCATTATTCCCCTGGGTTTGACCCTGTTGGTTAACCATTCGTTTTAACAGGTCAGCTATTCGCTGGATGGCTGTAGTTACCTGATCTGGCTCATTCTCATGTTCTCCTTCGGGGCCTCGTCCTCGCCCTCTACCTCTACCTCGGCCGCCGGAATCCATTTACGTTCAAAAGTCTATAAATCGAAACATAATGCATACTTATTATTCGAGATATGAACAAAATAAAGAACACAAAATATAAATGTATATACACAGAAAACACGCAAAAGATAAACCCAAAAGATTGTACTCAACTATATACATGTATTTACAAAGTCATGCCAAAAGATATACAAGTTATCCGACATCCGATCGGTACAAAACCCATTAAATACATGAGCACTCCGGCTCCAAAATCTAGTCAGCCCGCCAGATAACAAAAGAAACCAGCCATATGTGTTATAACAAAAGCAGTCTGTCAGATGGTCAAAAGAAAGTCCAAGCGGCGACCCTATGCGCCTCTCCTAGGGCCCCAATCTCCAACAGAGTCTCGAGTGCCCATCTCGTCCATCGGTTCTGGACCTGTAGTTCGTGGTGGCACCTCCGCGGCCACATCTAGTAGGACCTCACAGTCCAACATGATTCCCTGGGCCCGTTCCCTCAGCTGCCCCTTCATAGCGAAGAGGTGCTGGTGTGTGTCGTGGAGTTGATGACGAAAGGCGTCCATCCTCTCCTTCTCATCTCTGAGGCCCTGCTCCAAATCCCTAATGCGCAAAGCTTGCCCGTGGGCCACCTCTCTGGCCTCCTCTAGCTGTCTAACCAAGCGATCGTTCGCCTTCCCCAGGCGACGTTGCTCGTCGTCCACCGCCAGGACGACCTCGTTTGGGTAGCCAAATGTGTGTCGGCACTCACATGGCTGGTTCAGTCGGCCAAAAGGAAAATACAACGTATACGACCCCCCAGGCCTTCTCTGAAATCGGAGCACACGCCAGCGTAGCACCTGGTTCACCGGGCCCCCGACACTCGGAGGTCTCGGTCCTGGTCCTGATCCACTAGGTTCCCCGGCCTCCATACCTACAAAACATTATTTGGTCAGTTCTTCGGCATTTCAGCTTAAAACATACCATTCAGCTTAGATAGATACATATATTCCTACTGCTTATCACGTATGTCTCAATTATCCAAGTCCTCTAACCTAGGCAATCTGATACCACCTGTGATGACCCCATCGCACCCAGAGGCATACCAAAGGGCTTAGTGGATCGTCTGTCTAACTCGCGCCAAGACTCGAATACGCGAAGCAATAAAAGCTATATAAACAAAAGAGTACTATGCACAGTATATACATTAGCAAAAGAGTTCTATTTACACCCTCAAAAGTAGATATCCAAACCACTACATCCCCTTATGATTATAACAAAAATCAGAAAGTAGACCCGAAGAAGGATCCTTACACGGATCACTATAACAAGAAGAACCATCTTAATTGTCCAACTATTACAAACTAAACCTACCTATACTAGTGACAGTGCTAAAGAGTCTCCTGCGTCAGCCGCTATTAAGGAAAACAAAGAGAAAGGGGTAAGCGATAAGCTTAGCAAGTAAACAGGGGTAAAAACATAAATGGCACATCAAGATGAACAATTACGTCACAAAGATGTCAAATCAAAAGCAAAAGAAATAACAACACAAGTTAAGGATACAGGTTGGCTCCAAAGCCAAGTTATTTGCCATGTGTGACCTCTTGTCGACACTCCGTCGACCACAAATAAGGGTCCGTAAAACTCCACTTGTACTCCCACCGTATCCCTTATCACCGTTACTACCTAGTCAACCGCACAAAATGGCTCGAGCAATCAAAACGAAATCGAACTTGGTTCACAAACGTGGTGACCTCAAGACTAGGTTGGACTGACTTCGACCAAGCCCCGGCCGACTCGAATAGTCCGTCTAGGTCTTGAGATCGGGCCCCAAACTCATCATATTTCATAATTCACAAAAGTCACCCCGAGTTACAAGTTCAAGGAGTTCAGTTCCAAAACAATTCATATACACATGTCATGTACAAATACAGGTGCAAATTAGGGTTTAGATCGAGTGTGATAAAGTACACCCTCGCCTAAGTACCCTTTCATCCACATCAAAGCACATAAGCGAGTTATACATAGAAACGGCCCGAATACTTACGTAAACAACAAGTATAGCAAAAGTGTGAAAATCACGTCGCGTGCGACAGCTAGTAGGTCCCACTGGCTCCGCCTAGCCTGCTACCGTCTGAAATAAAAGGTTGTACCACATTATTCCACAAATGGCTACTAAAATGTATAAATAAAGCAAAATGGCAAAACGGACACACGTGCATACGGAAACGGAAACGGCCGTCGAAAATGGAAATGGCAGATTTGCCACCCCAAACTGTTTTGACCATAAGTTAGGCTATAAATGTCAGATTAAGGTGTATGAGACACCGTTTCGAAGCTAAAAGAATGAGTCACAACTTTCATGAAGAATCAAGAGCTAAAATAGGCTTTGTTATCAACAAAATAGACAGAAACAATAGCCAACAGAAACTGTCTTAGGCAATTCAGACCGTTTAGAGTGTTTGGATCGTTTTGCCTGCTACCAAGGTCCAAACACTCTGAAATTTAGCAATTAGACAGATCACTCAAAACTCTACAATGTTCATGAAAGCCCTGCAACCCAGACCACAACGGAACTAGGGCAAAAATGCAAGAAATAGTCCCAATAGTTTATGTTCAGGTTGTCGGACAGGCCTTGCTTGAACGACCATAACTCAGGATTCGTAGATCCGAATCAAGAAATTCCAAGGCATTGGAAAGCTCAGTTATAAGGCTATCACTTTTGTGTTTTGGCCAAAAGCTGAATTAGCACAGATCCCAATGAAAAATGGAACCAAAGCTGCAAGATCGCACTGTCCTGTTTTTCTGGTTTAGTCTATTTTCGCGATGCAAACGCGTGGTCCAAATGCAAGCATCGCATGCAAGTTTTCTTTTAACCATTCCCACCCCAATACAACACACATAAACCATCTCCTAATTATTCTACAAGAAACTCAAAAGTCCTTTCCCAACTTAACCTCGAAACCTAGCAAACACTAACCATATTCTATACATCTAATCTTACAAGCCCTAACTAACTTTGTCTAACCATATACCAATCAAACCCTAACCATCTATGCCCTAGTTAAGCCAAACTAACTTCCCTTAAACTAGGGTTTCATGACCAAATTGGACTTTGCCAAGGACCAACCATACAAGTGAAATTAACACACCAAAGTTTCCATTGGCACCAAGTAACCAACCAAACCACTAAGGAATCATGAAGCAAGAAACCCTAATTCCTCCTAGCTTTGGCCAAAATTCATGCAACAAAATACCACCAAAATAAACCATTAAATTACTCTACAATCACCATGTATACCATAAGAGCTCACAACCACCACAAGAACATCACTTTCATGGCTTCAAGACTCAATCACCAAAATTTAACTTTTAAGTGAAATGTTTTACCTCCAATCAAGCATTGCAAGTGATGGAATCCCAACAATCAAGTGCCCATGTTGCTTCACTAAGCTCCAAGATCAAGATGGATGGCTAGAAGTGGATGAACTTGGAAGAAATTTCTCTCCTCTCTTGCCCAATGCTCTCGGCCCTATGACGACCCCACCTCCCCCTAAGGCGTACCAAAGGGTTCGGCGGACCGTCTGCCCAGCTCTCGCCAGGACTCACTCACTAGCTAAATCGAGTCATGTACACACATTCATGAACCATAAATAACATTCACAATTCAAGCTTATAATTTACATTGATAGAAATCGAGGTACAAAGTCTCAATACACCAAACTAGTTCAAAACGTTTACAATCCAAGTACAACATGTTCCATTCGAGAAATAGCGCGAGTACAAGACCAAAAAGTCAAAAGTCGAAACAAAAGGCTACGCTAGTCTTTTACAAGTCTCACGCGTCACTCGTACCCCCTGTAAGGAAAACAAATAGCGTGGTATGAGCTAAAAGCCAAGTGAGGTTCCAAATAGCAAATTGACCATTATTTATAAGTACAAGTTTTCGATATAGCAAAGTAACGAGCATGAAGAGTTCATAAAAGTGAGCAATAACACTTCAAGTAGCAATCTCAAAATGAGCGAGTGTAAAAGTTTTCAGAAGAAACAACAATCCAATAAACGATAATCATTCCAAAGCATAAGGATACGGATGGCTCTCAGGAGCCAACTTCCATTCATCATCAGGAGCTTGATCACGTAGTAGTTGACACTCCGTCAACTTTCAAGTAAAGGAACCAATCCAGTAGAACACCATTTACACTACTCTCCGTCCACCATTCACACCCCCTACTGGGCCCAAAATCCTCAATAAACACGGGCGGTAATACTCAAGTATACCGATTAGTCGAGGAGATATCACTCCACTCGACAAAGCAAGAGACCCAGGGCTCGTTACCCAATCGACCAAGCCCTTGCCGGCTCGACTAGAGTAACTCGTCTCAGGGTTTCTGGAATTCCAGGAAGTGCGCACCTCATAAACAAGTATATCAAGTCAATTGCAATCAATAAACAAGTACATCACGTAAGGGCAAGTGCGATAAAGTACACTCTTGCCCTATCAATTCACGTATATAACATGTACTCATATTGGTCACGTATCAAGTTCAAGTATCTAGTGCAATTCGGTATTTGAAAGCACTCACCAAAAGATATAGTGCTTCTAGTATTCACGTTCAGTTATACTCCAGGTTTGGAGTCCAGATCTGCGATAAAATTCAATTTGAGAACTTTGAAACATGACTAAGATTCGAAACTTAGACGTTTCATTCAATCAAAATCAAGAAATTGGAATTCACTTGGAGAGTAGTCGTGAAACACTTGCTCGCCTTTTTAAACAGTAAAACTTTGTAATATTTATACTTGAAATTGTCTTGCGAGTTGCAAGTGCAAGGAAAACATACTTCGAGCAATCATTATTTCATTTCTCAAGGGTACAAGTTCGGCCAAGTCCTTACTTATATACCTCGAAACAAGAAGGCTCAAGTACCTTAGATGGTTCAAGTACTATTCATATCAATTCGACCCAAGTCGCAAGTGTATTTATATAGTCCTCGAGCGTAAATTCGGGCAGCATGCCCTTTGTGTTTACCTAATTTTCCAGCCATTTAGGCTTCATTATTTTTCCTCAGCCACAACCCAAAGTCACACATATCATAATTCAAGTCAAAAGCCGTTCCATAGGCTCACAACATCATAAGAATAAGAATCACAATAATCACAAGTGCAGAAATACAATCTAGCACAAGACAGATTTGACGTGTGGATACGGAAATAACATATCCGAGGCTACGCTTATCGGATTGAGGCGCAACTTATGCCGTTTCGAAGCTAAGACATAGGGCTACAATGTTCATGAAGATCACTTAGTCCAGTTTCTAATGAAACTTAGTCAAATCCTCAATTTACAGAACTAAAATCTAACTCGTCGGCTGTCTAACCGCATTGTACTGTAATGGTCATATCTCAGGTTACAAAAGTCTGATTCAGGTGTTCTTAGAGGCGTTTGAAAGCTAAGTCAGAATACTACATCTTTAATGTTTTGGTAAAAAGCTAAATCAGTACGGATCCTAGTGGAAAAACGTGATAAACTGGATAAACTGACCAAACGGACTGCTGGGGAAAAACTTAAAACAGTAAGGGTATTTTGGACTTTTCATGAGCTACGTTGCTCCGATTGAGTTGAAATTTTGTAGGCACCTATAAAATACCATTCTATACAACTTTCATTCTTTCACCTAAGGCCAATTCAGCCTCTAACATGAGGTTACAAAACCGGACAGAATGGAAGCAGAATTTTCCAGAAATCTGGAATTTTTTGTAATCAATGGAACTTTCTCAATTTTCTTGTTCTAATCACTACCAAAACACCTTATACAACCTTAATTGCAACATACAAGCATCATACAACAAATTGGGCAGAAATTCCTCAAGCCCTAGTTCATCATATAAAAGGGGAAAACTTCCAAATTCATCACACCCACTTGCATAATCATGAAATCAAGCCAAAACTTAAGCTAAAAACACATCTTAAAGCAAGATTCAAAGCAACAAAGATCATGATCAAATGTTGGTACCTCAAAAGCAAGGCTTGGTAGAGTGATCCTTCACCCCCTTTGATATTTCTTGGTTCCTCAAGCTTCCCAACTCACACTTAGTACTTTAATCGGTTTAGAATTGGATTTGTTACTTGGGTTGAAGCAAATCAAGAAGGAAATGGAGTGTTTTCCCTTAGTGTTTTTCTTCTCCTTCCTCTCGGCCAGCAGCAGCAAAATGAAGAGGAAAGTTGCTGAATTTTGGTGTTTAAATGGAAAGACTAAGTCTTGGTCAAGAAGCCTTAAGGTGGCGACAAGTGTCGCCACCACTACCTTCCATTTTTCTCTTTCTTTCCCTTACATTTCTAGCCTCATAATTTCGGTCAAACCAGCTGCAAATTAGGAAGATATTTTGTGTAAAAGTCAATAAGCTTGTTTGGTAAGAAAAATGGTGGTCAAGTGGTGCGTTCAATCGGTAGTGCGCGGGACCCGCCAGTTTGCGCCGTTTTTCTTAAAAACACACGTATTAGGGTTTTTACTTCCCATACACTAACCTTATATCATTTCTACTAATCACATATTATTTTTCACTTAAAAGTCACTTTTAATCTCCAAATTTAATCCTTACTCTGTATCGAAAATTCATCCGGCCAAAAATCGCGAAAACCCTAATTTTGCTCCAAACTTGAAACCGAAGAATAAAACCCTACTTTCTAGATTCATTTGCACTTATTATGGAATAATTGGATAGTAGGGCTTTAATAAATGATAATTTTCAAATAAAAGGAAATTTTTAAGAAAACGTGAGAAATTTTCCAATTCCAGTAATTAAAATTAGGGTTTCAATTAAAATAGGAGAAATTTAGGAAAACCGGTTAGTCACAAGTAAACTAGGGTTTTGACTAAAATATTAGGGTTTCTAGTCTTTTAAAACAAAATAAGGTTCTAAATCAAACCCCAAAGAAATACACTTTAATATTTTCTTCACAACAACCTCCTAATATTCGGGATGTTACAGGCCCTCTCTCTCTCTCAACTCCCTTTATGTTTGTTTGCTTTATGTCTTATGTTTATCTTGTATTTCCCTATGATGCAATATAAGTCAAAGTCATAGGAGATATTTTCCCCCTCAACCAGTCACACAAAAGCTTGCATTTTGCTTCTTAGCCCTTCCAACTTCACTTTTTCTTTTTTACTCTCTTGCCCACAAACATATGGAAGTCTTTCAATTAACTCCATAGGATACATACTCAATCTAATCTAAAACACCTAATCACACTTAATCGCTTCACTAATCACCCTCCTATCTTAACCATCCATTCTTAATCATACCTTATCCTACATAAAAACAACTAAACAATAACCTTTTTGACATTGGCAAAATTAAGGGTTTTAAACCCAACTTAGGGTTTCTAATCTATTAGAACACTAGAGGTTTTAGTAATAACCCAAATTAGGATTTTCTAAATATTTAGAACAGAATAACAGTTAAAGGATTACCACCAACCCTAAAACCACATTTTGCAGCAAAAATTGACGCTAATGTTCTTTATTTCATATAATATCAAAATTAAGGACTAACCGGGGTCTCACACCTCGAATATGGGATATGGACGAGTATAGCTCTCTAACTTTAACATGTTCATATTCTCTCTATTAAATGGAAAATTAAAGTCACGAACCTAGTCCCCCGCACCCGTTATGTCGCATTGATCCTTTTAGGACATACATGCATGATTTTCTCTTTTCTTCTAAAATACATCTTTTGAACCCTAATTTCCCTTTCCAAAATTCATTTTCCAAAACACTAATCTCTTTTTGCCTTTAAATTTCGATCAATTGCATCTTTTAAAATCCTAATTTTACTATTTTCTCATCACTTGCATTTGTCGTGACCTCTTCGAGGAATCAATTTTAGCTGTCACAATTAATGTGCTCGATGCCGATCAAAGCTCAAAGAGATATTTTGCCCCACTCGATCCACCACTAGGTTAGGTTTTGCATCCATATAGTGACATCCAAATGTTATAAATTCTTAGGTTAAATTAAGAAAACTTATGACTAAATCACGCAACTATCTCTAGGCTAAGTTGAAAGGGTGTCTTGGATTTTGTCCCCGCCTTCCCTTTCTTCAAACGTGACCCTCGAACACTTTTCTCTAGTTTTCAAATATTTGGATTCGTTTAAAAAGGGTTTTTCCTATTTTTCTTTTAAAAATTTATTTTAGGTGACTTGGTACACTTTAACTCAATACCAAGTGACGATTCCTATTTTTTTTAAATTATAAACCCTTTTAAACTATTATTTTGGGCTAAAATCGTCGCATTTTAAGTCCCATTTAGGCCCAATTTTTATTTCATTTTCTAAAAATCAAAAATTCATTTTTCACTTAAAGTTAATCAAAATTCATTTTTATAAACCCGTAAACTTGTAAATTATTATTTTTTAAAAAATAAGGCGTGACAGCTTGGCGACTCCACTGGGGAATTAGAGAGTCTGAGCATTTGATTTAGTCAATCATTTTCTTCTTTTAACCATTCTTATATATCACATTTGGGAGGTTTAGGGTTGTATTTTTTCTTTTTTAGGGTTCTTCTTGCATTTCATACGTGCAATTGTCTCGATATCCGTGTACGTGAATAATGCGTTTGTCTCTTTCATTTACTTATGTGTAATCGCGCTTGCATCTTAGGAGAGGAGGGTAGCCACCCTAGAACTTTCGTCCGCATTTGATGGTACTATAATCTCTCCCCTCAAAAGAAAGCACCTCATACGTGCATGCATTACTTTTACCCTATTTTTTCTTTTTGGTGGGCGCTTCCCACATTTCCTTGTAGGATTAGGATCGATTTCCTTAGGTAGACGGATGGTGTGCTCTGCACCCATAGCGATGCCCAAGGGATCACTCAAGCCACCGACCGAAGGCTCTGGGATTGATGACCTTTCGCTTTTTGGTCTGAAGGCTTGGGAGCCTGAAGCCTTATCGAGGTTAGATGCATTAGTAAGCCAAACCCCATGTATCCATATTAGAAATACCCTAGGATAGAGCCAACCTTACCCAACTAGAAACACTAAGCACGAGAGGAGGGATTCACCCCTCTTTTCTTATTTTCTTTTTGTTTTTTATATCATTTAATTACCACAATGTGTTATGTGTTGAACTAACATTTCCTTGTTTTCTCGTCTTTTGCATTCACAAACGTTAGAAAATAAGAGATCTGGCAAGATCCTCTTTTAGAACCTACCCTCTTAGATAAGCTATTGCATGTTTAAAATTTCGACATGTTGAATTTGTAGATTAATAATTGCGCATCATTTTAGGCCCATCCTTGTATACGAAGGGTCCCTTAGGTCATATGTTCATTTCAAATTGCATATTTAACCGCTTTGATAAATTGGCATCATGTATAACCTTTAGAGGGAACGTCACATAGGGAATTCGGTATTAGGAATAAGCCACCTTGTGTCTCAAATATGTAATCCAATGAGGCTTACACGTTTATATTTCTTGTACCATCCAAAGGGGTAGTGCATAAGGTAAGGTAGGATCCGATCCCTTTCACAATGGTGACATTGGCCTCGAAGGTAATAGAGCAACTTTGCACATTAGAATATAAGCATCTAACAATCATTTTTTTGGGCCATTTTACTAGAATTGGTAAAAAAAACCCTTGCGTAAAGGACATTAAGTTGAAGAAATTCACAAATAATCCCTCATTGTTGAGATGGTAAATATGTCGAGGCCAAATCTTGATTTTAGAAGATCATAGACTAATGCATCGTAATGAATTTTTTTTGAAACTACCAATAGATAGACAATTCAATCGATTTTTGAATAAACCATCAATTCCATTCAATCCATTTGACCAATTTATTCATCAATTTCATCCAATCCATTTTATCAATTCATTCATTTTTTAGGACAATCCAGTCATTTTTGAACAAATCATTAACTCCATTTCATCTATTTGATCAATTCATTCACTTTTAGAATAATTTAGTCATTTTTGAATAAATCATTAACTCAATCAATTCATTCATTTTAGGGCAATCTAGTCAATTTTCAAATAAATCGTCAATTCCATCTATCCCATTCTTGTGAGTGTTTTAGCATTTAGGATGATTGAGTCGATTTTTTGGATAAATCATCAATTTCATTCAATTCATTTGACCAGTTTACCCGTTTTTAGGGTGATCTAGTCAATTTTTTTGAATAGATTATTAATTTCATTCAATTCATTGACCCGTTTACCCATTATTAAGGTGATCCAGTCCATTTTGGATAACTCATCAATTTTATTCAATTCATTTTATCAGTTTACACATTTTTAGGGTGATCCATTCAATTTTGAATAAATCATCAATTTCATTCAATTCATTTGACTAGTTTACCCATTTTTAGGGTGATCCAGTCCATTTTGAATAAATCATCGATTTCATCTAATTCATTTGACCAGTTTATCCATTTTTAGGGCAATCCATTCAATTTTTCAATAAATCATCAATTTTATCCGATCCATTTAACCCGTTTATTCTCTTTTAGGGTTTCAATCTGAGATTCACTAAATAACTAATCGAGACATTGCAATCCTTTCAAGAGTAGGCTCTTTCACACATCATTTTGTATGTAAATCAAAATAATCAATCCATTCGGACTTTGTTTTCATTTTGTTAGGACAAATGTTTCTTGCCACTCTAATTGATCAAATTTTTCAAATTACTTTTCACTCGAATATCAATAAGTTGATCGGATTCATCAGGTATTGTATAGTGCCTACCCTGAAGGATTGCATTTTCATGTTAGACCCACCCTTGGCATAAAAAGGACTCCCAAATAGGACATGCATCTGAATTACTTTAATTTTTTACTAACTCCTATCTTTTTCTTTTTCTTTCTTTTTGTCAGCAGTGAAGCAAGAGGGAAATATAAAAAGGGGTTTTTTCCTAAATTTTCAGGTAATTGCAAACATAGCTACGCGAAGATGCCCGATCATTACACGATCACGTAGCCGAGCTTTAAAAAATAGTGTAAACATGAGTACACACCCGAAATCATCCGATAGGCCTGCAACAGCGCCATCAGCTGACCTGGTGTAGACACCAAAATTTCATTTATTTAATTCAATTTTAGTTTTATTTTATTATTCTTGTTTTATTTTATTGTTATTTTAATTGATTAAATAATAGTTAATGTTCATTTTGTTTATTTTTATAAATTAGGTTTATCATTTTCATTTTTAAGGTCTTTTTGCATTAAATTTCTAAAAAAGGAAAAATTCTCGCAAAAATTCAAAATTTGTCTTTAAACCTTTTAGATTCATTTTTTTAAGATAAATAAAAATTGCGCAATGCATTTACAATTAGGAGTTAACATTTTTTGTTGTTTACCTAAATTGATTTTGGAAAAAATATATAATAAATAAATAAAAATAAGAAGATAAGTGTATTAGGGGATTATTAGACAAGTGTATTAGGGGATCATTAGACAAGTGTAGTAGGGGGATATTGGACAAGTGGAGTGCATGTAAATGGGACAAGTGTCCTCATTCTTGGTTGACAACACATGCAAGGGGGGTTTGGTGGTTATACACTTGGAAGTCTAGGATAATTTGGAAATTTTCGGAACAAAAAGAAAAAAAGGCAAAAGGAAAAAAAAGAGAACTCGAGCGATGATGAAAAGAGAAAAAAAGAAAGAAAACAAGCTACGGACTCAAGGAAAAAAACTGGAAAAGGGCTACGAGTAAGGGGCAAGAAAAAGCTGAGAGAGCTGAAAGCCAAGAAAAAAAAGAGAAACAAGGAAAAGCTTGGGGATGCTAAGGGGAAGGCTTGGGGGCAGAACAAGAAAGGAAGAAGGTGGCGGCTGAGCTAGGAAAAGAAGGAGGAGGAAACTGAGGGAGCAGCTGAGTAAGAAAGAGAGGCAAAAAGGAAAAGCAAGAGAGGATCGGGGAGAGGAAAAAAAAAAGAAAACTGCAACAGCAAGAAAGAGGGTTTTGTGGGAGAGAAAGGAAGGAAAAGAGAGGGAAAAAGAATGAGAACAGGGAAGAAATCAAAAAGGGGGGAGCTTATTAGGGGAAACCAGGAAGAAAATAGAAGAGAAATCTAAAAGAAAAACAAGAGGAAAGAGCAGCAGCAGGAAGAGAAAACTTTTCAGAAAATTCCTATTCAGGCTGATTTTTGGGGCCAATTTTTACCACAAACCAGCCTCTTCTTGGAGATTTTAGGCGATCTGGGATATCTACTGATGTAGATCTTGAACTTTCATTCAGAGATTTTTGTGAAATAACCTCGGGAAGATGTTCAAATCGTTGCTCAAAATAGCCTGCTCGCCAAGGCTGCAACTTCTGCGACGAAAGTTCTTGATTGCATTTCTTGAATTAGCGAGATTTCTGGGGGACGTCTCATGTTCATTGTACTTCGCCAGGGGTCTAAGGTAATCATCGTTTCTTCCCTTGTTGCTTTAACAAGATTTTTATGAGAATCCAAACCTGGGGACATGAATCTTGGACTGTTTGTTGCTGGTTTGAACTTTCGTTGGTGCCATAATTTTGCCATGCTTGTATGTTAGATAACCTCTGATTCGGTAGAAGGCCATGGTGAGACTTGTTAGGAAAATGGGTTTGGGGCTTTCTATGTGCTTTTATCTGATAAATCCATAAATTTTTTGATAATATCTTGGCTAGAGCTGTCTTTCCACCGACTATGCAAGCTTACTTTTTTTTCTCCTCTGTTTGTCTGGGTTGTTGCTTGTTTTCTGATGCTCTGAAAGTGGTTTTCGATGGCTTAAGATTACTCACAAGGATTGGAAAGGGCTTGATGTTTGATGGTTTGAGTGATGTGGTTGAAAACTTTCTTTTGCTCCTGATGATACCCCATTGGATTCATCAGAAACCAACTGCATTTTCTTTTCCCGTGCTTCCCTCTTGCTTTTATTTGCTTGGATTTTCAATGGCCATGGTGTTTATCAAAGTGCGTTGAAAGTTGCTAAGGGACATGAGTTGATGAGCCTGTTGTTTCTGGTTTGGGATTAGTATTCACAATTGCCGCATGAGGTTTGCTAAAATTTCAAAGCACAGAAAGTTGCATAAAGCTTTAGTTGCAGAAAGCTTCTTCATCGGCTTGCATGAAATAATTTCAAAAAATTACATTCTAACCCTTCAAGTTTCCCCTTGCTTCACTACGGCCCGAAATTTGGAAAATTAACCAATTTTATCCTTTTAAAATGTTATTTTTCTTTGGTATGTTCTAATATGATTGTTTGGATAGATTATTTATGATTTTAGGATGAATTTTGAGGCTAAATAATTTTTGATAGATTTCTAGTTTTGATTTGGATTTTAGTGAAATTTTGGGTAACTTTGTTGTTTAATTATAGCAAATGGGTTTTCATTTATTTTGTGAATACTAGCATTTTAGCTTTGGGTAGGCTTCACCTTAAGTCCTTAACTTTATTTTTTTAATTTAAACCCTAAATTTTTGTAATAATAATAATTTGACCCCTCAAATTTCTTTAATTCTTTCAATTGGGTCCTCGTTTGTTTTAATTTGTTAAATATGGGTTGTTTACTTTTATTTGAATGCTTTGATTGATTCAATTTCATGTTTATTTTCATTTCATGTGATTATTTGTTAATTAAAGTGATGCCTTGACCTTTTTATTTGTTTTGGAGGGTAAATAACAAAAATTTCCATATCCTTACGTCACCAATTCAAGGGAGGTATACTCTATCCCTTATTTTTATTTTTTACTTTATTTGATCCTATGTGCTCCTATGTGATTTTATGTGTGTAATTGAATGATTTTTTAATGTTTCTATTTTATTTTCATTTTTTATTTATTTAGTCACTTTATTTGTTTTAATTTTGTGTTTTTATTTTAATGCAATTTTGATTATTTGAAAGACATTTAAATGCCAAATTGTAATAGTTAGGGGGGTTCAAAATATGTGTTTAGATAGAATGTGTAATAATCAGGTATCTATTTTTATTCTATTTATTTATTTATTTCCCTTTTAGATTGTAGTTAGAGCCCCCAAATGTAATAGTTAGGGCTTTATCTGCTTTATTTGTTTTTGTGTGTTTTGCATGCTTGTGTGTTTTACTCGCTTTCCTAGGGTCTTTTGTCTAGATATCATGCTTATGTGCTATGTGTTTTATGAGATATTATGTGTTTACTTGCTTTTATTATGTGTTATCTGATTAGTTTAGTTATAATCAATGTGTGATGTCATCACACTAGTCCAACGCTAGTTGTGCCCCTTTTTTCTGATTTCTCACTAGTCCAATATTAGTGAGAATTTATATACATAGGGCCTAGTCAAACGCTAGATCCTTAGAGACCATTCACGACATTCCATGCATACTTTTCTACTTTTTAGGATTTTTATCATTTTGCATGGCATTTCCCTATGTGTATATCCCTTATCCCATATTCTCCTTATATGTATATCCCTTATTCCCCTATATGTATATTCCTCATCCCTATGTGTGAGACATGACATTAGACTTGCATTTCATTTAAGAAAATTAGAACTAGGTTAGATCGTTTACTTCACTAGATAGGAAATACCCCTTAAATATGGGATATGGACGAGTGTGACTTTCTAACCTTAACATGCCCGTATTCCCTCTATTAAAGGGAAAATTAAAGTCACGAATATTAGTTCCCCGCACCCATTATGATGCATTCCCTTAGGTCATGAATATTTGTATATTATTATTTTCTTTCTTTCTTTTCTTCGTGTCTCATCTTTTGCAAATTTCGTGACCTCTTCAAAGAGTCATTTTTGGACATCGCAATTAATACGAATAGCACCAATCAAGTTTTGAAGAAACATATTGACCCTTCCGATAACCATTAGGTTTAGGTTTTGCATCCATATAGTGACATCCAAATGTGATAAATTCTTATGTTAAATTAAGAAAAGTTTTGACTAAATCACGCAGCTAGCCTTGACTATGTTGAAAGGGTGCCTTGGATTTTATCCTTGCCTTCCCTTTCTTCAAATGTGACTACCGATCCCTTTTCTCTTGATTTTCGTAGACTTGGAGTCGTTTAAAAAGGGTTTTCTCTACTTTTTCTTTAAAATTCATTTTAGGTAACTTGGTACACCTTAATTCAATACCAAGTGGTGACTCTTATTTTTCATTAAAAATCCTTTTTTAACTATTATTTTTGGGTCAAAATCGTCGCACTTTTTAGTCCTATTTAGGCCCATTTCTTTATTCATTTTTCTAAAAATCAAAACTCATTTTTCATTCAAAAATTAAAAAAAATTAATTTTTATAAACCCATAGTTGTAATTTTATTATTTTTTCAAAAAAAATGGGGCGCGACACCTGGCAAACCTGGGAGCTCAACTGAGTGAAGTATTGAACAAATTCAATGAACTAAGCATGGAAATGACAACACAACGGCGCGTGATTGATCAGTTAGTCGTTGGTAGCAGCGGTGTCCGACATAAGCCCTTACATGCTAACCAAACTGAACCGCAACCAATACTTTTGCCCTATACTCAAACCTCCTTGGCTTCACACGTTGCAAATCCACCTGAGGAAACTTTCACTTATCCCACTCATGGCCTACCAGATACCTACTCACCCAACATTCAAATCAATCCTTCTCACTCTCAAATTGCTCTAAATTACCCACCTACCAATCTGAACATGCCACTTGAATCTCAAGTACTATATTACTATTCCACCGCTGAACCATTCACATTAGACCCCGCTGCCCAAGGAAAAATTGAAACTGGGGAATCTTCTGCACCAATCGATAAGAATCTGTTAAAGAGGTTGGACCAATTTGACGAATTCATGAGGAAGAGCCAAGGCTTGGGCAAACAAGGCGGTTTGGATTATAACGAGTTATGCCTATTTCCTGATATGCAACTGCCTGTGGGTTTTAAAGCACCCAAGTTTAGCAAATATGACGGAACGGGCAACCCTAAGACACATCTCCGAATATTTACAAATAAATTAGGAAGGCTGATAGATGACGAGAACCTGCCCGTTCGATTGTTTCCTGAAAGTTTAGAAGGTGACACATTGGATTGGTATTCCAATTTGAAGCCTAAGGATATGAGGACATGGTTGGATTTGTCAACCACGTTTGTAAGGCAATACAAATATAATTGTGAGCTTGCTCCGACGAGGACAACACTGGAAGGGACTAAAAGAAAGCCATCTGAGGATCACAAGACATATGTAAAGCGATGGAGAAAGTTGGCTGCCAAGGTGGAACCTCCTATAACCGAGGATGAAATTGTTCGACCATTTATCAAAACTCATGACCTGCCTTATTTTGAGGAAATTTTTCGCATGACTAGATGCTCCTTTGCAGAAATTGTTAATAAATTGGACGAATATGATGAGTTCATGAGAGCAGGAAAGATTGTTAATGTGTTGGTTCTGAAATCGCAATTGGAAGCGATGCAAAATCAAGGCAGCAGTAGTAAGAAATCTCAGTTCAAAGAGAGAAGAGAAGGCTTCATTTGTCTGGAATCAAGACCCTTTTTTCCGACCTAGATATCAACAATACCCCACTTATCCATCTCATTACCCATACCAACCACGCCATCGACCTATTTATCATACCACTATTGACCATTCTCGACCCCGATCAAATTATCCAAACACGCTCACAACACCATTTCATATCTCTCTACCTAACTTTCAAACCAGACCTCGCCTTCCTTATAATCCAAGACCTGCTTCGCCGGTTAACCAGAACTACAACTATCAACAACCCAATGAAGCCCGAAACCCAATCCCATACAGAACTTTCATCAATGTAGGTCGGCCCCTCGATCAATTATATGAATAGCTCAAAGCCGCAGGGAAAATTGGTGCTATACCTCCTAAAGTCTATACTAAAGGAGTTCCCCTGGTAATGATCCCCAATTTTTTGTGTTTATCATTCTGGAGTTCCTGGACATTCTACTGCCAATTGTTGGGTACTTAAACATAAAATCCAAGACATGATCGAGGCCGGAGGCATAATTTTGAGGAAGAGAAAAGAACAAGGACCAAGTTTTAGCAAAAACCCTTTTCCTGAGTATAAAGATACTGTAGGGGCCATTACCACTGAGGAGAAATATGAGCAGCCTACCAAATATACTGTGGGGGATTGCCTTTGGTTGTGAATCATGAAAGAAATCATTCGCAGTGTTCATCTTTTTGTATTTCCGTTTTGTAAATAGTTTGAACTCAAATGTCTTTTCAATACAAATCTTATGTTAAATAGCGTATTATGACATTTTGTCTTTTATTTGAAATTCAATGAAATGCACAGTGTTCATTTTTCAATTGTTTTACTTACGCATTGATTGTATTTATCTCATTCTTTTCAGATGACCAAAAAATAAAAAATATTGACCCTTTGGATATCCCCATTTCGGAATTTAATGACTGTAATCTTGATATCTCTCACGAGTTTTGGAATTGAAAATTCAGGACGAGAGTGATAACGAGAAAGAATCTGAGTCTTTGTTAAAGAATCTTGAACAGTATGAAGAGAAATCGAACCAAACTTAGAAGAAACAGGAATCATTAATATTGGCACTAGGGTCAACGTCAAGGAAATAAAAATTATCATTCATTTGAATGAGAAGTAGAAAAAGTGTTACAATAAGAAGGGCAAGCCACGACTATTCGAAGAAGGAGATAAAAGCGTTAAGGTATCTTTTGTCGGAGCAAGATGAGGCCAAGAGAAGAGTTTGCCCCAAATTGGCAGGGTTCTTTTATTGTCAAAAAAGATATTGCCTGGTGGAGCACTTATTCTTATAGAAATGAATGGATAAGTTTGCCCTTAGCCTATTAATTCAGATATGTGTAAGAAATTGTTCATCTGATAAATGGAAGTCTCCTTTTAGGATTAATGCGAAGAACGGAATGAAAGTCAGGCCTTCTTCTTTTCCAACTAACCATTCTATCCCTAGTTATCCCTTTTGAATTGTCATAATAAATTATTTTGTTTGACAACCCCTAAGGATTGCAAACCCCACACTGGGACAAATTTGAGTTGAAAAAAAGGAAGAAAAGTCTCAAAAAGTGAAAAGTGATAGACGAGCAAAAAGAAAGGAAATTAAAGGAGAAAACCTCAGTTAAAAAATAAACTGGGACAAATTTTAAAAAATTTCAAAAGATGAATGGAATGACGAAAAAAAAAAGGAAAAGAAAATGAAAAAACTTCAGTTGAGAATAAACTGGGGCAATTTTAGTAGGGTTAATATGAAGATGTGACCTCAGGTCATTTAACCACTTTTGAAATCTGCCTTCAAACCTTAACTTTTCTAAGCACCTTACCTGACCACATTACAAAAAATCGAAAGTCCTGACTTCCGTTCTTTGTATCACCTCTTTTGGGAAATTTTCTAATCAAATGGCAAATGATGTTACTATACCTTCACCAATTTGACAAGGGAAGGATTGTCATACTGATGCCATCATTTTTTAAAATACATTTCTAAGTTGATAAGGGCTATTGGTTGGATTTATCCATCAGGTGAAAACCCGAAAGGGCACCTTTGAAAAGAAAAAAAAGAAAAAAAGGAAAAAAGAAAAGAAAAGAAGAGAGAAAAAAGAAATAAAAAAAAGAAAATAAAGAGGAAAGGCGCTAAGGTAGGGTTTTGTAAGGAAAAGTGAGTTTGGATTGGAATGGCTGGTGATTCAGCTCATTTGAATTTCTCTTCATGGTTGTGGTTCTGTTGACAACACTGAACTCCGGAGGAATAATATCCAAAGGGTCAAACGTGGCATTTTGTTTGAGATCAAATTATTTTGGTTTCTCAAACGTAAATTGTTGAGTTTATAGATTTATTTCTCCGAAATTAATTCTCTTTCAAAAACAATAAATGATTGTTTTCATGATTACTAGGATTTTCATCATTGTTGTGTAAATAAAAATATTCTTTCATGAGTTTCATGGTCTCATTTATCTTGCTAGATTTATTAAATGGCAATCCCTGTGATTTGTTGAAGCTGTCTGGATACCAAATGTCATATTTGATGAGCATTGGAAGTTAAGAAGATTCGATGTGGTTTGCAGAACAAAGTTGAGTTTCGCTACATCGAGAATTTATCAAATGACAATCCCCGTGATCTATTGAAATTGCCTGGATACCAAGTGTCTTGTTAGCATTGGAAGTTGAGGAAACTTGACACGGTTCTTAGAGTAAAGATTAAGTTCTCACTACATCGGGGAAGAATGCCCAAAAACTCTTGTTTACACATTTCTTGAAACCAGGTTTGATCGGATGATCGTGGCTTTATCTATCATTATGATTATTTCTCTTTTGCAGGTCCAATGGTCCAATAGCATCACACTGGGGCAATTTTTTAGAAGAAATCATCTATTTCTATTTTCAAAAGTCTACAAAAAGCATTCTGCAAAAATCTTTTCAATTTTACGTTGGGATCGGGTTTTATCCCACCAACCTCGGCAGGACCGGGTTTTATCCCGCTGACCGTTTAACTTGGGGCAATCTTTCACCAAATCACTTCAAATTCATACCACAACTTACAAACAACTTGGAGATCATCTTGGACTAGGAGAGGAGCTTCATTCTCACGGTTTTCTTGGAGCTCTAAGGACCAAAAATTCTGAGTTCATCATCTAAGGAGGTAGCAAACCATCCAACCCTTGAAACTTGATTATTATAAGTTTGATTAGACTTAGAAGCTTGTAACTTCATGTGGGTAGCTTTAGATGGTTGAAAATCACTCGAGTGGGCTCTATGAAATCCCACAATGAACTTGATGATCTGATTTGATGAGTTTGGATGTTATTTGTGTTGATTAAGTGTTAATCTAGTAGAGATAAGTGGAAAAAATGAAAAGAAAATCGAAGGAAGTGATGCATGAAGAAGGGCCGAATCTGCCATGTTCTTGTCAAACCTTTGGTGTGATTTTTTTGGGGTTAAATTGACTTGATTTTGATGTAGACATGTTGTATAGGTTGTGTGGAAAGTTTCCACCAAAAAATACTTGATTTGGTTGGCCAAAAGTTGAATTTTCGAAATGGTTTCAAAGCTGGAAAATGTGTCCAGAGTTACTCTGGCAATGAAATTCAAATGGTCATAACTCTTTGCTCCGACATTGGAATCGAGTACTGTTTATAGCATTTGACACTAGACACTTCCAGTTTTCTAACGGTATAAAGTACATCCCCGGATTCAACTTGAGTGAACCGTACCAGGCTTTCAAATTTACCTGTCCTATTTCTCTGCTGTGTTAGAGAACCTGTTATGTGTTGCGACTTGTTGCTCGAATTTGAGCTAGTTATGGGCAGAATTTTAAAATAATTTCTTATGTGAAATTGTAGCCTTACGAATGTAGTTTCCAACTCCATCAACCACACCCAATTCCAAGTTTAATTGAGTGAGTTGTGGCCGAATTACAGACCTGCTTCAAAGAAAGAAAACCCTAATTTTGGGCTAGCCAATGGCTTATCTTGAATGGGGCTTGTTATTTTGAAACTCTTGGTGTTAATCACCTACCAAACATATTTTGGATGTTTCTTAGACCTTGTCTTCATAAATGAACCAAATTTAAGTCGATTCCATTGGCCAAAAGTTAGAAAAAGGAAAACGGAAGTACAAGGCAGATTTGCCTTAGAAATTCTTGGAAATTTAATGGCTTTGTTAACTGACCTTCCGTGTGAATTTTTGCATGAAATTTGATAGAGGAATAGCCCTTGTATGGTAGGGTAATAATACCAAATTTGGTGCCATTCCAAGTCCATTTCAATGCCCAACCAAAGTCTCAAAGTTCATGTTTCAAATCTGGAAAACCCTTGTTCAGTGAGAAATCTTTAGCAACTTTGAACTGCTATATCTTGGCGCTCAAAACTCCAATTCTTGTTATGTTTGTTGTATTTTAAACTTTGATTATAACTCTAATTGAATTCCAAATTTCAGAGGCTAGTTCGCATTCTGTGAATTTTTCCGAATTTCCAAAGTTTGCCAAAAACCAACCCCAAATCTGTCTGGGGAGTCCAAATCAGAAACTTTGAATCAAATTTTGAGTGTCTTCCATTTTGAATCATGAAAAAGTGTCTTCTAAGAACTTTTAGTACTTTGGAAGTAGTTTCCAACGGTACCAAGTTTTCCAATTTTGGACCTACAGAGAGTGAGATGTGATTTTTCAAAAATCGCACCTCAAATCTGAAATTTCCGAACTTAAAGGAAATTGAGTCCTTAGCACTCTCTATTTTCCTTCAAGATTGCTTGACCGTTTTACACTTGATTTCAAGATGAAAATAAGATTTCTCCTTGTATTATTAAACCCCACTTTTGAGTTTCAATTTACAAGTAATTAAGGCTCATTTTCATGATATTTTTCTAGATTGTACAAGTGCGCAATCTTTCTTGATAATTAGGGGGTTTAAGCGATAGTGTGTAATAGTTCATTATTAATTGCTCAAGCACTCAAGAGGACCTTCAAGAAGATCCCACGGTGGACGCCTGGACCCTCAAGTGGGCACTACTTCTTTGTTTTTGATTGGAGAGTGTCAAATGCGTGAAATATTACGTGTTAATTGTTATTGATAATCGAATATTTTGAAAATGCTAAGTCGAGTGTGTACTTTACTGCACTCATTCTCATTTGAATGAATCGTGATTGAATTGATTGAAATGTATTGAATGAATTGAATGAAATGAATAATTGAAATATATTGAATGATTGAATGAATGAAATGGTATGCTATGGCTGTATACGTCGTTGGAGTGAATCTCCTCGACTCATAAATGTTAATTCGGGGACGCTCAAATTCTCACTGGCCAACCTTGGACTCGAGCCGGCACTGGCTTGGTCGGGCTCCTTGGCGAGCCATGAGAAAATATAAATTTGACCTATTGAGAGGTCTCGCTTGGCATACTCGAGTAGTATCACCTCAAACAAATGACAGGCGTGCCTGGTATAGGGGTATGTAACGGTGAACGGGGACATGATAAGTGAAGTTCTATGGACTATAACCTACCTGATTAATGGAGTTTCAACTCGTGAAGGTTCTTGATCGTGCAAGTGGAAAAATAGCTCCTGACAGCTCCTATATCCTTGAATTATTTCTATTTACTTTTCTAGCTCGAATTGTTATTTACTTGAATATTATTATTTTACTCATCAAATGGGATTGTTACTTGAACAAGGTGCTTGCATGTGTGTTTTCTTGGCCTTATGAGCAATTGATCACCCTGTAGAATTGTTTTCCTTAACAGGAATGGACATGGAGTGAAATTTGGAGAAACCCCTTTGGATGTACTTTTGTATTAGGGTTTCAAATGTAAATGACTAAACCTTTTGGCTGTTGTATATTTTGGGAATTGATGTAAGAATTGGATAGCTGATGTATTTTGAACTCGTGGTGTAAGACTTGGATATTCGATTATGGAAGCGACTTTTCTTTATTTGGCTTGTATTAATCGTTATGTATCGTTAAGCGGGAATCGAATTGTCTTGAGTCCTGGCGAGAGCTGAACAGACGTTCCATGGATACCCTTTGATTCGCCTTAGGGAGAAATGAGGGCATCACAATCCACGTACATCAGATGAGGTTGACAGTCTACCAGTAAGGCTAAGCCAAACGTACATAAGGCACCCATATCCTATCTACGCGGGCTAACCCCTATATATGGTCCGGAAACGTGGAAGGTGAAAAACTTTGACAGACACGCACGGAGCTTGCTAGATTTGCCAGGGCATCTACGACTACGTTCGCTTCTCGATAGACATGAGTGAAGGTGACCTGGCGGCCCATCGCAAAGGATTGAATGCGTGAGATAGTCCTCCATAATGTCCAAGGCACTCTTCTGTTGCCATTCACCATAGCCAACAGTACCTGAGAATCCATTTCAACCTGTAGAAATTGGGAATCAGTGGAGAGTAGCATTCCCTCCAGTAACGCATGCCTTCCGCTTCCATATATGTCCTTGATCCCAAAAATGACGAGAATCCACGTAGGACATTACCCCCTGAGTTGCGAAGCACCCCTCAGCTCTAGAAAGCCCTGGATTCCCTAAAGATGAGCCGTCAACATTCAGCTTGACATACCCGATCGGTGGCCTTTCCCACACAACCCAGCGTGGGAGTATCCGCTCACTCCGTGCCAAACGAAGTAACAAGCCCGTGTGGACCAACTCCCCGTCATCCCGCGTCACTTGGGTAAAAGGCCAGACCTGGGATATGTTATGCTTCAAAGTTTGGACGATCCAGCAAACCTGTGATGGCGTCATAGTAACTCCCTCGTACACTGCCATGTTCCTAGCCTTCCATAGTCTCCAACAGATTAGCGACGGAAACACCCTACACAACTTCCCCCGTGCTGAGCCTGGAGAGTGACAAAGCCACCACTGCTGCAGACGACAGAGAATGCCAGTTGTAGGCGTATTGGGAACTAACATGGCCCTAGAGAAAAAGCCCCATACCTTGATAGCGAGAAAACAGCCCGATAAGACGTGATCTTGAGATTCCCTATTCAGGCAGAACTGGCACTTAGAGGGGAGGTGGAAGCCAAACCGCTGTAGGGCCTCAGGGAAAAGCAGGTACCTATTAAGTAGCTTCCACATGAAGACAGCAATTTTGCTAGGAATTCAACCTCTCCATACACATTTCCTGGTCCCGAGGCATGCTCGTTTCGGCCGCAGTACATCCCATGTGGAGGAGACAGTAAATTTGCCAGAGGATGTAAGGACCCAAGCTAGCCGAACCCCGTCCTCTAAGTCTATAACTCGGGTGAACTATGCTACCGTATCACAAACGGCCAGCATTCGTCTCCAGACTCTGGAAACCCCGCGTGCTGCCCCATTGTCTTCACTATACTGAGACCTCATAAAATTGGCCCATAAGAAGGTCGAATGGCAATACCGCCACCACAGTTTGCAATTGAATGCCCCTCTATGTCTTCAAAGGATCGTATCCCAAGGCCATCCTCCACCACTGGATAGCATAGGTTTTTCCAGGAGCGCCAATGATGCTTAGGGCCTAGCTCTGTCTGACCCCAGAAGAAATTCGCCATTATTCGTTCAAGTTCCTTAAGTATCTCGATTGGTGGATCCATTACCGCCAGCACATGCGTAGGTATGGCGGAGAGCACACGCTTAATGAGGATGAGCCGTCCACCCTAGGAGAGAAGCTTTTTCTGCCAGCCCGCTAGTTTAGCAATGAACTTCTCAACTAGAAATTGGAAGTAAGCCTTTTTCCGATGCCCAGCATATAGATTACACCCCAGATAGGAGAGAGGCAAAGAGCCATGCCTGAAACCGATCATCTGCTGGATTCTACGGATTTGGCCAGCACCACACCGCCGTGACACTATGAAGAGACTTTTTTGGGTGTTAACCCATTGGCCCGCTGCATTTTGGTAGAGTGTTAAAAACCGAACCAGGTTCCCCACAGATCTCCTATCTCTACGAGCGAAGATAATGATATCATCTGCAAAGGACAAGTGCGTGACCCGAATGCATCCTCGCGGCATTGCATAAGGAGCCACACTGCCATCTGCTACCTATGCATTCAATCCCCTACTAAGAGCTTCGGATGCCAGAATGAAGAGGAGAAGGGACAGAGGATCTCCTTGCTTGATCCCGCGGGATGCTTAGAAAAAGCCCTTGGGCTTGCCATTCACCAACATGGAAATCCAGTTGTGGGAGAGATTATTCAGAACAAGCAAAATGAACAACTTGTGAAGGAGCCGCCGCAGAAACCACCATGACACCCTATCAAAGGGCTTCATCATATCTAGTTTGAAGATGCAGTTGTTGTGAGAACCCTCTTTTTTTTTAAATACAATTTCCCCAAACTACATGCCTTGCACCAAGATTTAAACCACCTCTTATATGCCCTAGCATTAAATTTTAAAATGTGTTACAACAAATCCCTTGTATTGACCCTCACCATAAAACACAATTTTCTTATTTACATGCCTTATTATAGGATCTAGACCATTTAATATATGCCTTTACAACATATTTCCTGTGTATTATAATAATTTCTATACATTTCATTTCAATTCATTTTACTTGAAGTAAAATATTTCCTTGAGCTAGGTTGTAAATAATTCACCACTTGTAATTGTCCAGGTATTCTTTTTGGAACTTTACATAAAGGATTAGATGTGTTAAATATGTATTGGTACATTTGGAAAGGTTAGTATGTCATTAGTCAAAGATTAAGAAAGGATTGGACAAGGATGGAGCCAAGTAGCAAAACCCTAGCCATGGATCTTGTTTGACCAAGGGATTAGAAAGAATTTAAACCAAAAATTGGCCCTTTTATTTCCTCCTTGTGGCCGACTTTCATGAAGCTTAGAGAGGAAGAGAGAAACTCCATTTTTCCTTACTTTCTAACCCTAGTAAATCAAGAGCAAAAATCAAAAGAAAAAGAACTTGAGTGGGTTGAGAAACTTTCCTTTCATTCCTAGTGGTTGATCCAAGCTTGAAGCTTCCATCTTGGTGGATTGTTTCGTGACCTAGGCAACCTATAAGAGAGGTAAATGACCTTTAACTTTAGGGGTTATGATGTTATATCATCTATTTTAAGTTTTTATGGTGAAATACAAGTTGTTTTGGTTCAGATTTGTGGTAGTAGTGGTTAAGCTTATTAATATGCCTACCAAGTGTTTGATGAAATGCCTAGCCCTTGTTCATGTGTGTGTATGAGGTATTAATATTGTTAGGATCGAAGACAACCTAAGAGGGGGGATGAATTAGTTGGTTTTAAAAACTAGCCAAAATATAAATGACCTTTTTTTTTCTGAACTAGCCGTCTTTTTTTAAAGTACCAGACCAAGGAACAATTTATGATAAAGCGGAAGTAATTTAGAGCAGAAGAGATAAACAGTTAATGTTGCAAAATAGTGAATAAGAAGATGGAATAGCAAACTAAATCTCAAACTCGACTAGAGTTTGAATATCCCTTTATATTGTAAGCTCCTTCAAGTTGATTCAACATACAACCAATCTCTTGTGTACATGGGAAGGATCACTTCCTCCTTACCTCAAGATACACTTGATTAAGCAAGGAAGTTTTACAATCACTCGAATAACCCTCACAAAGCTACACTATTGAAGAAATTGAATCACACTTGAAAAGCTAAATGAAGATCACACAACTAAGAGTACAAATCTTCTTTTTGGAGTATTCTTATGCTTGAATCACTCAAGATCCGATGTAGACTTAATGTGTATCAGTGCTTTTGGTGGTTGACTTTTATCCTATTTATAATAGACCAAAAACATCTTCAATTAATGCCACTAACGGACACAAGGCAGTTGAAGAGTCAACTAGCCGTTAGTAGTGTCGGACGTTCGGTAGGCTGGTTTTGTGCGTCCGAACGCAGGCAGTGAGTTCAAGAAATTTTCTTGAAATCTTTAGGACATCCGGCAGCATCAGAATATGCGTCCGACCATATGATGTAAAACTTGGAATCCTTCATCAATTCTTTCGGACGTCCGGTGCTTCTAAAGCTTGTCGTCCGAAGTGTTGCAACGATTGTCGGACGTCCGGTGCTCAGGTATTGTGCTTCCGATCAATGTTAGAGATCTTAGAAGTGCTGACTTATCAGCTTCGGACGTCCGAGGATAGGTTCTTTGCGCGTCCGAAAATACTCAACGGTTATCGGACGGCCGATAGGATGTATTTGTGCGTCCGACAGATGTTTTAGCAGATGCTTGGCCTTTGAACCTGTTTTGCTCCATTTTCTGACCATAAACAAACTTGGAAAACATTAGTTTTATCCACTTGTTTTGTAATCATCAAAAGGTACGAACAAAGATAAACAATCTCCCCCTTTTTGATGATAACAAAACAATGGATGAAGTGAGAGAATTTTGGTATAGTTTCCCTTTTCTTAGAGAGGCCTTGGAGTATTTACAACTTCCCCTCAGAATGATATCCGCATCCCTTCAGTGACTCCCCCTTAGAAAATTTTCTATGCCCCACAGAAAAGTTTACTTGACTCCCCCTCACATATAGATCAGATTCTTGTCTCCCCCTCATATATAGATTAGATTCATATCCTGATTCCATCCATGTTTCTCCTCTTTTTTATCATCATAACAGCAATATCAAAATCAATCAGAACTGAGATCAGAGCAGCAACAAATGACATAAACAAGAACTGTCATAAACAGCAATCAACAAGAACTGTCATAAACAGACAAGAGAGATAGCTAACAATGGATTTAAGACAAGAGAGACAACATCCAATTAAGACAAGAGAGACAACATCCATTTAAGACAAGAAAGACACAACCATACTATAGAAACACCTTCCAACAACGGATAGCTAAATATTTTTACAGACCAATAGAGGAGTAAACTCCTTAAAATTAACAAACACACCAGATGTCTTTTAAGAGCAAAGTATACAAAAGAGAATTATTGAGAACTACTCATGAAGTGCAGTGGCCTAGTAGTGCCTATATGGTAATCTTGAATGATCCAGGCCTTCTCCTAGTCAGACGAAATTGCTCAGGATCCACATGATCTTCCTCTTCAGTATCTTCAGCATCAACTTCAGTCGCCTCTTCAGAGATGGGAGCTTTTCCTTTATTCTTGGGCTGAGAACTAGAGGCATGAGCTTCTGGAGTAGCTTCAGTACCAGGAGTGTGCTCAGCAGGGTCAGGTCTGGGCTCTTTTTGATGAGCATGTTCATTGTTCACAGGAGTGGGAGGCACAAGAAGATTTTGTTTCTCAATGAAGGAAGCCTGTTGGTCAGGTGTCATGGTCGACATTAGACCATTTTCAATGAGCATAACATGTTGCTTGAGGTCTTCAAGCAACGTGATGACCTCAGAGTTGTATACAAAGGACTTGTTGGCTGATTTTCTAGGGTCAATAGAAAAGGGAGAGATATACATGGATTGATCCCGAGGGCTCCTAGGAGTGACTGGAGTTTCGTGAAGGCTCTTTCTTCTGAACTCTGACAGAGGTTCCTTGTGACACCAGTGACCCTAAAAAAACTTTAAATTTTTTCGTTCAAAATAGGCCTTTGAGAAAACAGTTGAGGCACTATCTCTAGGAGACTTTCCAGTGAAGGGGATTTCAAGGTGAGCAAAGATGGGAGTCAGGAATTTTCCATAGGAAAGTTTCCTATGACTGTCAGTACTAATCTTAAGCAGGAATTTGCATATCACAAAATCAAAATCGATTCTGATCTTTTCCACAAAACAGTAAAACAGATACAATTCCATTTTGTTTGCATCTGTTCTGTGACCATCAGTGGGTACCAACAGATTGGAAATAATGGTGAAGATAATCAAGTTCTGAGGACTGAGATCCTCTAATCTCGCCTCAGCAGGAGTGTTGAAGTGAGTGCGAAAGTAAGTCATTAACTTGGAGATGTGAAAATGGTGATAAGTAGAGGGGAATTCTTCATATAAAAAGAAATTTGCAATTTTTCCTCTGAAGCCATCTTCAATCTTAGTTTTCAAAACAAAGTTAACGACATCAGGAGTTAAAGTGATATCAATAGAATTAACTCTAGAGATAAACTCGGTGTGTGAGTTTCCTTTCCTAAGATTTGCAAAAAACTGGTAAAACATGTCAGGGTAGAAGGTGTGTGGGATAGTTAGGAGGTGAGTCCATTTTTGGAACTCAAAAAGCTTAAGCATAGGTTCTAAATCAATCTTACGAAATTCATATGGGATGACAGACCTCTGAATGATGAATCCTTTTTGAGAGATTAACTCAAATCTATCTCTGGCCTCGTCATCAATGAACTTTGGCAGGGGTGTAGGTTCTTTGACAGGCTGAGCCTCTGGTTCCTTTGAAGTGCGTTTCCTTTTTGCACTTTGTTTGGCAGATGACCCAGTAGTCTGAGCACCAGACCTTGTCCTAGGTGATTTTCTGGTAGAGGGTTCAGGTGTTTGCTGTGAGAGCCCGTAAAAACCTAATATTTTTCCTAGGGTTATTTCCCCTTTTATTGCATAATTTTGCATTTTCTGGCTTAGAAATATTTTTTTGAGAGGATTTTATGAGCAGTTATAGTTTTAAGAGGATTTTTCTAGCATTGGAGAGATTTTTGAAAATTAAGAGTAAATAGTGGACGTGGGACCCACTAGTGCGATAAGTTCGGAAAAATTCGGCCAATAAGGTTAAGTTTCGGATACTGTTATAAATTTATCGGGTGTTAAGAGATAAGTAGTGTGTGTGAAGTGATTGATGTGAGAGAGAAAAGAAAGATAAGAAGGCATTAATGAAGGTGACAAGTGTCACCTTCTTATTGGATACTTTTAAAGAAATACTATTCATCATTTTGACTTTCTTGACCAAGGGTTAAATATCTCAAAAAAATCATAAAAATTTACCATTTCTTACCTTGTGTTGGCCGGCCATCCCAAGCTCAAGAAGGAGAAGAACTTCTTCATTTTGCAAGCTTCCACTTGGTCCAATCTACCACAAACCAAAGCCTAGAGTTGTTTCTACTCCATAAAAACTTTGCTTCTAGTGTTAGTAAGTGTATTGGTGAACTTTGTTTGAAGATCAAAGGTGTCCAATATCGCTCTTTCTCTTGATTTCTTGGTAAGTGTTGCTTGAACACCCTACTACCTCTAATAATGGTCATATGATGCTTAGAAGTGGCATGAGTGTGTGAAAATGTGATTTATTTCTTGATTTGGCTTGTTATGGTGAAGTTTTTATTTTATTGGGAATTTTTCTGGTTTAATATGATCTTGATGTTGGGGGCTTGTATGATGAATTGTAATGGTTGGAAATGGCTCTAGTGGATGTCAAATGTGGTTAAATGCAACTAATTTTGGATTTGGATGGAAAATTGGAAAGTTAGGGTTCTTGAAGCCCCAATTCTGTCCGGTTTTAGATCACTGTGTTAGAGGCCGAATTTGACTTTGTTCAAAACATGAAAGTTGTAGGTATTGATGAGGTGGATGTGCCTGCAAAATTTCAGGTCATTTGGATTAATGTAGAATGAGTTATGACGAAATTACTGTAGCTGTTCTGCTTTGAGCAGAATGCGAAAACTGCGATAGTAGTTGGCTATTTTGACTGGAATTGGTTTGGATTTTGGAGTTGGTGTCTTCTGATGAAATGTAGCTGAGTGTCTTAGCTAACATATGCCTTTGGAATTTTGGCATTTGGACTTGTAAGGACTGAGATATACTGATTACAGTTTTTTGTGTTTTGCGAACCTGTTTTAGGAATTCTGGGTTAGTGTTTGGCATTTTCGACCTAGTTAAGCTAGGAACTGGATTGAGTGGTCTTCTACATTATTGTAGCCCTGTTCCATAGCTTCGAAACGGTGGGTCTTACACCCCCAACCGATATTTGTAGTGAGAGTTGTACCATTACCGCATAATGAGTGTAAAACAGTTTTCTATTTGGGGCCAAGACTAAGGCCATTTTCTAATTTCTGGTTTGCTATTATGCTCATTTATGCATATGAAACCCTATTAGGGTTGTGAATTGGTGTTGTTTATGGCTCGGCATGGAGTCTTATTGTATGTGTTGCATGATTCTAGGGCGTGAAGGTAGTGCACGACGGCTTGGTGATCGTGGTACATGAAATACCACTTACTTGCTTGGTGAGTATACCACTCACTAAATTGTTACTATGTGGCTTTGTTAAATGTTATGTGATGCCTTGATGGCTTATTCGAATATTGAAATTGATTAAGGTGAGGGTGTACTTGACCGCCCTCACCTCTTTTGATATTGTCACTGAATGGCTACCGTTTTATTGCATTACTGAACTTGATATATTGGTTGGTGAATTCCATTTCATGGAAACTGAATTGATGTCGTTCGGACGATGTCCAACGGCCTTACTGCATTACTGAGCTCAACCCCATTTGGTAGTCAATTGGATCGAGCCGGCGAGGGCTTGGTCGTGAAGATTGAATCGCCACGGGGACTGTACTGGGGAACCTTGTGGTAATGAGACCCTTGGTTCCGGTAAACTCGAGTATTACCAAAAATATTACTGAATGGAGTGCGGGCCCGGTTGGGGTATGTTGGGTGGAAGGAATGGAAGTAAAGAGTTGTCTACGGTTTGGTATTTTAACATTGACGGAGAGTCAATGAGGTTGGTTCAAGATTGCAAGCGTGGAAATGGGCTCTTGAGAGCCGACCGTATCCTTTTACCATTTTGCTTCATTGCTTATTTGTGCACTTTAAATGAAGGTTCATTCTTATATGACTTTGATTGCTTATTGGGTGGTATACCATTGGGCTTTGGCTCATTCCGTGTTATTTGTTTTCCTTACAGGGATATAATTGCTTTTGAAAATGGACTGGATAGTCAATTGCCATACTGAGCTTGTAAATGTCTTTTGTATAGCTCTTGAAGTGAAACCCTAATGTATAACGGGTTCATTTCCTTTTGATAGGCAAATCGAATGTGTACTCCTTAATGAATGGTTTTGGCATGCCATTATGGTTGTAAATGTTGATTTCCGTTGTACATATATGCTTGGCTATGGTTTAGATAAATTTCGGCTTCGGTTTTCGTTTTATTTTATTTTATTTTATTTCGTGTTTTGAATTGTTTGCGCGCGATGTTATGTTCCGGAACGTTTTAGATTGACGTAAACCGTACCGTTAGTCCTGGCGAGAGCTGGGCAGGCAGTCCGCTAACCCCTTTGGTTCGCCTTAGGGGAAGGTGGGGCTGTCACATTTGCTGTTCCTCAGCAGTTTGTTCCTCAGTTTGATGTGCTTCCACTTGTACAGGAGATGGATCAGCAGTTGGAGCATCCTGTATCTTCTTTGCAGGTTGCTTTGCCTTTTCACCACGAGTCCCTGTCCTCTTTTTGGATACCCTGGTTGAAGGTTCTACGATCTCAACATCTTCATCCCTGAGTCTAAATGTGCGTCTGGCACTTGCTGAACCGCCTCTAACTCTCACCATGATGTAATGCAATTGATTTTTGAGATGCAGTGTAGTGCAGATGCATGTCAAATTGACTACTAATGCGTTAAGAGTTGCAGAGGATGCTTGAGATGATTACAGGTAGTGGATTTGGAAAAGTTAGAGTTTCTAATATGGATTGGGAATTATGAGGCAGTTAGGAGTTATGGGGTGTTATGAGTGAAGTAAAACGGTCAATAGAGGTGTAATGAAGTTGGTTGGATCAATTTCTTGGAACTTGAATGCGGGAGAGACTAATTTGAATTTTGAATTTGAAGGAGAACCGAAGGGTTGCATCCGAGTCTAAGGAGGTAACTGAACTGAATGAAGTGGACGGCTTCTTTATAAGACGCAGTAAATTGAGTGTCGGACGACCGAACGAAGTGAAGTGTCCGACACAATCGTCTGAACAAAAATTTCCTGGGGAAACTGATGAAGAACACTGTCGAACGTCCGTTCTAACACATCGGATTTTTCCTGGGGAAACTGATGAAGAACACTGTCGGACGTCCGTTCTAACACATCGGACGTCCGATGGAAGTTTTTTTAGAGAACTTTTTCACAGACGTCCAGTTTTGTTCTAAAATACACAAACTGGTCCAGTGGAAGGGATTTTGTGAAATTATCAGGAATTTGATTTTTCGAACACACATACTGAATGCAGATTTCTCTCTTTTGGACAAGATCACGAATGAAGTGATGCTTAATGTCTATGTGTTTTGTTCTAGAGTGCTGAATGAGATTTTTTGTCAAATTTATGGCACTAGTGTTATCACAATACATAGGCACACATTCATATATTAGTCCGAAATCATTCAATGTATTATTCATCCATAACAGTTGAGCACAACAAGCACCAGCAACTATATATTCTGCTTCAGTTGTAGAAAGAGAAATAGCATTTTGTTTCTTGCTGAACCAAGATACTAAGCAGTTTCCAAGAAAGTTACATATTCCTGATGTACTTTTTCTATCAACTCTACAACTACCGAAATCAGCATCAGAGAATCCACTCAATGGGAGTTCTTTACACTTAGGATACCAAAGACCAAAATTCAAGGTTCCTTTTAGATATCTAAGAATTCTTTTTACTGCATTCAAATGTGATTCCTTTGGACAGGACTGAAAACGAGCACACAAGCATACAGCAAACATGATATTTGGTCTACTAGCAGTTAAATAAAGCAAACTACCAATCATACCTCTATACTTCTTTTCATCAACTTTTGTACCTTCTTCATCTTTGTCGAGCTTGTTAGATGTGCACATAAGTGTTCCAACCTGCTTTGAGTCCTCCATTCCAAATTTTTTGAGCAGCTCTTTGATATATTTTGTTTGATTGATAAACGTTCCTTCTCTGGTTTGAACCACTTGGAGTCCAAGGAACAATTTATGATAAAGCGGAAGTAATTTAGAGCAGAAGAGATAAACAGTTAATGTTGCAAAACAGTGAATAAGAAGATGGAATAGCAAACCAAATCTCAAACTCGACTAGAGTTTGAATATCCCTTTATATTCAAGTGAAGATAAAAAAGTGTTCGTGTGCAAGTGAAGGTGAAAAAGTGTTCGTGTGCAAGTGAAGGTGATAAAAAGGTGCATGTGTGCAAATGAGACAAAAGTGAAAGTGGAACGATAGAGTGGATTGAGAGTGCATGAGCCTAGGGAATTCATGCATATTGGGTACGGGAAGACCTAAATCGTGACTTGATTTTTCCTTTGATAGAGGGAATATAAGCGTGCTAAGGCTTAGAAAAAGCCACACTCGTCTATATCCCATATTTAAGGGGACTCTCACGCAAATGTACCCTATAACTAGTATGAGATGCAAAAATCCTAAAATGAGGGGAAAAGGGGCTCGAGGAGCATGCCAGATGATAAAACTAAGGAAAAATGCATGATATGTAGTGAACAAACAAATGATGTGCTAACGAGGGGAAATCCCTAAGGGTCTAGCGTTGGACTAGCCCATTCTATGAATTCCGACTAGCGTTGGACTAGCGGAAACGTACATTCATCCATTCCATTCATTCATGGCTATGAAAGCAAGTAGACATGCCAAAATACTCGTAAACACATAGCACATAGCATTTAGCATGCTCGACTAGATGCAAGAGCCTACCAAAGCAATTAAACATGTAGCAACAAAGACAAGCAACCAGGGGGAAGGGGAAGTGGACCAGATGCTCTCCGAGCCCTATCTATTACAAGCCAAGAGGTGTACACATACCCCATAAAACTTAAATAAAAGCAACCAAGGGGAAGGGGAAATGGACCAAATGCTCTCCGAGCCCTATCTATTACAAGCCAAGAGGTGTACACATACCCCATAAAACTTAAATAAAAGCAACCAAGGGGAAGGGGAAATGGACCAAATGCTCTCCGAGCCCTATCTATTACAAGCCAAGAGGTGTACACATACCCCATAAAACTTAAATAAAAGTAAAAGCAAGCAAATGCACGCAAGGAGGTAAGGAAAGCGGAGTAGGCATGCATTTCTCACGTAGCACGTTGGTTCACATAGGAGAGACAAAAAAGATAAAAGAAGTGGTACCTCCCTTGAGTTGGAGCTCTAACGTAGTGGAATTACTAATTTACCCTCCAAAATAATAAAAAGGTCAAGGTACCAATTTATTTAAGAAAAATTAAAAGAAATGTGCAAAGCAAAGCTCACTTGACCATAAAGTCCCCAAAGTCATGACTTAAGTGAAAATTGAAACAAAGTATAGTAATTAATCAAAACAAACAAGCAATGAAGTTGCAAAAGTTAAAGCTACCAAGGACCAAATTGAGAAATTATTCAAATGGTTGGGCCATAGTGAAACAAAAGGGAACTTGGGGGGTCAAAGTGTAATTTTCAGAAGGTTTTTCATGCAGTTCATGCAACCCAACGTAAAGAAAATATTCTGCAACAAAGCAAACCAACTTGCTGCACCTTTGTACTAAATTCAGACTTGCTCACGTATTTGAACCCAAAGCACTCTTGACCCACTTTCAAATTTGAAACTAAACAACACCCAAAACAAGAACTTGACATCCGAATCAAAGGAAGAAATCATGCAAACATAAAAAATTCCAGCACGAAGGCACGAAGAAACTTTTTGCATTTTTCTGTTTTCCTTCACTCCACGGCATGCGGCATTTGACAAACCAATTGAACATGTTCCAGAAAAATATCAACTTTTGATTCAAGACACAATACACAATCCATGTTTATGGCCTACGTTTATTGCTGCAACAAACCAGAAATCCTTCCCACAACCTTCAACTAAGTTCTGAATTTGTGATAGTCAAGTTGTGCATGAACTAGGCACTAGACACAAAAACAGCAAAGGAGCAAAACAGAATTTTCTGTATTGATGGCAGTCATCACAGTCACAAGGTTACAGGTGTAAATGGCATAACAACAACCCATTGGTGGACTATTAAGGGAAGCAAAAAAAAAACATGAAATTAACGCAGCTTTCATGCAAACGAAAGTGAGAAAAGTTCCTGCAATTTTTCCAGCCATGCTTCTTGCAATTCTTGTATTCATTCTAATGCCATTTTCCATCCAAACCAAGCTAATATTTTTACCCAAACTGCAAAACCTCGATTCCAAAACAACAAAAACACAACAGTCAATGTCCGAAACAGACCAAGAAAGGAAAAGAGAAACGTATGAATGGGAGTAGGCGATTTTTCTGGAAAATTTTCTACTGTTGCCTCCTTGAACAGCAATGCATCAGTTTTTTCAAGACACGCACAAGCCATCTAAAAATGATGAAATGTGCGCTGCATATTGAAGAAAAAGAAAGCAACAAACAATGGACAATCACAGCAACAACCAATGAAACATACATTTGTCTCTACTTCACTATCAATGCAACCATAAAAAAAACAGCAAAAGCAGCGTGAGGACTTGCAACAAGCAGGTATTCATTTTCCAGCGAGGATCAAACCATGATTCAAGTGTTTAAGGACTCAAACAAATTTTACTAATTTGACAGCCCAAATCGAAATGCAAGGATTTCAACTCATTGTCATTAACATCACCCAAATGTAAAGGTTTGTTTCCCGGACATTCTAAGAAGAAAACTGAACACAAAAATGCAGCAAAGGGCCTGAGCTTGAATCAGCTAATGTTTCGGCATTTACTTGGCAATGTCTTCGGCTATAACGAACCAGAAAGCTTGCAAAAAGCAACAAAAGAAAGCTTAAAACAAAGCTAAGCATTCTATACAATTAACACAAAGCTGATTATGCAAACCAAGAGAACTATATCCAGAAGGGTCCAACAGCTTTCTAAGAACTATATCAAACATTCGAACCTGTTCTCCTATAGCTTTGGACCAAAACACATAATTGTCAAACACTCCATGGTTCTAAACTTCCCATTCCAGATTCATAAGAAATGAAAGCATGGCCATGAACTTCCCCCCCCCCCGATGACTGAGCTTCACTATCAATTAAGTATATCAACAACAACACCAAAAGCTGGACGGACCCAAGACCACGAAACCCAAAACCTGAACACAATCCATCATTTTAAACATGTGCAATTGTGGTAGAAGCTTTAAGCCAAATAGCACAGCAAAGAGGGCAAGAAGATGCGGCAATCAATATGGTGAAGAACTGTTACATACTTGACCCTGTATACTAGGAAAAACAGCTCGAGAACTACCTCAGCTACCCCAGGATTTGTTACCAAATCCGCTGTTGGCAATGACGGTTGTTGGGCAGTGGCAATGGCGAGGAGTTGAGGTGGTGGAGTTGGCTGCAGTAGAACGCTGGCTCGGTGAAGACCTGCCTGTGATGATGGAGTCAGCGACAATGGAACGAAAGCAGCAACAACAACAGCAACGCCACCAACTTCTTCCTGCCCGGCGCTTCTCTCTTTTCCAAAACTCCAGCCGCCGTTCAGTGCTCTGGTCTCTCTCTATTGCTCTCGATTCTTTCCCAGCCGTCACTCACCTCAGCCTCTCAATCTTAACCCTATCTCTTCCAACCTCACTTCCCTTTCAACCAGAAAACTCTCGCTCACTCCCAGCTCTTTTCTATCGAGCCCGTAGGTTTCTTTCCCTCCATCCTTTCCTCACTCTCGGTCCTCTCTTTGCTTTCTCCCTGAAGTTTCTTTCAATCTTTTTCTCCCTGATGTAGCCGCAACTCCCTAATCTCTCTTTTGCTCCCCCTGGTTGTCTTTTTGTTCTAGCCGTTACCCACCTCAAAACTCTCCTCCCTCTGCTGTTTTCTTCTCACAGCCGTTCCAACTCTCCTCCCCCCAAGCTCTTCCCAGTTCTTCTCTCAAGCTCCCTGCCATCAACTATGCTTAGCTCCTTCTCCCCAAAGCCCGCAGCCTTTCTTTTTTTTCCTTTGCTGTTTTTTCTCCCCTTAACCGAGCTCTCTCCCCTTGCGGCTACCTCTTGTTTTTCTATTTATATGGGGGCCAAAAAAACCCTAAGCTCTCGCCAATCTCTACTATATTTGCAGCCAAAGGGCTCCTGAGCCCTTACCGCAGCTTGCATGAAATTATTCCCCCTTTTTTCTTTCTTTTTTTTTAACACAACTTAATAACTACAGAAATGATAAATAAAATATAAATAATAATAATAACAAAATTACAAAAACCAGGTAATAATAATAATAACAAAACAAAAAATAATTTTAAACAAAAAACTAACAACAATGGCCATTTTTAATTTTTTCAATTTTTCATTTTTCATCATCTTCTTTTTCTCAAAATAACTTAATAAAAGTAACTAAAGTGCCCAAAGATTGAATTTAAAGAAATAAACATATTTTTGTGAACAAATTTTCCTTTTTTCTTTTTCCACTTTTTTTCATTTTTCCTTTTTTAAATAATTTTAGCAAAATGATAATAAAATTAAGTAAAAACCAACAATTTAAATAACATCAGATAAAAATAAATAAACAAACCAGAAATAATAAACAGCAAAGTTGCAATCTTTACTTCCATCATTATTCTCTTTTTTTTTTTTCCATTTTCATTTTTTCATTTTTTCATTTTTTCCAAGAAAACATTGAATTTAAATCAAAACAATTAAAACATATTTTTTGAATGCTTTTCCTTTTCTTTTCGGGAAATTCTATGCTAAAAACTTAAAAATAATAACAATAACACGAAAAATTAAAAAAACTAAAAACTAAAAAGTGAATAAAATTAACAAACTGAAAACACTAAAATTTTGGTGTCTACACTCACAAAGCTACACTATTGAAGAAATTGAATCACACTTGAAAAGCTAAATGAAGATCACACAACTAAGAGTACAAATCTTCTTTTTGGAGTATTCTTATGTTTGAATCACTCAAGATCTGATGTAGACTTAATGTGTATCAGTGCTTTTGGTGGTTGACTTTTATCCTACTTATAATAGACCAAAAATATCTTCAATTAATGCCACTAACGGACACAAGGTAGCTGAAGAGTCAACTAGCCGTTAGTAGTGTCGGACGTCCGGTAGGCTGGTTTTCTGCATCCGAACGCAGGAAGTGAGTTCAAGAAATTTTTTTGAAATCTTTAGGACGTCCGGCAGTATCAGAATATGCATCCGACCATATGATGTAAAACTTGGAATCCTTCATTAATTCTTTTGGACGTCCGGTGCTTCTAAAGCTTGTCGTCCGAAGTGTTGCAACGATTGTCGGACGTCCGGTGCTCAGGTATTGTGCGTTCAATCGAGGTTAGAAATCTTAAAAGTGCTGACTTATCGGCTTCGAATATCCGAGGATAGGTTCTTTTCGCGTCCGAAGATACTCAACGGTTATCAGATGCCCGATAGGATGTATTTGTGCGTCCGACAGATGTTTTAGCAGATGCTTCGCCTTTGAACCTGTTTTGCTCCATTTTCTGGCCAAAAACAAACTTGGAAAACATTAGTTTTATCCACTTGTTTTGTAATCATCAAAAGGTACGAACAAAGATAAACAAACATGTTTTTGAGCCCCTTTTTAGTAAATCTGATACTTGTTATGTGATTGGAGTACAAATCATGATTAGAAAAGTTGGGGAGGTGCTGTCCGAAAATTTCAAGGGCTTGCTGCCCTGTTTTGCTTTGATAATTTCATGCTTAATTGGCTACAAGTGTGAGGTATATATGTTGGGTTATGTGTTTGGAGGTTGTCTACAAAAAAATTAGCCAATTCGGTCGGATAAATCTTGAGTTATGAGCAAAAAGGAAAAACTGGACTAGGTCCAGGAATTTTCTGACCAGTGATCTTGTGAAGGTTATAACGTTTTACTCAATAATCGGAATTGGGTGCTGTTTGTGGCATTTGAAAGTAGACTCTTAGAGCTGTAAAATGGTACCAAGCTCATTTTCTGGTTCATCCCGAGCGATTCATGGCGAGTCTTGAAAGTTAGCTGCCTGGTTGTTACTGTTCATCCGAGACTGTCCAGAAAATTGTTGTAGTTGCTTAATTTTGAACCACTTACGTTTGGATTTTGGAAATGGTTTCTGCAACACAAATATATCCTTGTGAACCTAGTTTATAACAGCACCAACAGGACCTAATTTCGACCTTTCTACAGTGAATTATAACTGTTTTCCCAAGACTGCCGAGCAAGACGGTTTAATCCGAATAAGGAACATTCAAGTCTAAATGAAACATTTCTCTTGCCGAGCTTTCATGTACACACTAAACTTATTTTCTCATGAACTTTTACCATGTTATGGATCCTATTGCCTGCCAAATTAATTAGCCTAGTGTAGACACCAAATTTTTAGTGTAGTTTTATTTACTATTATTTTTGTTTTTTATGTTAGTTTTTATTTACTTTTAGTCTTTTATTTTATTTTTAAGTCATTTTAGCATAGAATTTATTGAAAAAAAAAAAGAAAAATCATTCGCAAAAATATGCTTTATTTATTTTAGATTTAACTTTATTGTTATTTAAAACAAAAGGAAAATCAACACAAAAAAAACAAAAAAAAAAAGAAGCAAGCTCATGCACCCGAGCTACACAGGATCCGTGCCCATTTCTTCATATAACATTTCAAGCAGAAAATGAGAAACGAGGAAAAAATCAGGAAGGCACCGCAACTCCTGGTTTTTTGTTCACCATCGGATGATCCACAAAGCTAATGACTTGGCTTCCATCAGAACCCTTGAGAGGAGGGTTTAGTGTTTTGTTTGTTATAAAAGGAAGGGGTTTTTGGAGTGAGCGGAGGGGGAGAGTTTTGTTGGCTGAAAAAAGGAATAGAGGTTGGCGGCTGTGGGTAGGAAAAAACCAGAAGGCTAGAGGGAGGTTTTTAGGAGAAGGGAGTTGGGGGTGAGACAGAGAGAGAGTGGGGAGAGTAGACGGCTGCGCTGGATAAGGAAAAAAAAAGGAAAAATGGAGAAGGAAGGCGGATGAAAATTAGAGGGATGACGGCTGAAGTATAGAGAAGGAGAGGCTTGAGTTGACGGCGGGGCTCGATAAGAAAGAACAGAGGCAAAAAGGGACGGCTGCAGAGGAAAAGAGAGACAAGGGGGACGGCTAGAACGATCTGAGAGGAGAGGAGAGGGTGAGGGCTAGAATCTGGGTTGGCAGCTTGAAGAAAGAAAAAACCTACGGGCAAGGAAAAGAAAAGCTAAGCTAGAAAGGGGCTGGTCGAGGAAGAGAAAAGAAAAAAAGGAAAGCAAGGGAAACCAGGAAAGGGAAGAGGGAGAATAGCAGAGAAAGTGAGGAACTTTCGGTTGAAGGATAAAGGAAGGAACCGAAGAAGAAGAGACGGGGGAGAGATAGAGAAAAAGGATCGAGAGGAAGAAGAAGATCTGAACCAAAAGAGAGAGCTCCGGCAAGAAAACCAGAAAAAGAAAAACGCAGGGACTTCCTCTGTGATACCCACCACAAGGCTGACTTTTTAGCCTACTTTCACAAAGATTTCTTCCCTGACTCAGCTTCATTCGTGAAGCTATCAATTTCTGCTCAATCTACAAAGTGAAAGGAGCGATTTCTGTTAAGACATCTTGAAGGAAAAACAATCGGAAGATCGCCAAATCTGGCCACGAAAGAGCTGCTCTGCCTCTGCTGCACCAGTTTCGGCTTCGAACGAAAGCGCAGCAGAAACTCTTGCTTCGCCCCCAGCAATTCAGGTGATCATTTTTGCTTCTCCCCTTCTTGCTTTAACGCTGTATTCATGAGAACCCGAGTCCAAAAGGCATGAATCTTGTGATATTTTGCTTGGCTCCTTGACTTTTATCATGTTTTGCTGTCTTAATGTTTCGTTGGTTGCTGTTTGTTGGGTTTGTGAGATTCTGCTTGTTAGGTTTTAGCGATAAGAGGTGTAAGTCTCACATTCTGCTAGCTTGGGTTTTGATTGGTATGATTTAAAAATTTGATTATGAAACCCAGCAGTAAATAAGATGAAATTAGCACCTGATGCCTATCATTTTGTTTCAAGGAGCGTTTTGATTTCTCTTTGTTTCATACTTAGCGACAACATATAGAGATGGGGTGACCTACTATGTTTAAGAAGAACCCATGAGGGTGTAGCCATTTTGACAAGCCTTTTGTTCGTTGTGGGTTTCGATTTGGGCTTGAAGTCGGTGGTGTTCAGTTGGTATACTATGCGGACGTTCATCACAAGTTTCTGTTCTTGCTCATTTTGCTACATTTTGTATGTTTAGTTGCATCATTGAATGTGTCCGATGCGGATAATCGTATTTGGGTGCTTGTTAGCAACATGGGTTAAGAGCTGTAGTATTTGAGTTGGGAGGGTAAAATCGAGAGGCTTTATTTGCATGAATGTGCTTTAGCTGAAGGAGAAATGTTATAGAAAGAATGGTGGCTGGAATTTGCAGAATGCATGAGCTTCTTCGTGTCTTTTTGCATGAGTTTCCTTCTATGTTTTGATTGTTTGGATGTCAAATTTGTATTGTGTATTGTTTAGTTTAAAGTTTGGATGTTGGATGTTGGATCTAAATTCGGTGCTTGAAGTTGGAACAAAAGTGCAGTAGTCCGTTCGTTTTTGATTTCAGAAGCATAGTTTCAGTTGCAGAAATAGGAACAAAGAAAGCTTTCGTCTGCATGCATGGATTTCTTTTAAGAATTGCACTTTAACCCCTCAAGCCTCCTTAATGCTACTAGGACCCAATCAATTGAATAATTTCATCAATTTGGTCCTTGGCAGCTTTAATTTTTTGCAACTTCATTGCTTGTTTGCTTCAATTAGCCACCATGCTTTGTTTAAATTGCACTTAATTCACAATTTGAAGGGTTTTATGACCAAGTGAGCCTGTGTTTGCATATTTTCTTTAATTTTCTCAGTTAAAATGATGCCTTGACATTTTCTTTGTTTTTGGAGGATAAATAAATGATTTCACTCCATTGGGGCTCCAAATCAAGGGAGGTACACCCTATCCCTTAATTTTCACTTTATTTGACCCTACTTGCCCTACGTGATTTATGTGCTTAATTGCATGCCTTTTGAATGTTTTCATTTTATTTATTTATTTATTTATTTATCCACTTTATTTGTTTTAGTTTTGTATATTTATTTTCAATTTTGATCATTTGAAAGGCAGTTGATTGCCAAAGTTGTAATAGTTAGGTTATTATTTTATTTATTTTATTCTGTTTCCCCTCTTAGATTGTGGTAGGCTCCCCCGAATGTAATAGTTAGGGGTTTATTTGCTTTATTTGCCTTATGTGTGATTTGCATGTCTATGTGCTATGTATTACCGCTTTCTTAGGATCTTGCATTTAGATATCATGCTTATGTGTTATGTGCTATATGTGATTTATGTGTTTACATGATTTTATTAGGTCTTACATGATTTATTTGATTGTAACTGATGTGTGACGTCACCACACTAGTCCAATGCTAGTTGTGGTCAATTTCTTGTATCCACACTAGTCCAACGCTAGTTGTGGCCCTTTGTTCCGACTTTTCTCACTAGTCGAATGCTAGTAGGGAAATTGTAGACATGGGATAGTCCAACGCTAGAGCCTCAGGAACCATCCGCACGTTAGATCACGATTGTGTGATAAAATCACTTCATCTCATGCATATTTTCACTTTTTAGGGTCTTTATCATTTTTTGCATGACATCCCTCCTTATACGTATATCCCTTCCCCCATATTTTTCCTTATATGTATATTACTTACCCCTTTGTATGAAACACGACCTTAGACTTGCATTTCATCTAAGCATTAGATCTAGGGTAGTACATTTGCTTGATTAGACTAGGAAAACCCCTTGCGTATGGGATATGGACGAGTTTGACTGTCTAGTCTTAGCACGCTCGTATTCCCTCTATTAAAGGAAACATTGAAAGTCACGAGTATAAGTCCCCCGCACCCATTATGATGCATTCCTTTATATCATACACATTGGTTAGTTATTATTTTCTTTACTTTTTCTTTCTTTCGAGTCTCATGACTTGCATTATTCGTGACTTCTTCAAAAAATCTTTATTGGGCGTCACAATTAATGTGATTGGCACCAAATAAGATTTGAAGATACACTTCGACCCCCCAACACCCTCCTAGATCTAGGATATGCATTCATATAGTACATCCAAATGTGATAAATCGTAAGGGTAAAATAAGAAAATCTTTGACTAAATCGTGTAACTAGGCTTGGATAGGTTGAAAGGGTGTCTTGGATACTTATCATTGCCTTCCCTTTCTTCAAATGTGACTCCCGAATCTTTTTCTTTGATTTTCGTAGACTTGGAGTCGTTTAAAAAGGGGTTTCTACTTTTTTCTTTAAAAATTCATTTTTTGGTGACTTGGTACACCTTAACTCTATACCAAGTGGCGACTCCATTTTTCATTCAAAAAAAAAAACTCTTTTTAAACTACATTTTGGGTCAAATCGTCACATTTTCAAGTCCCATTTAGACCCATGTTTTTCATTTTTTTTAAATCAAAAATTCATTTTCCAATCAAAAATTGAATCAAAAGCCATTTTTTCTAAACTCGTCTTTTATTTTCTTATTTAAAAAATGGGGCACGACAGTTGGCGACTCCACTGGGGACTTAGAGAGTTCGAGCAAATTTGATTTAGTCAATTTTTTTATTCTTTTAACCTTTCCATATATCGCATTTGGATGTTTATGGTTGCATCTTTTCTTTTTTAGGATTTTTGCATTTCGCGCGTATCAACTCACTCCCTCACATATTTGCGTACGATTGATTTGATGGATGAATGGTTTATTTATGTGATCCCGCGCTTTGCATTGCATTTGGGTGGGGGAATGTTACCCTAGAGTCTCGCGTTGGTTCTCGATCCCTCCCCTCCAAACGGAGCACTTCATACGCGCATGTATAGTTTTATTTACCCTATTTTTTCTCTTTATCATGGGCGCTATCCCACATCTCCCTGTAGGATTAGGATCGATTTCTTTAGGTAGGCAGATGGTGTGCGCAGGCCCATAGCGATGCTTAAGGGATCTCTCGAGCCACCGACCGAAGGTCCTGGGAGTGATGACCCTTCGCCAGGTCTGAAGGCTTGGGAACTGAAGCCTTATCGAGTCTAAATGCATTAGTGGGCCAAACCTCATGCATCCATATTAGAATTGCCTAAGGTAGAGTCGACCTTACCCTATTAGGGACACTATTCGCGAGGGGAGGGATCCAACCCCTCTTTTCCTTTTATTGCTTTATCTCTTTGTATCGTTTTGCTACAAATGTGTTATGTGTATTTGTCTGCTTGAACTAACTTTTCTTGATTTTTGTCTATATTGTATTCATAAACCCTAGAAAATAAGAGTCCTGGCATGGTGCTATTTAGGAGCCTACCCTATTTGTGACAGCCCCACCTTACCCTAAGGTGAACCAAAGGGTTCAGCAGACCGCCTGCCCAACTCTCGCCAGGACTAACGGAACATATTAGAGCTATCTGTTTCATTTCGGAACTTACAAACGCGCGTAAACAATTCAAAATAGTAAAATAACCCAAAATAAAATAAAATGAAATCCGGAGTAGGCCATGAATAGTAATCGACCCGTCAGAACCCAACCAAATACCAAGCAAACATTCACATCTTGAAACTTAGCATTTACAAGCCAAAGTGGCATACAAAAGTATTCAAAAGTGGATACATGTCCAGTTTGCCAAATCAAAAGGAAACAGTTCCCAAAAGTACATTTAGGATTTTAATACATGAGCTATACAAAAGATATGTTCAACTAGCTCAATTTGGCAGCCATTTGTCAAATCCAGACCAAAAGTATTTGTTTTCCTGTAAGGAAAACAAAAGGAACAGAAAGGGGTGAGCTTGCGCTCAATGAGGTACCAAACAGATAGCAATAAAATCATGGCATTTCACGTTTAGCAACTCAAGTACACATGCCAGATGTAAAGCAATGGAACCAATGATTCAAATCAGAAGGATACGGGTGGCTCTCAGGAGCCAAATTTCCAGCGCAATACTTGATCCAAACCGGTTGACTCTCCGTCAACGTATATAGAACCAACGCGTCCGTAGACCCCTCTTTACACCGAATTCCGTCCACCAAACACCCCTTTACCGGGCCCGCTCACCGTAACCGAACAGAAATGGTAATACTCGAGTATACCGGAATCAAGGGTCTCAATACCCAAAGATCCCAAAATAGACTACCGTGGTTCGTTATCTAATCGTCCAGGCCCTTGCCGGCCCGACTCGAATAACTTAGCCACAGGATTTGAGCTCATAGGTCACAGAAAGGTCGTTGGTTACAAGTTTCCAAACGACGTCCGAACAGATACAAATACAGATATCAGATACAGATACAGATTCAGATTGACACCAAAATTGGCATATGAACAGACAAGAGAACGAGTGTGATAAAGTACACTCTCGTCTCAAACAAATTAAACAGATTGCAAAGCAGAAATCAAGTGAAACAACAATGGAGGGGAGTGGTACACTCACCGGCTCAACTTCAAAAGTTTTTACTTCAGATTGGCCTTAATCGCCAAGAAACCCTAAAATAACCAAAATAAACCAATTGAAGGTTTTACATCCATAATCGAGTAAACAAAATGCACATGAGGCTCGACTACTAGTCGTATGCCTCGCCAAATAATTACTAATGCAAGGGTACAAAACATGATTTTTGGGAACAAAAAGATAGCATAAAGACCTAGGTTCAACAACCCAAAAGTCCTTTTATTTCTACCAAAAGGTAAATCCAACTTAAAAGAACCAAACGGCCTAGAAAATCGGGAAGCACTTTCCCTAAATTTCTTACTTTTCCAGCCATTAAGGCTTCATTATTTCCTCGAATCAGTCCCAACATCTCACACAAAATTCACCTCATTTCCAAAAGCCATTCACTAGGCTCAAAGTAAAAGTTAACTAGGAAATGACCGGAATAAAAGTAAGCCTTAAAACATACAAACAAGTACAATGAGACTCGATAACTAATCATAAATCAATGCCAAATATGACCCCAATAGGGTTCCATAAGCATATACAATCATTAGAGAAAACCAGAAAATTCGGAAATGCAATTAGCTTTGGCCCTGAAAAAAAAACAGTTTTTGACTTCTTTTTACGATAATGGCACCAAATGCCCTATGATTATCGGATGAAGGTGTAAGACCCACCATTTCGAAGCTAAGAGATAGGGCTACAATATTACATAAGGTCACTCAACCTAGTTTCGAGTGTAATCAGGTCAAAAATGCAAGATACCACATCAAAAATGTAAAATAGATTCACCAAAACGCATTTTAGCGGAAACATCATAACTCAGGCTCTACAAGTCCAAATGTAGAAATTCCAAAATCAGCTGAAAGCTAAGAAACAGGGCTAAATTTCATCAGAAGACCTCAATAACCAATTCGGAAGCAATTCCAGCCAAAACAACCAATTACAGGCGCAATTCTTACATTCGGGTAAAACCAGAACAGCAATAGTAATTTCGACTTTTCTCAACTACGCTACTCCGATTGACCTGAAAATTTATAAGCACCTATAAAATACCATTCGCTACAACTTTCATGTTTTAAGCCAAGGCCAATTCGGCCTCTATCTATGACCTAAAATTTCGGACAGAATGAAGAACCAAGTAACCCTAATTTTCCAGATTTCTTCCAAAACAGAAATTACTTGCAATCTTCCACTTTTTCCACCTTCTAGAATCATTATATACCATTTCCAATCATCATATATAGCCACACCATCATGTTCATATTAAAACAGAAAAATCCCCAATAATTATAAAACTTCACCAACTCAACCAAAAATCACAATATAATCCATAAAGTTGCACCTTATACCACCACTAATCATGATTTAAGCATCAATTAAGAAAGGAGAGTGGTTCCTCACAACTCACCTTAGCAATAGAAGAGAGAGAACAACTAGGCACCTTAACCTTCCAAATAACTCCACCAAACAACTCACAAACACTAATAGAAGAAGTTTTATGGAACAAATGCAAGATTAAACGGTTGATTTGAGAGATTGAGCAAGATTGGAGACCAAAATTGTGGAGAGTTTTCTTCCTTTCTTTGAGCAAGAAAGTCGGCCAAGAGAGCTTGAAATAAGAGCTTATTTTGGTCAATTTTTGATATTTATTTGGTAAAGGTAAAGGTAAAGTCAAATGGTCAAAGTCAAGAGTAAATTAAATGGTGACACTTGTCACCTTTAGGTTTAAAACTTATCTTTTTGTCTCTCCAATACAAATATCTTAACACCTTGTAAAATAATATCACTTAATACAAAATTCTAACAAGTTGTCAAAAATATAATGCATTTGCGGGTCCCACGTTCAAAACGCACTTCAAAATTAACGTGGACTAACTTGGATCAAGAAAATGATTTGGAAACTATATTTCCTTATAGAAATGTATAAAAAATTAATATATTGAAGAAAACAAACTTAGAGACAAGAAAACAAAATAATGTCGAGAAAATATATAAAAATTTTCGGTTTCTCATACTCCTAGTTTTCGGGGCGTCACATATTTGATGTGGCATGTTTAAATTCATTGCTTCGCATTTGCAGCATGAATACCTTTCATTTTAGGCTCACCCTGAAATACAAAAGGGGGGTTCCTTTAGGACACGTTTCATTGGTGTACTGCATATTTAGTCACTTTGATAAACTGGCATCATGCATAAACCCTAGAAAGGGAATGCCATTTAGGGGATCCCGTATTAGGAATAAGCCACCTCGTGTCTCGGATACTTAATCTAAGGAGACTTGCACGTTTACATTTTGTATCATCCAAAGGGGTAGTGCACGAGATAAGATAGGATCCGATTCTTTCCTGATAACACAATAACTTTGGCACATTGGGATATGGGCATCTAATAATCATCTTTTGGCCATTTTAACATATTTAGTAAAATTCACTTGTTTAAAGGACATTAATTTGAAGAAATTCACAAATGATTTCTCATTGTTAAGAAGACAAATATAGAGGCCAAATTTGATTTTAGAAGGCTCATAGACTAATGCATCACAATAAATTTTTGAAAGTACCCGTGGTTAGATAGATTTTCAAATAAGCTGTCAATTCCATTCAATCCATTGGACCATTTTATTCATCAATTTCATCCAGTCCATTTTATCAATTTGTTCATTTTAGGGCAACCTAGTCGATTTTAAATTCATTTGACTAGTTTACCCATTTTAGGGCAATCTAGTCGATTTTGAATAGATCACCAATTTCATTCAATTCATTTGATTGGTTTACCCATTCTCAGAGAAATCTTATCGATTTTGAATAAATCATCAATTTCATTCGATCCATTTGACCAATTTACCTATTTTTAGGGCAATTCGGGCTATTTTGAATAAATCATCATTTTACTTGATCAGTTTGATCAATTAATTTCATCTCATTCATTTGATTAGCTTATTCATTTTTAGGGTTACCAATTCAATTTTGAATAAATAATCAAATTTCATTCAATGCATTTGACCATTTTACCTTTTTTAAGGTAATCTAGTCAATTTTAAATAAATCATCAAGTTTATCCAATCCATTTGACCCGCTTTTTCCTTTTTAGGGTTTAAGTCTAAGGTTCACTGAATAAATTAATCGAGACATTGCAATCTCTTTTACAAATCATTTTATGTGTTGATCAAAGTAAGCAATTCATTCGGACTTTGTCCTCATTTTTAGGACAAATATCTCTTCTCACTCCAATTGACCAACTTTTTCAAATCATTTTTTACTCAATTAGCTGATCGGATTCATCAGGTATAGTATAGTGCATACTTCAGAGGATTGCATTTTCATGCTAGACCTACCCTTGGCATAAAAGGGCTCCCCCATAGGACATACATACCGATTTTGTAGTCTTGCCTACTAACTCGGGGAATTTTTTCTTTTGTTTTTCCCCCTCCCCTGCATTCATAAAAATGTTTCAATAAGGTAAAGAATATTTTTCTATATCTGACAACAATTCTGATTTAATAAAGTGTGAAAATTACAAGTATTATTTGATTCTTGGGCAGATCCTACAATGAAAACATGAAAGATCCATCTGAAAGCTCTACGCTAAAGTCTCTGAGAGACTTTGTAATTGTTTTTCAAAAGAAAATTCTGTTTATTTGACTTGTTAATACATTTTTATATATGTGGATCTCTTTAGAAGTTTTCTCTTCTCATTTGTATTTTAATTGAACGAGAAATTTTGTTTTAAACTTTTTCAGCAATAAAATTTTTAGACAATTATTGTTTTGTATATATTTATGTACATTTTATTCTTTTGCTCATTGGAGATTTCATGATGAATTTTAAGAAATAAAACTAAATTGAGATTTCCTCATCCTCTAGCCTGAAAATTCACAAGTGTATGCTTTACAAAATCCTTATGTACACTAGATTAGTGATCCGAGCTATACAATAAGAGTACTCAGAGTAAAAAAAAAAAAGTGAACGGTCACTCAAAAGGCCCAATGAGATACCTTTTCTCCTTTACTTAACTCCAAAATAAAATCAGTCACATTGATTGATAAATTGTAAATTGGGACAATCTTGGCTTTAAAATGTCCACTGTGCCTTATCCGATTCAATTCACATCTAAGTGAAAGCAAAATGTGCGTTATTCTTGTTTGTTTTGAAAATTTGGAATGATACTTCGAGCGTTCGTTTCTCTACCCATACAGATTTTATTATTTACTTTCCCATTTGAGCCTTTGAAAGAATAATTTCGTTTCAAATATGAGTCTTAATGATCATTACCCTATATTAAAAAATTCTTAGATATCAAAGAGGGAGTGGATTTTCAATGACCATTTCGTTACTTTGGTTGTCACGAGGTGTGAGAATGATACTTTGGCCATCGTTTATACAACCTAAATACCATTTATCCCTTGCATCCTTATTTAAGCTAAAATAGGTGGTTCTTTTCAAAGCATCTATGATCGCACCCCATATTGGGGAAGGAGAATGGAGAATTTTCCCAAAAGGAAAAGGGAAAGGCAAAAATGCTGAAACCAAAAGAGAGAACCCCAAATGGGGAAAATTTGATTCTACCATCAATATCTGGGCTTCAATTTTGAAAAAGAAGGAGAAAGAAAAAAGAAAAAGGAAGAGTTTTGTCTGACGGATCATCTATGTTTCATAGATATCGATGAACAAGGGTTTTCCTCAGTCAGTTAATTTAGATACAAGAAAAATTTCGCATTAATGAAAGTTTTCTTTCAGAGTTAATGTAAGGAACGGAATAAAAGTCAGGCCCTCTTCTTTTCCAATCAAATATTCTATCCCTAATTATCCCTTTTGAGCCTCCAAAATAAAATATTTCATTTGGCAACCCTTGAGAATTACAAACCCCACACTGGGGCAAGTTTGAGTTGAAAAAGAAAGAAAAGTCTCAAGAGGTGAAAAGTGATAAAATAACAAAAGCAAAAAAAAAATGAAAGAAAAGAGAATCTCAGTTAAGCATAAATTGGGGCAAATTTTAAAAAGTTCAAAGGAATGGCAAAAGGCCGAAGAAGAAAAATCAGTCAAAAAAGGGAACAAAATGAAAGAGAAAAGAGCCTCAATTGAGAATAAACTGGAGCAAGTTTTGATTTAACCCTAAAAGAAGGTTGATACAATAATGTGATCTCAGATAATTTAAAACCACTTTTGAAAATCCGCTTTCAAGTTTTAACTTTTCTAAGCACCCCATCAGACCCCATTACAAAAGTCGAAAGTCCTGACTTCTGTTCTTTACAATATCTCTGTCAAGGAATTTTCTAATTGGCAAGTGATGCTCGTATACTGATGTCAGGAAATTTTAGATGTATTTCTGAATTGATTAGGTGTGAGATTGACACTACTCATCATCTGAGAACCCACAAGGACACCTTTGGAAAAAGGAAAAGAAGAAAGAAAAGAAGAAAAAGCAAGAAAAGTAAATGCAAATGAAATACGAAAGATTCGATGGTGAAGTTCCTGCTGAGTGGTGATAAAAGTCAAAATTTTCGAATTCAAAATAGGGGCAATTTTGGAAAAAGTGCGATCTTTAGTGCAATGTCCTTGAAAATCTTATTTTTTAACTATCGTTTCAAGTCACATTACAAGCTCATAAATCCCATCGTTGACTTATCCCTCATGACAACTCAAAGTGAGGATTATACTCCTGAGAAATCCCTCAATCATTTAGGATCATAAGGCTATAACCTGTTTTCACATGTTTAGCTATCGTTTCTACCCCATATGTTACAAGCTTATAAAGCTTATATGTTGACTAAGTTTTCTTAAGGAATAAGGGTGACAAACTCTTTGCTTTCGTTAAGATGTGATGTTGAATGGATTACATACAATTTTGGGCACAAGAACAAGACAAATCTTGACTTTTCATTTTCCTTAACCACCTCAAAATCAGAAATAAGATCACTCGACTGGTCTTGAAAGACAAGCTGTGACGGCCCCACCTCACCCTAGGGCGTACCAAAGAGTTCGGCGGGTCGCCTGCCCAACTCTCGCCAGGACTCACTCACTCGTATCATGTATATACATCCATAGACAATAGATGATCAAGTAAAAGATAAGAAACTTCTACACACCAGAAGTCTTCAAAGTGTTTACCATTCAAGTACAAACATCGAATATACGAGGGTTCTCATTCCTCATACAACCAGCCCGTGACAAGCACTAGGGCGAGAACCATTGCAAGGCCAAAGAACTAGATCAACTAGACTATACAGAACTCTCGTCCTTGCTCGCCTTCCCCTGCTAAGGAAAACAATTTACGTGGTATGAGCTAAAAAGCCCAGTGAGGTTCTATATATATAAACAAGTAATTAAACAAGGAACATTACTCATGTAATAACATTTAATCCAGAAAACATGTCCAATATAAAGCAATGATAATACATTCATTAAAAGGATACAGGCTCACAAGGAGCTATTTGTTCGTTCGTTCGTTCGTTCCCTTGACATTTCCCCTTATTCCTCCAATGATTTGAGAATTTCCTTTTTGAGAAGTAAAACCCTCGTGCCTGCGTTCGTTCATTCATCCCCATCCGGACGTTGGCCGGACTCCACCCATCCGGACGTTAGCCGGATTACAAGGTAATACTCGAGTATACCAAATTCACCCAGGTCACCATATCGCCCGACCGAGTCCGCTTCTGGCTCGAGTCGATCGATAACAAGGGCAAGGGCCCCGTTCAGCCAAAAAGGCTTACATTCATGCGCAACTAGTATTTCAACATTTAATCACCGAAAATTTCATATTTATTTAGGTCGAGTGCGATAAAGTACACACTCGCCTAGCAAAAGTTCATTTTAGAAATCATAGAAAACAATCAACATTTAATCAAATATTCACAAATAACCACATAGTCACAACAATCCACATAGTCATAGAAACAAAACGTATATAGAACACTCACCTATTTACGCACAACAACGTGCAAAATATCCTTCCGGATATTATCTTTAGTCACTGAGAAAACCTAAAATTAAATGAAAAGAATATTACCACTCATTTATCACAAACAATTAGGTGCAATCAAAGAAGCTCGACAAATGATGAGTAGAACGTATAAAAGACTTTAAAGTGGAACGAGGACATTTGGACCTGTGGACAAAAATAACTAGGGTTTCCTAGACCATACGTAAAACCAAACTCAAAAGGGTTATAAAATTTTCTAATGGAAACACTTCAACTAAAGACAAGTCAAAATCCAACTAGATAGACTAAGAAATACCGTTTTCGGAATCGTTTATATGGTTGAAACTTATCTCATTTTCAATATTATAGACTAATTGTCTTAATGAAATTCATGAAAAAGAGAGGACAAAATACTCAAGAAAATCCTAAACCACTCCTCTTTATTTGGTAAGAGTAAGTAAACATTTGGAGTTTCCAATTGAAGAAGGATCATGTTTTTAAGATGGAAAAACGGTCATAGTATTATACAAGTTCAAATAGAACTTAGCTTTCGGGCGAAAATTTGGGCAGCATGCCCTTTGTAAACACCTAATTTTCCAGCCATTTATGGCTTCATGATTTTTCTCAGCCAATCCCAAAGTCATGTACACCACAAACTCATCATAATATCCATTTCATAGACTCAAGACAATATAAGAACAAAAATTAAAGTAATAACAAGTGCGGAAATGCAATTTGACAAAAGACAGTTTTGATGGGTTCATGCATAACGGTCACAACCGGAGTTACACTTATCGGATTGGGATGAAACTTATGCCGTTTCGAAGCTAAGACACAGGGATACAATGTTGAAGAAGGCCACTCAGTCCAGTTTACCCTGTATCTAGGTCGAATTTATCAAAATGATCCCAGATTTTCTAGTTCAAGGTTTACTGTGGTAGTCTTGATTCATCCACTCTGATCTCAGCACACATAACTCCAAATCCAGTAATTTCAAAGCCATATGAAAACTAAGACAAATGTATACAATTCTCATGAAGATGACTCAGTCAGATTTACAATGCAATCTAGTCAAATTCCCACTTTACAGATTCAAAATCCAACTAGTCGGTTAATTAACCGCACTGCATTCAAATGACCATATCCCAGTCTACCGAGGTCCGTTTAAGACGTTCTTGGTGGGGTTGAAAAGCTAATACAGGGTACTAAAACTTTCATGTTTTGACAATTGGCTAAATCTGAATGGATTATAGTGATCAAACACAACCAAAGAGACTGAACTGTCCACGCGGAATTCTGGAAAGTAACCTAGATCAGTGAGGGTATTTTCATCTTTTCACAGGCTACAATGCTCCGATTGAGCTGAAATTTTGTGGGCAACTATAAAATACCATTATCTACAACTTTGATGTTTTGACTTAAGGCCAATTCGGCCTCTAACATGAAGAAACAAAACCGGACAGAAAGGGGAAAGAAATTTCCAGAAATCTGGAATTTTTTATTGTTAATGGAACCTTTCTTGATTTCTTGCTCTCGTCATCACTACAAGCACTTATCTAAACTTAGATACAACATAGATCATCCATATAGCAAGTATAGACAGCACATACCTCAAAACAAAGCTTGCAAGAGTACCACTTCATTTCCTCTTGAAAATTTTAGCTTCCCAAGATCACAATTCACACTTTAATCGGTTTATAATTTGTTTCTTGCACTTGGATGGTGCAAATCAAGAAGAAATTTTGTTTTCTCTTGCTCTCCCTTTCCTCTCTCTCCTAGCCCAGCTATGCAGCAGAAAATTGGGGAAGAATGAAGCTTAATTGGTCTTATAAGAAGACAAGAAGATTAGAACAAATTGTGTCCACAAGTTTAGCCAACACTTGGCTTGATTTCCACCACAAAATTTTCTCTTTCCTTTCTTGCATTTTAGCCCTTTAATTTCGGCCAAGATGTCATCATGAGAGAGGAGATATTTTGCTCCATTAGTAATAAACTTGTATGGCAAGAAAGTGGTGGTCAAGTGGTGGTTCAATCGGTAGTGCACGGTACACGTCGGTGTGACGCGTTTTCTCTTAAATCGCACGTACTAGGGTTTTTTTTCTTCCAATTCACTAACTTTTTATCATTGCTTCTAATCACATATTATTTCTCACTTAAAAGTCACTCTTAAGCACCAAATTTGATCCTTACTCGGTACCGGATAATTATACTGCGGTTACACGAAAAAATCCGATTTCACCTTAAATTGAAAATGAATAGGAAAACCCTAATTTCCTATGGTCATTGGCACTTCTCTAGGGTGATTGAACTATGGATAACATGAAATAATAATTTCCAAATAATTTTCAAATAAAAGGGAATTTTTGAGAAATATGTAAGGAATTTGCGAGTCCTCACACAAGCTAACAAGAAGTGGTAACCCATTATTCTAAGCATTGCTGTTAAGGTGAGGAAGAAATCTTCTGTAATTTGGTTTTGTTTCGAGAGATTTATCATGAAATTTTCTGTTAGGAAACATAGTTTTTTACATTGTTCAAATAAACGGAGAGTCATCCAAACAAATTTTTTAGCCCACACCGGGGCAAATTTTAATTTGAAGGATTTTGCAAAATGGGCCCATGCTGGGGCAAGATTTTAATACATCTAGGAATTTCATCCAAGAGTCAAATAATATATTTTCGAATCAACCACGCTGTGACGGCCCCACCTCCCCCTAGGGCGTACCCCAAGGTTCGGCGGACCGCCTGCCCAACTCTCGCCGGGACTCACTCAAGCACTACAGTCCTCAAATAAATTACAAGATAAAACTCAAATATACATCTTACTAGTCAACTAAAACAAGTACAAGTTCACTCGTCTATAATCGAAACACTAAACACCTTCCCGAGCGATCCCCGCGTCGGCCCCCTGCTAAGGAAAACAAAAGGAAAGGGGTAAGCTATATGCTTAGTAAGTAAACAGGGGTAAAAGCGTAAATTTCACGTAACAACAGTTACTCAGTAAGAGTAAAGCAAAAGCTAAAAAGTAACATCACATAATAAGGATACGGGTGGCTCCAAAGCCAATTCATGTGCCGTGTATGATCTCCTGCCGACACTCCGTCGACCACCATAAGGTCCGTAGAGCTCCACTTGTACACCCACCGAACACCTTATCACCCTCACCGGCCAGTCATCTCACAAACTTGCCCAGGCAAACGAAATCACAAACTTGAGCTTGAGTCACAAGCTCGGGTCACAAACTTGGTTCACAACTCGGTGAACCGGATTCACAAATTTGGTGACCTCAATCCAAGTTGGACCGACTTCGACCAAGCCCTAACTGGCTCGAATAGTCTCTCGAGGTATTGAGATCAGTCCCAAACTCAAAAATTTCACAAAATTATTCAAAAGTTACCCTGAGCCACAAGCTCAAGGGTTTTAGTTCCAAAATTACTCATATACACAAGCCATGTACAGATATGTGCGCAAATTAGGGTCTAGGTCGAGTGCGATAAAATACACCCTCGCCTAGGTACCCTCTTCATACAAATTGAAACACATAAGCAACGGACACACAAGAGCGGCCTGAATACTTACTCAACGAACAAGGATAACAAAAGGACAAAATTCACGTCGCGAAAAGTAGCTAGTAGGCCCCACCGGCTCCACCTAACTCACCACCGTCTGAAATAGAATATCGTGTCACAATATATCACAAACGGCTACTAACATACTTAAAACAAGCAAAACGGCAAAAGCCGACACACTCAAGTACGGAAACGGCAAAATTGGCACATGCAAGTGCGCGGAACGGCAAAAGGAAACGGCCAAATCTGCCATCTCAAACCATTTTGATCCAAGATTAGGCTAGAAATGTCGGATCAAAGTGAGCAAGATACCGTTTCGAAGCTATGACAAAGAGATACAAATCTCATGAAGACACTTTAATCTAGATCTGAATGGAAGCAGGTCGAAATTGTGGAAAACAGTACCAGAAATTTACGTCTTAGGGTGACAAACAGGGTTGTTCGCTGGACCATAACTCCCAGCTCACAAATCCAAATCAGGAAATTCCAAAGGCATTAGAAAGCTGAGACATAAGGGTAAAACTTTGATGTTTTGGTCAGGACCTGAATCCACTCAGAACAGAACGAAATTTGAGTGTCAAAGTACCCGTCAGAACTGTCCAGATACAAGGCAGTTCTGACGATCAATATTATTTTGGTCACAACAGGAGCTACGGAACTCGGATTTCGACGTACTTTATACCGTTTTGAAACTGAGACCAAGATATAAATTTCTTATGAAGGAGTCAACACCCAGATCGTACGGTATCAAAACCAAAAAAGTCACGGGCAGAAGCTAAACTAAAAACGCACAGAATCTGATGTTCAGAATAGGCTTGAGTATTTCATCTATAACTAATGATACACTAATCCGTTTGACCTGAAATTTTACATGCATATACAGGACTTAAGGGGCTACAATATTTAAGAATGCCACTCAGTCCAATTTCGAGTGTAACTACGTGAAAAATGTAATATACTACACTAGAATCGCAAAACAGGTTCACAAACCGTATTCTAGTACAAACATCATAGAACAGCCTACATAAGTCCAAATCCAGAAATTCCAAAGCCATCCGAAAGCTAAGATACAAGGATACAATTCATCAGAAGACATAAACAACCAAATCAGAAGCATTCCTGGTCAAATTAGCCAATTACAGAAGCAGTACTCAAGTTCGGGTAGAAACAGGGCAGCAGGGGTATTTCGGTCTTTTCATAGGCTACGTTGCTCCGATTCAGTTGAAATTTTGTAGGCACCTATAAAATATCATTCCCTACAACTTTCATGTTTTAAGCCAAGGCCAATTCAGCCTAGGCCAATTCAGCCTCTAACATAGGGCTACAAAACCGGACAGAAAAGAGGGAAAAATTTTCCAGATTCTGGAATTTTCAACTTTCAATGCAACCTTCCTTGATTTCTTACTTCCAACACTACCAAAACCCCTTATATAACCTTAATTACAACATATATTAACCATACACCAAGTTGGGCAGCAAATCATCAAACCCTAGTTCATATAACCAAAAGGGGAAAACCCCAAAAACATGATAGCATCCATTATTCACCACCAAATTTGAGTTGCTTAGCTAATTTACACAAGATTCAAAAGATCAAAGACCATGATCAGATTTCATACCTCAAAGACCAGCTTGGATGAGTGATAATCAACTCCCTTGGAAAATTTCTGGTTCCCCTAGCTTCCCAACTCACAATTAGCACTTTAACCGGTTTGGAAATTTGATTTGTCATTTGGATTGCTAAGATTCAAGAAAAAGAAAGTTGTTCTTGTTCTCTCTTTTCTCTCTCTCTTTGGTCGGCTATGGAGCAGAAATAATGAAGGGAAAGTGCAGAAAATTGGTTTAAGAAGGTTAGTTACTCACTTGGCCAAGAAACTCTAGGATGGCGACAAGTGTCGCCACCTCCACCTTTCATTTTTCTCTTTCTTTCCTTGCTATTTCTAGCCACTAATTTTCGGTCAAACAAGCTGACAATTAAGAGGATATTTTGCTCAAATATCAATAAACTTGTATGGTAAGAAAGTGGTGGTCAATTGGTGCGTTCAATCGGTAATGCGCGGGACCCGCCGGTTCGCGCCGTTTTTCTTAAAAACACACGTACTAGGGTTTTTACTTCCCATTCACTAACTTTATATCATTGCTCCTAATCACATATTATTTCCCACTTAAAAGTCACTTTTAATCACCAAATTTGATCCTTGTTCCATACCGAAAATTCATCCGGCGGAAAAAATGCGAAAACCCTAATTTGGCTCCAATCTTGAAAACGAAGAGTGAAACCCTACTTTCTAGGTTTATCTGCACTTATTGTGGAAAAATTGGGTAGGAGGCTTTAATAAATAATAATTTTCAAATAAAAGGCATTTTTGAGGAAAAACATAAGAAATTTGCGGGTCCTCACACTCTCTCCCCCTTAAAGAAATTTCGTCCTCGAAATATTTTTTTTCAAAAGGGTATTTTAATGACTGAATGCAGTAAAGCGACAAAAGCAATCGAATTCTAGTACACCAATTACACAAAAGACATATACACACATAATACACCATATATCAAGAAGGCAGATAATCAAATACACCCATACATGTCAAATTAGACAAATAATCATATGCACAAATACTCAAACCAATGTCATGTCATAACGGGATAAAAGCAAATCAAAAGTAAGGGCGATATCATCCCGGTCCCAGTTAAATAACCTCGTCCGGTCTCTCACGTCACTTATCATTCAAACTAGATGTCCATTGACCTCTTATACTCGTTCCAGTCGAACAAAGCCTGTTCATGTTTCCCCAAAGTACAAGTCTCAGGTACTTAATACCACTTCAACTTTGGAGTACTCAGGCACAAGAATCCGAAATAAGACGATTCACGTCTCGAGCTGGCCAGTCCCAAGAGTAAAACATCTACAATCAAAATTCCTACCCGACGTACCTATCTATGATCCTCAAATACCACGGAAAAGATTAAAGACCCATAATTATTCACCACTTAGTCCCTCATACTTATTCATCACTTAGTCCAGGGTCACTCCGCACAGAGACCACGCAAAGCAGCTATAGGTTTTATCCCTCAATTGCTTAACTTTTAAATCAAATCGAATCCCACAGTCCGGCATCCTAAACTTCAAGCCTAGGATACACTACAGGAATCTGAAGCCTAAGCTCTGATACCAACTGTGACGGCCCCACCTCCCCCTAGGGCGTACCCCAAGGTTCGGCGGACCGCCTATCCAGCTCTCGCCGGGACTCACTCAAGCACTACAGTCCTCAAATAAATTACAAGATAAAACTCAAATATACATCTTACTAGTCAACTAAAACAAGTACAAGTTCACTCGTCTATAATCGAAACACTAAACACCTTCTCGAGCGATCCCCGCGTCGGCCCCCTGCTACGGAAAACAAAAGGAAAGGGGTAAGCTATATGCTTAGTAAGTAAACAGGGGTAAAAGCGTAAATTTCACGTAACAACAGTTACTCAGTAAGAGTAAAGCAAAAGCAGAAAAGTAACATCACATAATAAGGATACGGGTGGCTCCAAAGCCAATTCATGTGCCGTGTATGATCTCCTGCCGACACTCCGTCGACCACCATAAGGTCCGTAGAGCTCCACTTGTACACCCACCGAACACCTTATCACCCTCACTGGCCAGTCACCTCACAAACTTGCCCAGGCAAACGAAATCACAAACTTGAGCTTGAGTCACAAGCTCGGGTCACAAACTTGGTTCACAACTCGGTGAACCGGATTCACAAATTTGGTGACCTCAATCCAAGTTGGACCGACTTCGACCAAGCCCTAACTGGCTCGAATAGTCCCTCGAGGTATTGAGATCAGTCCCAAACTCAAAAATTTCACAAAATTATTCAAAAGTTACCCTGAGCCACAAGCTCAAGGGTTTTAGTTCCAAAATTACTCATATACACAAGCCATGTACAGATATGTGCGCAAATTAGGGTCTAGGTCGAGTGCGATAAAATACACCCTCGCCTAGGTACCCTCTTCATACAAATTGAAACACATAAGCAACGGACACACAAGAGCGGCCTGAATACTTACTCAACGAACAAGGATAACAAAAGGACAAAATTCACGTCGCGAAAAGTAGCTAGTAGGCCCCACCGGCTCCACCTAGCTCACCACCGTCTGAAATAGAATATCGAGTCACAATATATCACAAACGGCTACTAACATACTTAAAACAAGCAAAACGGCAAAAGCCGACACACTCAAGTACGGAAACGGCAAAATTGGCACATGCAAGTGCGCGGAACGGCAAAAGGAAACGGCCAAATCTGCCATCTCAAACCATTTTGATCCAAGATTAGGCTAGAAATGTCGGATCAAAGTGAGCAAGATACCGTTTCGAAGCTATGACAAAGAGATACAAATCTCATGAAGACACTTTAATCTAGATCTGAATGGAAGCAGGTCGAAATTGTGGAAAACAGTACCAGAAATTTACGTCTTAGGGTGACAAACAGGGTTGTTCGCTGGACCATAACTCCCAGCTCACAAATCCAAATCAGGAAATTCCAAAGGCATTAGAAAGCTGAGACATAAGGGTAAAACTTTGATGTTTTGGTCAGGACCTGAATCCACTCAGAACAGAACGAAATTTGAGTGTCAAAGTACCCGTCAGAACTGTCCAGATACAAGGCAGTTCTGACGATCAATATTATTTTGGTCACAACAGGAGCTACGGAACTCGGATTTCGACGTACTTTATACCGTTTTGAAACTGAGACCAAGATATAAATTTCTTATGAAGGAGTCAACACCCAGATCGTACGGTATCAAAACCAAAAAAGTCACGGGCAGAAGCTAAACTAAAAACGCACAGAATCTGATGTTCAGAACAGGCTTGAGTATTTCATCTATAACTAATGATACACTAATCCGTTTGACCTGAAATTTTACATGCATATACAGGACTTAAGGGGCTACAATATTTAAGAATGCCACTCAGTCCAATTTCGAGTGTAACTACGTGAAAAATGTAATATACTACACTAGAATCGCAAAACAGGTTCACAAACCGTATTCTAGTACAAACATCATAGAACAGCCTACATAAGTCCAAATCCAGAAATTCCAAAGCCATCCGAAAGCTAAGATACAAGGATACAATTCATCAGAAGACATAAACAACCAAATCAGAAGCATTCCTGGTCAAATTAGCCAATTACAGAAGCAGTACTCAAGTTCGGGTAGAAACAGGGCAGCAGGGGTATTTCGGTCTTTTCATAGGCTACGTTGCTCCGATTCAGTTGAAATTTTGTAGGCACCTATAAAATATCATTCCCTACAACTTTCATGTTTTAAGCCAAGGCCAATTCAGCCTAGGCCAATTCAGCCTCTAACATAGGGCTACAAAACCGGACAGAAAAGAGGGAAAAATTTTCCAGATTCTGGAATTTTCAACTTTCAATGCAACCTTCCTTGATTTCTTACTTCCAACACTACCAAAACCCCTTATATAACCTTAATTACAACATATATTAACCATACACCAAGTTGGGCAGCAAATCATCAAACCCTAGTTCATATAACCAAAAGGGGAAAACCCCCAAAACATGATAGCATCCATTATTCACCACCAAATTTGAGTTGCTAAGCTAATTTACACAAGATTCAAAAGATCAAAGACCATGATCAGATTTCATACCTCAAAGACCAGCTTGGATGAGTGATAATCAACTCCCTTGGAAAATTTCTGGTTCCCCTAGCTTCCCAACTCACAATTAGCACTTTAACCGGTTTGGAAATTTGATTTGTCATTTGGATTGCTAAGATTCAAGAAAAAGAAAGTTGTTCTTGTTCTCTCTTTTCTCTCTCTCTTTGGTCGGCTATGGAGCAGAAATAATGAAGGGAAAGTGCAGAAAATTGGTTTAAGAAGGTTAGTTACTCACTTGGCCAAGAAACTCTAGGATGGCGACAAGTGTCGCCACCTCCACCTTTCATTTTTCTCTTTCTTTCCTTGCTATTTCTAGCCACTAATTTTCGGTCAAACAAGCTTACAATTAAGAGGATATTTTGCTCAAATATCAATAAACTTGTATGGTAAGAAAGTGGTGGTCAATTGGTGCGTTCAATCGGTAATGCGCGGGACCCGCCGGTTCGCGCCGTTTTTCTTAAAAACACACGTACTAGGGTTTTTACTTCCCATTCACTAACTTTATATCATTGCTCCTAATCACATATTATTTCCCACTTAAAAGTCACTTTTAATCACCAAATTTGATCCTTGTTCCATACCGAAAATTCATCCGGCGGAAAAAATGCGAAAACCCTAATTTGGCTCCAATCTTGAAAACGAAGAGTGAAACCCTACTTTCTAGGTTTATCTGCACTTATTGTGGAAAAATTGGGTAGGAGGCTTTAATAAATAATAATTTTCAAATAAAAGGCATTTTTGAGGAAAAACATAAGAAATTTGCGGGTCCTCACACTCTCTCCCCCTTAAAGAAATTTCGTCCTCGAAATATTTTTTTTCAAAAGGGTATTTTAATGACTGAATGCAGTAAAGCGACAAAAGCAATCGAATTCTAGTACACCAATTACACAAAAGACATATACACACATAATACACCATATATCAAGAAGGCAGATAATCAAATACACCCATACATGTCAAATTAGACAAATAATCATATGCACAAATACTCAAACCAATGTCATGTCATAACGGGATAAAAGCAAATCAAAAGTAAGGGCGATATCATCCCGGTCCCAGTTAAATAACCTCGTCCGGTCTCTCACGTCACTTATCATTCAAACTAGATGTCCATTGACCTCTTATACTCGTTCCAGTCGAACAAAGCCTGTTCATGTTTCCCCAAAGTACAAGTCTCAGGTACTTAATACCACTTCAACTTTGAAGTACTCAGGCACAAGAATCCGAAATAAGACGATTCACGTCTCGAGTTGGCCAGTCCCAAGAGTAAAACATCTACAATCAAAATTCCTACCCGACGTACCTATCTATGATCCTCAAATACCACGGAAAAGATTAAAGACCCATAATTATTCACCACTTAGTCCCTCATACTTATTCATCACTTAGTCCAGGGTCACTCCGCACAGAGACCACGCAAAGCAGCTATAGGTTTTATCCCTCAATTGCTTAACTTTTAAATCAAATCGAATCCCACAGTCCGGCATCCTAAACTTCAAGCCTAGGATACACTACAGGAATCTGAAGCCTAAGCTCTGATACCAACTGTGACGGCCCCACCTCCCCCTAGGGCGTACCCCAAGGTTCGGCGGACCGCCTATCCAGCTCTCGCCGGGACTCACTCAAGCACTACAGTCCTCAAATAAATTACAAGATAAAACTCAAATATACATCTTACTAGTCAACTAAAACAAGTACAAGTTCACTCGTCTATAATCGAAACACTAAACACCTTCTCGAGCGATCCCCGCGTCGGCCCCCTGCTAAGGAAAACAAAAGGAAAGGGGTAAGCTATATGCTTAGTAAGTAAACAGGGGTAAAAGCGTAAATTTCACGTAACAACAGTTACTCAGTAAGAGTAAAGCAAAAGCAGAAAAGTAACATCACATAATAAGGATACGGGTGGCTCCAAAGCCAATTCATGTGCCGTGTATGATCTCCTGCCGACACTCCGTCGACCACCATAAGGTCCGTAGAGCTCCACTTGTACACCCACCGAACACCTTATCACCCTCACTGGCCAGTCACCTCACAAACTTGCCCAGGCAAACGAAATCACAAACTTGAGCTTGAGTCACAAGCTCGGGTCACAAACTTGGTTCACAACTCGGTGAACCGGATTCACAAATTTGGTGACCTCAATCCAAGTTGGACCGACTTCGACCAAGCCCTAACTGGCTCGAATAGTCCCTCGAGGTATTGAGATCAGTCCCAAACTCAAAAATTTCACAAAATTATTCAAAAGTTACCCTGAGCCACAAGCTCAAGGGTTTTAGTTCCAAAATTACTCATATACACAAGCCATGTACAGATATGTGCGCAAATTAGGGTCTAGGTCGAGTGCGATAAAATACACCCTCGCCTAGGTACCCTCTTCATACAAATTGAAACACATAAGCAACGGACACACAAGAGCGGCCTGAATACTTACTCAACGAACAAGGATAACAAAAGGACAAAATTCACGTCGCGAAAAGTAGCTAGTAGGCCCCACCGGCTCCACCTAGCTCACCACCGTCTGAAATAGAATATCGAGTCACAATATATCACAAACGGCTACTAACATACTTAAAACAAGCAAAACGGCAAAAGCCGACACACTCAAGTACGGAAACGGCAAAATTGGCACATGCAAGTGCGCGGAACGGCAAAAGGAAACGGCCAAATCTGCCATCTCAAACCATTTTGATCCAAGATTAGGCTAGAAATGTCGGATCAAAGTGAGCAAGATACCGTTTCGAAGCTATGACAAAGAGATACAAATCTCATGAAGACACTTTAATCTAGATCTGAATGGAAGCAGGTCGAAATTGTGGAAAACAGTACCAGAAATTTACGTCTTAGGGTGACAAACAGGGTTGTTCGCTGGACCATAACTCCCAGCTCACAAATCCAAATCAGGAAATTCCAAAGGCATTAGAAAGCTGAGACATAAGGGTAAAACTTTGATGTTTTGGTCAGGACCTGAATCCACTCAGAACAGAACGAAATTTGAGTGTCAAAGTACCCGTCAGAACTGTCCAGATACAAGGCAGTTCTGACGATCAATATTATTTTGGTCACAACAGGAGCTACGGAACTCGGATTTCGACGTACTTTATACCGTTTTGAAACTGAGACCAAGATATAAATTTCTTATGAAGGAGTCAACACCCAGATCGTACGGTATCAAAACCAAAAAAGTCACGGGCAGAAGCTAAACTAAAAACGCACAGAATCTGATGTTCAGAACAGGCTTGAGTATTTCATCTATAACTAATGATACACTAATCCGTTTGACCTGAAATTTTACATGCATATACAGGACTTAAGGGGCTACAATATTTAAGAATGCCACTCAGTCCAATTTCGAGTGTAACTACGTGAAAAATGTAATATACTACACTAGAATCGCAAAACAGGTTCACAAACCGTATTCTAGTACAAACATCATAGAACAGCCTACATAAGTCCAAATCCAGAAATTCCAAAGCCATCCGAAAGCTAAGATACAAGGATACAATTCATCAGAAGACATAAACAACCAAATCAGAAGCATTCCTGGTCAAATTAGCCAATTACAGAAGCAGTACTCAAGTTCGGGTAGAAACAGGGCAGCAGGGGTATTTCGGTCTTTTCATAGGCTACGTTGCTCCGATTCAGTTGAAATTTTGTAGGCACCTATAAAATATCATTCCCTACAACTTTCATGTTTTAAGCCAAGGCCAATTCAGCCTAGGCCAATTCAGCCTCTAACATAGGGCTACAAAACCGGACAGAAAAGAGGGAAAAATTTTCCAGATTCTGGAATTTTCAACTTTCAATGCAACCTTCCTTGATTTCTTACTTCCAACACTACCAAAACCCCTTATATAACCTTAATTACAACATATATTAACCATACACCAAGTTGGGCAGCAAATCATCAAACCCTAGTTCATATAACCAAAAGGGGAAAACCCCAAAAACATGATAGCATCCATTATTCACCACCAAATTTGAGTTGCTAAGCTAATTTACACAAGATTCAAAAGATCAAAGACCATGATCAGATTTCATACCTCAAAGACCAGCTTGGATGAGTGATAATCAACTCCCTTGGAAAATTTCTGGTTCCCCTAGCTTCCCAACTCACAATTAGCACTTTAACCGGTTTGGAAATTTGATTTGTCATTTGGATTGCTAAGATTCAAGAAAAAGAAAGTTGTTCTTGTTCTCTCTTTTCTCTCTCTCTTTGGTCGGCTATGGAGCAGAAATAATGAAGGGAAAGTGCAGAAAATTGGTTTAAGAAGGTTAGTTACTCACTTGGCCAAGAAACTCTAGGATGGCGACAAGTGTCGCCACCTCCACCTTTCATTTTTCTCTTTCTTTCCTTGCTATTTCTAGCCACTAATTTTCGGTCAAACAAGCTTACAATTAAGAGGATATTTTGCTCAAATATCAATAAACTTGTATGGTAAGAAAGTGGTGGTCAATTGGTGCGTTCAATCGGTAATGCGCGGGACCCGCCGGTTCGCGCCGTTTTTCTTAAAAACACACGTACTAGGGTTTTTACTTCCCATTCACTAACTTTATATCATTGCTCCTAATCACATATTATTTCCCACTTAAAAGTCACTTTTAATCACCAAATTTGATCCTTGTTCCATACCGAAAATTCATCCGGCGGAAAAAATGCGAAAACCCTAATTTGGCTCCAATCTTGAAAACGAAGAGTGAAACCCTACTTTCTAGGTTTATCTGCACTTATTGTGGAAAAATTGGGTAGGAGGCTTTAATAAATAATAATTTTCAAATAAAAGGCATTTTTGAGGAAAAACATAAGAAATTTGCGGGTCCTCACACTCTCTCCCCCTTAAAGAAATTTCGTCCTCGAAATATTTTTTTTCAAAAGGGTATTTTAATGACTGAATGCAGTAAAGCGACAAAAGCAATCGAATTCTAGTACACCAATTACACAAAAGACATATACACACATAATACACCATATATCAAGAAGGCAGATAATCAAATACACCCATACATGTCAAATTAGACAAATAATCATATGCACAAATACTCAAACCAATGTCATGTCATAACGGGATAAAAGCAAATCAAAAGTAAGGGCGATATCATCCCGGTCCCAGTTAAATAACCTCGTCCGGTCTCTCACGTCACTTATCATTCAAACTAGATGTCCATTGACCTCTTATACTCGTTCCAGTCGAACAAAGCCTGTTCATGTTTCCCCAAAGTACAAGTCTCAGGTACTTAATACCACTTCAACTTTGGAGTACTCAGGCACAAGAATCCGAAATAAGACGATTCACGTCTCGAGCTGGCCAGTCCCAAGAGTAAAACATCTACAATCAAAATTCCTACCCGACGTACCTATCTATGATCCTCAAATACCACGGAAAAGATTAAAGACCCATAATTATTCACCACTTAGTCCCTCATACTTATTCATCACTTAGTCCAGGGTCACTCCGCACAGAGACCACGCAAAGCAGCTATAGGTTTTATCCCTCAATTGCTTAACTTTTAAATCAAATCGAATCCCACAGTCCGGCATCCTAAACTTCAAGCCTAGGATACACTACAGGAATCTGAAGCCTAAGCTCTGATACCAACTGTGACGGCCCCACCTCCCCCTAGGGCGTACCCCAAGGTTCGGCGGACCGCCTATCCAGCTCTCGCCGGGACTCACTCAAGCACTACAGTCCTCAAATAAATTACAAGATAAAACTCAAATATACATCTTACTAGTCAACTAAAACAAGTACAAGTTCACTCGTCTATAATCGAAACACTAAACACCTTCTCGAGCGATCCCCGCGTCGGCCCCCTGCTAAGGAAAACAAAAGGAAAGGGGTAAGCTATATGCTTAGTAAGTAAACAGGGGTAAAAGCGTAAATTTCACGTAACAACAGTTACTCAGTAAGAGTAAAGCAAAAGCAGAAAAGTAACATCACATAATAAGGATACGGGTGGCTCCAAAGCCAATTCATGTGCCGTGTATGATCTCCTGCCGACACTCCGTCGACCACCATAAGGTCCGTAGAGCTCCACTTGTACACCCACCGAACACCTTATCACCCTCACTGGCCAGTCACCTCACAAACTTGCCCAGGCAAACGAAATCACAAACTTGAGCTTGAGTCACAAGCTCGGGTCACAAACTTGGTTCACAACTCGGTGAACCGGATTCACAAATTTGGTGACCTCAATCCAAGTTGGACCGACTTCGACCAAGCCCTAACTGGCTCGAATAGTCCCTCGAGGTATTGAGATCAGTCCCAAACTCAAAAATTTCACAAAATTATTCAAAAGTTACCCTGAGCCACAAGCTCAAGGGTTTTAGTTCCAAAATTACTCATATACACAAGCCATGTACAGATATGTGCGCAAATTAGGGTCTAGGTCGAGTGCGATAAAATACACCCTCGCCTAGGTACCCTCTTCATACAAATTGAAACACATAAGCAACGGACACACAAGAGCGGCCTGAATACTTACTCAACGAACAAGGATAACAAAAGGACAAAATTCACGTCGCGAAAAGTAGCTAGTAGGCCCCACCGGCTCCACCTAGCTCACCACCGTCTGAAATAGAATATCGAGTCACAATATATCACAAACGGCTACTAACATACTTAAAACAAGCAAAACGGCAAAAGCCGACACACTCAAGTACGGAAACGGCAAAATTGGCACATGCAAGTGCGCGGAACGGCAAAAGGAAACGGCCAAATCTGCCATCTCAAACCATTTTGATCCAAGATTAGGCTAGAAATGTCGGATCAAAGTGAGCAAGATACCGTTTCGAAGCTATGACAAAGAGATACAAATCTCATGAAGACACTTTAATCTAGATCTGAATGGAAGCAGGTCGAAATTGTGGAAAACAGTACCAGAAATTTACGTCTTAGGGTGACAAACAGGGTTGTTCGCTGGACCATAACTCCCAGCTCACAAATCCAAATCAGGAAATTCCAAAGGCATTAGAAAGCTGAGACATAAGGGTAAAACTTTGATGTTTTGGTCAGGACCTGAATCCACTCAGAACAGAACGAAATTTGAGTGTCAAAGTACCCGTCAGAACTGTCCAGATACAAGGCAGTTCTGACGATCAATATTATTTTGGTCACAACAGGAGCTACGGAACTCGGATTTCGACGTACTTTATACCGTTTTGAAACTGAGACCAAGATATAAATTTCTTATGAAGGAGTCAACACCCAGATCGTACGGTATCAAAACCAAAAAAGTCACGGGCAGAAGCTAAACTAAAAACGCACAGAATCTGATGTTCAGAACAGGCTTGAGTATTTCATCTATAACTAATGATACACTAATCCGTTTGACCTGAAATTTTACATGCATATACAGGACTTAAGGGGCTACAATATTTAAGAATGCCACTCAGTCCAATTTCGAGTGTAACTACGTGAAAAATGTAATATACTACACTAGAATCGCAAAACAGGTTCACAAACCGTATTCTAGTACAAACATCATAGAACAGCCTACATAAGTCCAAATCCAGAAATTCCAAAGCCATCCGAAAGCTAAGATACAAGGATACAATTCATCAGAAGACATAAACAACCAAATCAGAAGCATTCCTGGTCAAATTAGCCAATTACAGAAGCAGTACTCAAGTTCGGGTAGAAACAGGGCAGCAGGGGTATTTCGGTCTTTTCATAGGCTACGTTGCTCCGATTCAGTTGAAATTTTGTAGGCACCTATAAAATATCATTCCCTACAACTTTCATGTTTTAAGCCAAGGCCAATTCAGCCTAGGCCAATTCAGCCTCTAACATAGGGCTACAAAACCGGACAGAAAAGAGGGAAAAATTTTCCAGATTCTGGAATTTTCAACTTTCAATGCAACCTTCCTTGATTTCTTACTTCCAACACTACCAAAACCCCTTATATAACCTTAATTACAACATATATTAACCATACACCAAGTTGGGCAGCAAATCATCAAACCCTAGTTCATATAACCAAAAGGGGAAAACCCCAAAAACATGATAGCATCCATTATTCACCACCAAATTTGAGTTGCTAAGCTAATTTACACAAGATTCAAAAGATCAAAGACCATGATCAGATTTCATACCTCAAAGACCAGCTTGGATGAGTGATAATCAACTCCCTTGGAAAATTTCTGGTTCCCCTAGCTTCCCAACTCACAATTAGCACTTTAACCGGTTTGGAAATTTGATTTGTCATTTGGATTGCTAAGATTCAAGAAAAAGAAAGTTGTTCTTGTTCTCTCTTTTCTCTCTCTCTTTGGTCGGCTATGGAGCAGAAATAATGAAGGGAAAGTGCAGAAAATTGGTTTAAGAAGGTTAGTTACTCACTTGGCCAAGAAACTCTAGGATGGCGACAAGTGTCGCCACCTCCACCTTTCATTTTTCTCTTTCTTTCCTTGCTATTTCTAGCCACTAATTTTCGGTCAAACAAGCTTACAATTAAGAGGATATTTTGCTCAAATATCAATAAACTTGTATGGTAAGAAAGTGGTGGTCAATTGGTGCGTTCAATCGGTAATGCGCGGGACCCGCCGGTTCGCGCCGTTTTTCTTAAAAACACACGTACTAGGGTTTTTACTTCCCATTCACTAACTTTATATCATTGCTCCTAATCACATATTATTTCCCACTTAAAAGTCACTTTTAATCACCAAATTTGATCCTTGTTCCATACCGAAAATTCATCCGGCGGAAAAAATGCGAAAACCCTAATTTGGCTCCAATCTTGAAAACGAAGAGTGAAACCCTACTTTCTAGGTTTATCTGCACTTATTGTGGAAAAATTGGGTAGGAGGCTTTAATAAATAATAATTTTCAAATAAAAGGCATTTTTGAGGAAAAACATAAGAAATTTGCGGGTCCTCACACTCTCTCCCCCTTAAAGAAATTTCGTCCTCGAAATATTTTTTTTCAAAAGGGTATTTTAATGACTGAATGCAGTAAAGCGACAAAAGCAATCGAATTCTAGTACACCAATTACACAAAAGACATATACACACATAATACACCATATATCAAGAAGGCAGATAATCAAATACACCCATACATGTCAAATTAGACAAATAATCATATGCACAAATACTCAAACCAATGTCATGTCATAACGGGATAAAAGCAAATCAAAAGTAAGGGCGATATCATCCCGGTCCCAGTTAAATAACCTCGTCCGGTCTCTCACGTCACTTATCATTCAAACTAGATGTCCATTGACCTCTTATACTCGTTCCAGTCGAACAAAGCCTGTTCATGTTTCCCCAAAGTACAAGTCTCAGGTACTTAATACCACTTCAACTTTGAAGTACTCAGGCACAAGAATCCGAAATAAGACGATTCACGTCTCGAGTTGGCCAGTCCCAAGAGTAAAACATCTACAATCAAAATTCCTACCCGACGTACCTATCTATGATCCTCAAATACCACGGAAAAGATTAAAGACCCATAATTATTCACCACTTAGTCCCTCATACTTATTCATCACTTAGTCCAGGGTCACTCCGCACAGAGACCACGCAAAGCAGCTATAGGTTTTATCCCTCAATTGCTTAACTTTTAAATCAAATCGAATCCCACAGTCCGGCATCCTAAACTTCAAGCCTAGGATACACTACAGGAATCTGAAGCCTAAGCTCTGATACCAACTGTGACGGCCCCACCTCCCCCTAGGGCGTACCCCAAGGTTCGGCGGACCGCCTATCCAGCTCTCGCCGGGACTCACTCAAGCACTACAGTCCTCAAATAAATTACAAGATAAAACTCAAATATACATCTTACTAGTCAACTAAAACAAGTACAAGTTCACTCGTCTATAATCGAAACACTAAACACCTTCTCGAGCGATCCCCGCGTCGGCCCCCTGCTAAGGAAAACAAAAGGAAAGGGGTAAGCTATATGCTTAGTAAGTAAACAGGGGTAAAAGCGTAAATTTCACGTAACAACAGTTACTCAGTAAGAGTAAAGCAAAAGCAGAAAAGTAACATCACATAATAAGGATACGGGTGGCTCCAAAGCCAATTCATGTGCCGTGTATGATCTCCTGCCGACACTCCGTCGACCACCATAAGGTCCGTAGAGCTCCACTTGTACACCCACCGAACACCTTATCACCCTCACTGGCCAGTCACCTCACAAACTTGCCCAGGCAAACGAAATCACAAACTTGAGCTTGAGTCACAAGCTCGGGTCACAAACTTGGTTCACAACTCGGTGAACCGGATTCACAAATTTGGTGACCTCAATCCAAGTTGGACCGACTTCGACCAAGCCCTAACTGGCTCGAATAGTCCCTCGAGGTATTGAGATCAGTCCCAAACTCAAAAATTTCACAAAATTATTCAAAAGTTACCCTGAGCCACAAGCTCAAGGGTTTTAGTTCCAAAATTACTCATATACACAAGCCATGTACAGATATGTGCGCAAATTAGGGTCTAGGTCGAGTGCGATAAAATACACCCTCGCCTAGGTACCCTCTTCATACAAATTGAAACACATAAGCAACGGACACACAAGAGCGGCCTGAATACTTACTCAACGAACAAGGATAACAAAAGGACAAAATTCACGTCGCGAAAAGTAGCTAGTAGGCCCCACCGGCTCCACCTAGCTCACCACCGTCTGAAATAGAATATCGAGTCACAATATATCACAAACGGCTACTAACATACTTAAAACAAGCAAAACGGCAAAAGCCGACACACTCAAGTACGGAAACGGCAAAATTGGCACATGCAAGTGCGCGGAACGGCAAAAGGAAACGGCCAAATCTGCCATCTCAAACCATTTTGATCCAAGATTAGGCTAGAAATGTCGGATCAAAGTGAGCAAGATACCGTTTCGAAGCTATGACAAAGAGATACAAATCTCATGAAGACACTTTAATCTAGATCTGAATGGAAGCAGGTCGAAATTGTGGAAAACAGTACCAGAAATTTACGTCTTAGGGTGACAAACAGGGTTGTTCGCTGGACCATAACTCCCAGCTCACAAATCCAAATCAGGAAATTCCAAAGGCATTAGAAAGCTGAGACATAAGGGTAAAACTTTGATGTTTTGGTCAGGACCTGAATCCACTCAGAACAGAACGAAATTTGAGTGTCAAAGTACCCGTCAGAACTGTCCAGATACAAGGCAGTTCTGACGATCAATATTATTTTGGTCACAACAGGAGCTACGGAACTCGGATTTCGACGTACTTTATACCGTTTTGAAACTGAGACCAAGATATAAATTTCTTATGAAGGAGTCAACACCCAGATCGTACGGTATCAAAACCAAAAAAGTCACGGGCAGAAGCTAAACTAAAAACGCACAGAATCTGATGTTCAGAACAGGCTTGAGTATTTCATCTATAACTAATGATACACTAATCCGTTTGACCTGAAATTTTACATGCATATACAGGACTTAAGGGGCTACAATATTTAAGAATGCCACTCAGTCCAATTTCGAGTGTAACTACGTGAAAAATGTAATATACTACACTAGAATCGCAAAACAGGTTCACAAACCGTATTCTAGTACAAACATCATAGAACAGCCTACATAAGTCCAAATCCAGAAATTCCAAAGCCATCCGAAAGCTAAGATACAAGGATACAATTCATCAGAAGACATAAACAACCAAATCAGAAGCATTCCTGGTCAAATTAGCCAATTACAGAAGCAGTACTCAAGTTCGGGTAGAAACAGGGCAGCAGGGGTATTTCGGTCTTTTCATAGGCTACGTTGCTCCGATTCAGTTGAAATTTTGTAGGCACCTATAAAATATCATTCCCTACAACTTTCATGTTTTAAGCCAAGCCCAAGGCCAATTCAGCCTCTAACATAGGGCTACAAAACCGGACAGAAAAGAGGGAAAAATTTTCCAGATTCTGGAATTTTCAACTTTCAATGCAACCTTCCTTGATTTCTTACTTCCAACACTACCAAAACCCCTTATATAACCTTAATTACAACATATATTAACCATACACCAAGTTGGGCAGCAAATCATCAAACCCTAGTTCATATAACCAAAAGGGGAAAACCCCAAAAACATGATAGCATCCATTATTCACCACCAAATTTGAGTTGCTAAGCTAATTTACACAAGATTCAAAAGATCAAAGACCATGATCAGATTTCATACCTCAAAGACCAGCTTGGATGAGTGATAATCAACTCCCTTGGAAAATTTCTGGTTCCCCTAGCTTCCCAACTCACAATTAGCACTTTAACCGGTTTGGAAATTTGATTTGTCATTTGGATTGCTAAGATTCAAGAAAAAGAAAGTTGTTCTTGTTCTCTCTTTTCTCTCTCTCTTTGGTCGGCTATGGAGCAGAAATAATGAAGGGAAAGTGCAGAAAATTGGTTTAAGAAGGTTAGTTACTCACTTGGCCAAGAAACTCTAGGATGGCGACAAGTGTCGCCACCTCCACCTTTCATTTTTCTCTTTCTTTCCTTGCTATTTCTAGCCACTAATTTTCGGTCAAACAAGCTTACAATTAAGAGGATATTTTGCTCAAATATCAATAAACTTGTATGGTAAGAAAGTGGTGGTCAATTGGTGCGTTCAATCGGTAATGCGCGGGACCCGCCGGTTCGCGCCGTTTTTCTTAAAAACACACGTACTAGGGTTTTTACTTCCCATTCACTAACTTTATATCATTGCTCCTAATCACATATTATTTCCCACTTAAAAGTCACTTTTAATCACCAAATTTGATCCTTGTTCCATACCGAAAATTCATCCGGCGGAAAAAATGCGAAAACCCTAATTTGGCTCCAATCTTGAAAACGAAGAGTGAAACCCTACTTTCTAGGTTTATCTGCACTTATTGTGGAAAAATTGGGTAGGAGGCTTTAATAAATAATAATTTTCAAATAAAAGGCATTTTTGAGGAAAAACATAAGAAATTTGCGGGTCCTCACACTCTCTCCCCCTTAAAGAAATTTCGTCCTCGAAATATTTTTTTTCAAAAGGGTATTTTAATGACTGAATGCAGTAAAGCGACAAAAGCAATCGAATTCTAGTACACCAATTACACAAAAGACATATACACACATAATACACCATATATCAAGAAGGCAGATAATCAAATACACCCATACATGTCAAATTAGACAAATAATCATATGCACAAATACTCAAACCAATGTCATGTCATAACGGGATAAAAGCAAATCAAAAGTAAGGGCGATATCATCCCGGTCCCAGTTAAATAACCTCGTCCGGTCTCTCACGTCACTTATCATTCAAACTAGATGTCCATTGACCTCTTATACTCGTTCCAGTCGAACAAAGCCTGTTCATGTTTCCCCAAAGTACAAGTCTCAGGTACTTAATACCACTTCAACTTTGGAGTACTCAGGCACAAGAATCCGAAATAAGACGATTCACGTCTCGAGCTGGCCAGTCCCAAGAGTAAAACATCTACAATCAAAATTCCTACCCGACGTACCTATCTATGATCCTCAAATACCACGGAAAAGATTAAAGACCCATAATTATTCACCACTTAG